>NC_091459.1:140091270-140420020 GCF_027789765.1 Dendropsophus ebraccatus | reverse complement strand
TATCTATCTCCTATCTATCTATCTATCTATCTATCTATCTCCTATCTATCTATCTATCTATCTATCTATCTATCTATCTATCTATCTATCTCCTATCTATCTATCTATCCTATCTATCTATCTATCTATCTATCTATCTATCGTATCTATCTATCTATCTCCTATCTATCTATCTCCTATCTATCTATCTATCTATCTATCTATCTCCTATCTATCTATCTATCTATCTATCTATCTATCTATCTATCTCCTATCTATCTCCTATCTATCTATCTATCTATCTATCTATCTATCTATCTATCTATCTATCTCCTATCTATTATCTATCTATCTATCTATCTATCTATCTCCTATCTATCTATCTATCTCCTATCTATTATCTATCTATCTATCTATCTATCTCCTATCTATCTATCTATCTATCTATCTATCTATCTATCTATCTCCTATCTATCTATCTATCTCCTATCTATCTCCTATCTCCTATCTATCTATCTATCTATCTATCTATCTATCTATCTATCTCCTATCTATCTATCTCCTATCTATCTATCTATCTCCTATCTATCTATCTATCTATCTATCTATCTATCTATCTGTGCTGTGGTCGCTCTCTAATGATACTATACAGTAAGTATTATTGCAGTGAGGACAGACAAGGTTGCATATACAGCAGCAGATTGTATTTATACTAATATCTTAGGGAATAAAGTTATTATAGCAGCCCTCTATTACTTACCTCGCCCACCTGACTATACCAGAATAATACAGCTTTGTGTTATACAGTATAATTCCGGCTATAGATGATGGAAATATCTCGCTGATCGGCGGTCCTCATAGATTTGGCGCTTTGTTTGTTACTCATACACATGGTATATATTCTCTCTCAGTCTTGGGCGATAAGCAGAGCCTGCAGTGTTCTCTGCCGCTCTCTAATTCCCCTAAGGAACTGTGGGAAGTAGCCGAGTAGATTATGTACTGATTGTTATTCAATGATGGTTCCCAGGCTCTTGTTCTGGTGTATCCCGCTGTGTCAGAGTTCACACTCGCCAATATAATGCAGTTATTAGCGCACGTGCACGGCAGCTCCAAGCAGTCACAGCGGGGTCAGTCTTATAGGGATTATAGGGATATACCAGGGATACTTTATTATGAGAGTTACATTGGGTCCTATATAGCGGTGGTCTCTAACAGCTGGAGAGACACAAGCCAAAGCCTCAGCTGTCCAGGCATGATGGGAATTGTAGTTCTGCAACACAGGTTTGACGTCCTTGATCTTATATATGGAATATGGGTTGTATCTAGGGATGGTCCGAACCTGCCGAGGTTCGTGTTCGTTAGAACCCGAACTCTCGGTAATGATTCCCGCTGTCTGCAAGCTCCGTGGAGAGGGTGGATACAGCCGGAGGACCGCCTGGAAAACTGGGATACAGCCATAGCCATAGGATGTATACCAGTTTTCCAGGCGGTCCTCCGGCTGTATCCACCCGCTGCATGGAGTGGCCAGACAGCGGGAAAACCTCGGCAGGTTCGGACCATCCTTAGTTGTATCTGTAAGGCAAAGGTTCGACTCTCTGGGTCCCCTCTGGTACCGGGGTCCTGGGTGTGACTTACTGTGCCAAAGTTTCATCCGATTGACATTTGGCGTGATCGCCCGTTGTCTTCAGAAGAGGATCACTTCTTCTAGGTGACATCTTCACACCTGGTGCACTATGCAGAAGACTTAAGCCCCTTTTCCACGGGCCGACAGAGAGGAGCAAACAAGTGCTGTCAGCGCTCGTTTTCTCCTTGTTCCCCGCTAGCTGCCACCGCTATTACACGTGGCGGCAGCAAGCAGGTGAGTGCAGTGCTGGCCGCAGGGGGGGTGCCCGGGTGATTGTTAGATCGTCCAGGCAGCCCATAAAGGATAGTGGTGGTCTGCTGCCGCCGCTCCTATTCCATGGACCGACAGCAGCAGATCGTTGCTATCCCAGTCGTTTATTTTTCAACATGCTTGAAAGACAAACGACAGCAACGATCAGCTGACATGAACGATGTCAGCTGCTCATTGCCTTCTATTCCACAGGGCGATTATTGGCCGAGTCTGAGGGTCCTATTACACGGAGCGATTTTTAACGCTTAACGACCAACGATCGCGAACGAGATTGTTTATCGTTAACCTGAAATTGTTCACCGTATTACACAGAACGATGGTCATTAGATACGATTGTTACTATGATTATTTACTCCCACTGATCCCAGCAAAACAATGGACAATGTGTAACTTGAGCGAACGAGAGTGGAATTACAGCGAACGATTAACAATAATTTTAGATTCAGATCTAAATCAATGATCAACAACATACGAACAATTTTTCAATTGTTTCCTGCAATTACACAGAATACTTATCGTTTAAATTCAAACGATATAACGATTTTTTGCACGATAATCGTCCAGTGTTTAGCCACTTACCTCTGGCTCCGGTTGCTGCCACTGCCAGCTATTGTAGTAAACTGCCATTGTTATTAGCCACCAGTTTAAATGGTCTGTAAGTCTCCACATGCCTTTATGACGGGCTCTCCTTAAAGGGGTACTCCAGCGTGGGGGCACTTTTTTGCTGGGACCGGGGAGGAGGTGGCCGAGGGAAAAGACGTCCACTCACCTCCCCGGTTCCAGCAACAGGTCCCGCATCGCGGCGCTCCAGTGCCCGATTCCCGGCCGCTTCCGGGTGTCTAATGCGGGCCCGAGACGTGACGTCTCAGGTTCGCTCAGCCACTCAGTGATCCGTTTCAAGTCCGCTCAGATCCCGCCTCCTTCACTGAGTGGACGTCAAATCTCGGGCCCGCGTCAGACACCAGGAAGTGGACAGGAACCGGGCACCAGAGCGCCGCGATGTGGGACCCGCCGCTGGAACTGTTGAGGTGCCGCTGGAGTACCCCTTTAAGGAGAGTCACTACCCCTCTGACTCCCATAGAAGTAGAATTTAGTTTTACGTATGTAGAGATGAGTGCAGCCGGAGCATGCTCGAGTCTGATCATTCTGCATCTGAATACCAGTGGCTGAAGAAGTTGGATACCGTCTTAGAGAGTCCTGGAAAACATGGATACAGCCATAGGCCATAGGCTGTATATATGTTTTCCTTGACCCCCTAGGGCGGCATCCAACATCTACACCGGTAATCAAATGCCGAATGATCAGATGAACTGATCCCTAGATAGTAATAACTTTTTTTTTTGTCCCCCCCCTTCCCCCCCATAATTAATCTTTCTGCTCCCCCCCCCCCCCCACTCCTGTAATGGAGCCCCCCCAAAAGAACTAACTATTTTTCTGGACACTGTCAAGGGAAAAGGGTTCCATGACTAAAAGTGGAGGCAAGAGGTCACAAATATGGAAAAACCGTAATCGTTGGATAAACCGCTTTAAGACCGCCCTACACTTTGGTCAAAAGTCAGCCAAATCAACCAGCATTTTATATGGGACTGTCTGACTGTCTGTGTATGGGGGCCTCTCTATTGTCAGAGAATGCCATGATACCCTCAACTGCTAGAGAGAGAAGCCACTGACGGTGGTGCCCCCCCCCCCCATCTCTAAGTTATTCTCTATCCTGTAGATACTGGGTGATGTGGCATATATCGCGATGAGATGGAAATACCCCTTTAAGGCTCATATGAAGACCCTCAAAGATTTTGTGCCCAAAAATGTAGCCAAGAATGAACATCAAATATTATTAAAACTGAAGTAAGGGTTTACCCCCCAGCCATGAAATAGTTACATGTCAGCCGGCTGCCTTTGGACTCTGTGCTGCTCTGGGTATCTGGAACAGGGCCGACGTCGGCACAAGGATTGCCCGGGCAAGTGCAGGGACACACAGCGCCTCTAGGGGCCAAGAGGGGGAGACGGGCCCGGTGTTCTAATGCTCAGCCCACTTACTATAGTGCAGGGTGAGAACTGAACATCAGAAGACACAGGAGACGGAGCCTGACCTGCATAGAGAGAAAAGGGTGAAGGCCCTGATCACATGACCTGAAGGTCCTCAACCTCACAGTGTGGAGAAGTGCTGTGTGTCACTGTCTGAGTGTGTCAGTGTTAGTAAGTGAATGTTAATGAGTCAGATAGTCAGTGTCTGTGTGTGTTATTCAGTGTCAGTCAGTCATTGGCAGTGTCAGTCAGGCAGTATCAATCAGTCAGGGTCAGCCACTTAATGTGTCAATAATGTGTGTTTAAGTATGTTAGTGGTTTCTCAAGTGATTGTGCATAGTGTGTGGATGATGGCTGCATAGTGGACGGATGAGGGGCCCGCTGAGGCTCTGTCACCCAAGGGCCGCAAAAACCTGGAGCCGGCCTTGGTCTGGAAACTTGATCCAGTCCTGGGAAGCAGGGAGAAGTTCCCCAGGACTTCAGAGGAGTTCAAAGGCAGCAGGCTCACAAGCCGACCTCCGAAACTAACAAAGTGTAGTAAATTCGCTCATCCCTGCAGAAGGCCTCCGCGCATACTTGCCAGCATCTAACATGTTAAGTTTTGGCGTTATCCTAAGATCAAAAGTTACTTCTTATGTACAGAATAGGCGATCACTAGCAGCATGAAAATGGAATGAGAGAGGAGCGGTTTTCTATGCGGATTTACTACTGCTCTGGACAGTTCCTGACATGGACAGAGGTGGCAGCAGAGAGCACTGTATAAGACTGGAGAGAATACACCACTTCCTGCAGGACATACAGCAGCTGATAAGTACAGGAAGACTTGAGATTTTTCGACGTAAAATACAAACCTATATAACTTTATGACACCAGTTGATTTGAAAACAAAAACATTTTTTAAAAAATTTCTACGAAGTGTCCCTTTAAGCCCGGCCATAATGCTGCTTGTTTGTGTAGTGCGACAGATCCAGCGGAGGCCTTTAGCTGGTCCTATGCATCAGCAGCGCTTGTGTCTCCTGCAATGGGTCTTGTCCTCTGCTGTCTGCAAATATTTGTTTTCTGCGGCTGATGTACGGCTTGCTGAGGGTGCAGCTTGGGTATCGATCAGAACTCTGCGTAGGAAGCAATAAAGCTCAAAATACCCAGACAAGTCTTTGGCTAACATGAGTTGCCGTGTAGTCTCAGAAAGCTTCCAGTCACTGTTATGTAACCCTTTCTTATATATATATATATCCTACAAACCACGGCCAGATGTAAGAAGTCAGCAAAGCACGGCCTATGGAGCGTGGGTAGACATGAAACGGAGATGAATTTCTCATTAAACTCAGTCTATTCGCAGTTCTTTGTTAAAGGAAAAAAAATTAACAGCACCATCGGTCAAACGGTCACTATCATTTCAACAAACGTAAATATAACAAACTTTGTAATATATCTTATCAGAAAAAAAAGTTTCTATTTTGTCTGATAAGGCTCAGTTTCAACAATAGCCATAAAAAGTCATCATTCACTCTGAAAAACAACTAAAAGACTATCTGCTCAATGAGGGATCAGTTTACATGTTGCTGTTTTTATGGTTATAGCTTGTTAAAGTTAGAGAACAAACTGTTTGTTTAAGGGGTATTCCACTCAAACATAACTTTTGATATGTTGCTGCCCATGGTAAGACTAACAATTCCTTCCATACTTGTTATTATCTATTCAGTTTTCTTCCCCCAGTTCTGAGCTTCTGCTTTCTGCTAAGGCCACAAAAATCTGAGCATCAGCCTTTCTCTCTGTCGTCCTCTCTTCCCCCTTCCCTTCTGAGACGGATGATGTAAACAAGTGAATAACTGGCTTTATCTGCAACATTGTAGCTTCTTTGTAATACTTGGATTGTTACTCTGAGGTTAAGTTGCTGATGAACTCACTGTGATTAATCCTCTATACAAAGTTGCTAGAATGTTGAAGAAAGAGACTCAGAAGGGAGGGGGGAGGAGGGGAAGACAGAGAGAAAAACTCACACACAGATTTTTGTGTTTTCAGCAGAAAGCAGCAGCTTATAACTGGGGGAAGGAGACCGAATAGATAATAACAAGTATGGAAGGAATTGTTAGTCTCACCATGGGCAGCAACAAGGTAGTATGACTTTTTTTTTTTTTTAACTAGTCCAAGTGGTACATTCGCTTTAAAGGGGTACTCCACTGAAAATCGTTTTCTGTCAAACCAGCTGGTTTCAGAAAGTTTTATAGATATGTAATTTACTTCTATTTAAAAACCTTAAGTTTTCAAGTACTTATCAGCCGCTGTATGTCCTGCAGGAAGTGGTCTATTTTTTCCAGTTTGACACAGTGCTCTCTGCTGCCACCTTTGTCCGTGCTTCTGTGCTCACCTATTGTCGCACCATACCATACCCATACCACTATGTTGCACTGGGGAAGAATTGGTTTAGATTTCTTGTTTCCTTGTTTCTAGCTGCCAAGTAAAGAACTTGTACAGTGTCTTCTACTGAACAAATATGTGTGGAGGTCCCCTTTACGCAATACCACTAGGCTTGTGGAAGTAATAAGACCTTACATTCAACTCCATACCAGCCTGTTCTTTAACCCCTTCAGGACGGGGCTAATTTTCGTTTTTGCGTTTTCGTTTTTTCCTCCTTGTGTTTAAAAGGCCTTAGCATTTGCATTTTTACACCTACAGACCTACAGAAAAGCTGACTTGTTATATATGTTCCTCAAGTCGTTACGATTACAACGATATATAACATGTATAACTTGTATATATTGTATCTGATGGCCTGTAAAAAATTCAAACCATTGTTAACAAACATACGTTCCTTAAAACCGCTCCATTCCCCGGCTTATAGCGCTTTTATCCTTTGGTCTATGGGGCTGTGTCAGGTGTCATTTTTTGCGCCATGATGTGTCCTTTCTATTGGTACCTTGATTGCGCATATACCACTTTTTGATCGCTTTTTATTACAGTTTTTCTGGATTTGATGAGACCAAAAATGTGCAATTTTGCACTTTGGGATTTTTTTGCGCTTACGCCGTTTACCGTGCGAGATCAGGAATGTGATTAATTAATAGTTCGGGCGATTACGCACGCCGCGATAGCAAACATGTTTATTTATTTATTTTTATTTATAAAATGGGGAGGGGGGGGGGGCTTTTTATGAATAATGACACTTTTATTTTTAGCTTTTACACTTATACTAGAAGGTTAGGGTTATTCCCCCTGGGGTTAGGGTTATTCCCTCCAGGGGTTAGGGTTATTCTCCCAGTGGTTAGGGTTATTCCCCCCTGGGGTTAGGGTTATTCCCCCTGGGGTTAGGGTTATTCCCCCTGGGGTTAGGGTTATTCCCCCCCTGGGGTTAGGGTTATTCCCCCAGGGGTTAGGGTTATTCCCCCCCAGGGGTTAGGGTTATTCCCCCCCTGGGGTTAGGGTTATTCCCCCCTTGGGGTTAGGGTTATTCCCCCCCAGGGGTTAGGGTTATTCCCCCCCAGGGGTTAGGGTTATTCCCCCCCTGGGGTTAGGGTTATTCCCCCCTTGGGGTTAGGGTTATTCTCCCAGTGGTTAGGGTTATTCCCCCCTGGGGTTAGGGTTATTCCCCCTGGGGTTAGGGTTATTCCCTCCAGGGGTTAGGGTTATTCTCCCAGTGGTTAGGGTTATTCCCCCCTGGGGTTAGGGTTATTCCCCCTGGGGTTAGGGTTATTCCCCCTGTGGTTAGGGTTATTCCCCCCTTGGGGTTAGGGTTATTCCCCCAGGGGTTAGGGTTATTCCCCCCCAGGGGTTAGGGTTATTCCCCCCCTGGGGTTAGGGTTATTCCCCTTGGGGTTAGGGTTATTCCCCCCCAGGGGTTAGGATTATTCCCCCCAGGGGTTAGGGTTATTCCCCCACTGGGGTTAGGGTTATTCCCCATGGGGGACTTCTAGTATAAGTGCACTGATCTCTTATTCAGATCTATGCTGCATAGATATGCAGCATAGATCAATGAGATCGGCACTCGTTTGCTTTCGGCTGCTGCAGCATTACGGCGCCGACCCCGGCCGGCACCAGTCACGGAGATCGCTCCTCCGTGACAACGTCACGGGGGAGCGATCTTCCCGTTAGACACCAGGGAACAGCTGCTCTGAAGTCTTCAGATGCAGCTGTCAACTTTGACAGCTTCATCTGAAGGCTTAATTAGCGGGCACGGCGCACGGCCCCGCTCCGAACGCCCCCACCTGCGCGAGGACGTACAGTTATGTCCTTGTGTGGGAAAGGGTTAAAGGTAGGGATGGTCTGAACCTGGTTCGCACGGGGTTCGTACGAACCCGAACCCTCCGCAATGATTACCGCTGTCTGCCCGCTCCGTGCAGTGGGCGGATCCAGCAGGAGGAACGCCTGGAAAACTGGGATACAGCCATAGCCATAGGCTGTATCACAGTTTTCCAGGCGTTCCTCCCGCTGTATCCGCCCGCTACACGGAGCTGCCAGACAGCGGGAATCCGATGCCGAGCGTTCGAGTTCAGTCGAACCCGAACCTCGGCGGGTTCGGACCATCCCTAGTTAAAGGGGTTGTCCATCGAAAATCTTTTTCTTTCAAATCAACTGATACCATAAAGTTATATAGATTTGTAATTTACTTCTTTTAAAAAAATCTCAAGTCTTCTCATACTTATTAGCTGCCGTATGTCATGCAGGAAATGTTGTTTTCTTTTCAGTCTGACACAGTGCTCTCTGCTGACCTCTCTGGCCGAAACAGGAACTCTGTCTCAGTTTTCTATGAATCTCCATAGAAAATTTCTCCTGCTCTGCACAGTTCCTGTCTCGGCCAGAGATGTCAGCAGAGAGCACTGTGTCAGACTGAAAATAAAACAACATTTCCTGCAGGACATACAGCAGCTGATAAGTATGGGAAGACTTAAAATTTTTTAATAGAAGTAAATAACAAATCTATATAACTTCCTGACTCCAGTTGATTTGAAAGAAAAAGATTTTCTCTGGACAACCCCTTTAAGCATGCACCCAGTTCTTTTTCCAGTCCCCCTTCTCCTCTCCGTGCATTATGTGCACGTTGTATCGGTACTTTGTATAATTAGGCAGGATACTTCCTTATGCTATTATAAGTAATGGTGGCTGTACTTATTTAAAAAGCTTTACAAATCCCCTCAGTCTTTACATTAATAAATCAATAGAAATGCATCATCGTGACCAATGGCGATGTCAAGTGGCAGCTGCTTACTTTGCTTTCCCGATCACAGGAAAGTACAAAAGATGCTCGAAATGGCTTCTCATAGGCAATTTCCAACCTATTTCTGTAGAGTTTAAAGGGGTACTCCGGCGGAAATCTTTTTCTTACAATTCAACTGATTTCAGAAAGTTATATAGATTTGTTATTTACTTCTTTTCAAAAAACATGTGGAGACACAGGAGATTGTTCTAAGGGCGTTAAAGGGGTACTCTGTCTAAAATCTTTTTCTTTCAAATCAACCAGTGTCAGAAAGTTATATAGATTTGTAATTCACTTCTATTTAAAAATCTCAAGTCTTTCAGTACTTATCAGCTTCTGTATGCCCTGCAAGAAGTGGTGTATTCTCTCCAGTCTGACACAGTGCTCTCTACTGCCACCTCTGTCCATGTCAGGAACTGTCCAGAGAAGGAGAGGTTTTCTATGGGGATTTGCTGCTGTTCTGGACAGTTCCTGACATGGACAGAGGTGGCAGCAGAGAGCACTGTGTCAGACTGGAGAGAATACACCACTTCCTGCAGGGCATACAGTAGCTGATAAGTACTGAGAGACTTGAGATTTTTAAATAGAAGTAAATTAGTAATCTATATAACTTTCTGACACTGGTTGATTTTAAAGAATTTTTTTGACGGAGTACCCCTTTAAAGCCCTTAGAACAATCTCCCGTGTCTCCACATGTTATACTGTTAAATATCCAGGAAGCTGAGATCTAGTGCACTGTATGTAGGTGCCTCATAATCTGAGGGTTCCCAGCTCTGTGAAGAACATTACGCTGATTTTTTTTTCCCCTGCAGCCTAAATGGCTGATAACAGAGTATAATAGATGACATACAAGAGTACAGCAAATGGAGCCAATATATACTTTAGCTTTAGTTTCCCTTTAATTACATTCAGTTTTGCCTGCAGAATTTGGGTGCATCCTTTGTTAAAGGGGAATTTTGTCCACTAAAAATCTTGGTAAATTAGCTTGATTGGCGCCTTTTAGGGTCCATTTACACAGCAAGATTATCTGACAGATTATCTGCCAAAGATTTGAAGCCAAAGCCAGAAACAGACTATAAACAGGGAACAGGTCATAAAGGAAAGCCTGAGATTTCTCCTCTTTTCAAATCCATTCCTGGCTTTGGCTTCAATTTTTTTTTGGCAGATAATCTGTCATATAATCTTTCTGTGTAAATAGACCCTTACATTGATGGATCTCCTGTTTATCACTGTAGGACAATGGTGTAACCTGACGTCCCATGACTGCCGTAACCATCTTCTGGGAAGGGTGTTATGTCATCCATAGTGATGTCATACAGGGCAGCAATTGACTTTTGTATTCCACTCATACATAACTTCTGATACGTTGCTGCCCAGGGTGAGACTAACAATTTCTTCCATGCTTATTATTATCTATTCAGTCTCCTTCCCCAGTTCTCAGCTGCTGCTTTCTGCTGAAGACACAAAAATCAGTGTGTGAGCTGTTCTCTCTGTCTCCCCCTCCTCCCCCCTCCCCTCTGAAACAGCCGTTGTAAACAAGTCCCTATCTGTAACTTTGTAAGGGTTATTCACTGTGAGTTCAACCAGCAGGATATTGTCATGTATATAACAGGCCTGGACACCCATTCCCTTCTTGGCTGAACTCGATGAACATGTATCTTTTTTTCAACCGTAATAGTTATGTAACTGTGTAACTTGACCTCAGATTAACCCTCCCAGCACTACAAAGAAGATACAAATTTGCAGATAGGGACTTGTTTACATCAGCCGTCTCAGAAGGGAGGGGGGAGGAGGCCGAGACAGAGAGAAAAGCTCACACACAGATTTTTGTGTTTTCAGCAGAAAGCAGCAGCTCAGAACTTGGGGGAAGGAGACTGAGTACATAATAACAAGTATGAAATGAAGGGGCAGAAACCTGTTTAAATAAGAGATTGCAAATAAGAAGTGCAAATTCTGTGCGCTTGAAACAAAACAAAACAAAAGATTGGGAGGGCGTGTAGATTGGGATACTGATTTACCATTATCCTAATATATCCTGAAACCATGATGTATATTTCTCTCTATATGATATATTTCCCTGTATACTCAGTAATGTCTCTCAGACAGCGCTGTCCCAGTCTAACCTACTCACGTGAGTAATGAAAATAGCCGGAGTCATTTCTGTAACCGCAAGTCAACACATGACTACTGACTGACGAAAGGCGAGGGATACTTACGTGACGTCATCTCCTATAGCCGGCTATGCGAAATGTCGGGATTAGGGCCTGTTACACAGCATAACTCATGGTTGCCCCTAGCAACCAATCAGATTCCACCTCTCATTCCTCACAGACTCTTTGGAAAATGAAAGATGGAATCTGATTGGTTGCTAGGGGCAACTCAGCCAGTTTCACTTTACACCATGTTTGATAAATCTCCCCCTTGTCTATAGGGCTGCACCCCGATATTCTCATGAACATCGAGTGTATAATCTCCTATAAAATCCAGTAAAACAGCAGATAGGTTGGATGATAGTATTAAATTATACAAAGGCTTCAAAGCATTTCGCCACAAACCAGGGCGCCATTTCCTGCTGTCTCTGAATCTTTCTCCGCTTCCTTACAATCCATTAGTGAAATAGCATTTTGTGCAGAATATTAGTGGAATCACGAGTCCTCAGAGAAAACCTACTAATATCTCGACATAGAAGCAGGCTTTGTTTCTCGGCTGTTTTTAAGCTTCTAATAAAGTCATATGAGGATTACAGTAAGTGGCCTGATATGAGCCCTGGTCATCTGTAGACGTTTGGAACTTCTCCGCTCTTATGTATCCTTTTTGACTATTTCTGTATTAATTTTTGTAATTCAGCTAGTCCCCTGATGAACCCTGATTATAATGAGGGAAACACGCGTGGGGTTATTATCACAAGTTTCCTTTTATATTCTTTTGTTATTGATAGCTGGGTATCTCTTGTTTTTCCATATGTCTCTATTTATTTCCGAATTGTAGCTAGGCTTCATGCGGCCCCGTAGTAAGAAACTGTATGGGGCCCCATGAATCCACACTGGCATGTCCAGGCACGGTCCTATGGCATTCTGTTCTCCCAGATCCCTGACGCATGAGTCATGTCATGGGCCCTGCCACATGGGCCCCATAACAGTTGTGTGGTCTGTCTCCATGGTAGCTACACCACTCATCTATTGATACGGCCTTTAACACTGCTTAGAGTCGTTGACTATTTCTGTTTTTGCAATTAAGTTATCTAGTCCCCTGATGAGCCCTGATTATAATAGGGGAAACCCGTCGGTAGTTATTATCACAGGTTTCCTTCTATTTTCTTCTGTTATTGATAGCTGGGTATCTCTTGTTTGCCATATGTCTCTACTTCCGAGGTGTAGCAAGGATTCATGAGGACCCTGTAGCAAGAAACTGTATGGGGCCCCATGAATCCAAAATCACATGTCCAGACACGGTCCTGCCAAGATTATGTTCTTCCAGATCCCTGACGCATGAGTGATGTCACTGGCATGCTGGGAAGCTGGGAGAACTGATCGCTAAAGAAGTGCGCCACTGGTTTATGTGAGTATGTGCATGGGTAGGGGGGTACCCTGTGCATGGGGGGGGAGACCCTCTTGTGGCGGTAGATGCAGTGCTGCCTATGGCCACAAAAGAGACTGGCAGGTGGCTCCCTGATGTGAGCAGTAGTTACCATAGAGGCAGACCACATTTTGCCAGGGCCCTGCCGCATGGGCCCCGTAGCAGTTGTGTGGTCTGCCTCTATGGTAGCTACGCCACTCATCTATTGATATGGCCTTTAGCACTGCATAGAGTCGTCTATTTTGCCTTCCCTCTTGATTTTATGGAGCACATTTACATGTATTCAATAATGTGTAAATGTAAAATGCTGCAAAAACAACAGGGGAGGTATATAACTACAGTATATATCACATCCAATGGAGATAGCAGCAGCAGGATACACATAGAGCTGGGTGGGGAGGGGGCTGTAAGCTGCCAGAAGGCATCTGATAGGTGATGATGTCATCCTGTAGTTCATAGAAAGTCAGCCGACCCAGGACAGAACAGTTCTTCAGACACATAAAACAGCAGGATTTTCTTTGGGTCAGGCTGGTGATCACATGATCCAATTACAGTAATGAAGTGCATGGATGAAGCTGGGCTGAAGTGAAACAGATGGCACTATAGGATATCATGTGGATAGGGGATTTTATCTTGGAATACCCCATTAAAGACAATACTTGTCTTTAGAGATTTGTAACTTCTATTAAAAAAAAAAAAATCTCAAGTCTTCCAGTACTTATCAGCTGCTGTATGTCCTGCAGGAGAGGTTTTTCAATGGGGATTTTCTACTGCCCTGGACAGTTCCTGACATGGACAGAGGTGGCAGCAGAGAGCACTGCATCAGACTAGAGAGAATACACCACTTTCTGCAGAACATACAGCAGTTGATAAGTACTGGGAGACTGGAGGTTTTTTTTTATTTATTTTTTTTTAATTAGAAGTAAATTACAAATCTCTGGCACTTTCTGACACCAGTTGATTTGAAATAAATTTTTCTTTGCTGCACAACCCCTTTAAGGTAGCGGGAACATTTAGCAGGATTATCATGGTGTTGCTTAGACTTATCCTGTCGTGCTATAGCGGATGATGGATCTCATTGTAATGAGGTGAAGAGCGATTGATGACTGCTGGAGATTTCTGCAGACGAGGCAACTGGACAACCAGGGGAAACAGGAAAACATATATATATATATATATATATATATATATATATATATATATATAGTGGTTTTTTTTTTTTTTGGGGGGGGGGGGTGATTTTATAACTTCAGTCCAGAATGATACAATTCTTTTCTGACGCTGGAATCTTTACGATGGAGAGTCAGCACTTGTTGTTGCTTTTCGGCCGTAGCGTTTGACCATCTGCCGGGCCCGGAGACGGCGTGTAAATATTTCCTGAGCCAACAAAATGCTAAATTAAAAGCAGGACTATTATGTCTCTGGCAGAGGTACAGTCACTTCCAGCGAGCGGCAGATAGCATCTGTCTTCCGGGGTCATGTGAAAATGGGAAGGGATCATAGAGCTACTATTATAGCTGCTGCCCTTTTTTCTTGTTCTCAGAGCTCAAGAAATCTCCAGTCTTCCAGTACTTATCATCTTCTGTATGTTCTGCAGGAAGTGGTGTATTCTTTCCAGTGTAACACAGGGCTCTCTGCTGCCACCTCTGTCCATGTCAGGAACTGTCCAGAGCAGGAGAGGTTTTCTATGAGGATTTGCTTCTGCTCTGGACACTTCCTGACATGGACAGAGGTGGCAGCAGAGAGCACTGTGTCAGACTGGAAAGAATACACCACTTCCTGCAGAACATACAGCAGCTGATAAGTACTGAAAGATTTGAGCTTTTTAAATAAAGTCAATTTACAAACCCTTTAAATACCATCCGTATCCTTGTGGGTTGGGATGTTCTTTTCCTATGTGAATAATGTTTTCAGCCATTGAGGTTTGTCGGTCTGGAATGAAGTGTAATTGCTCCTTTGGGGTAAAGAATAGTTGGAGTTTGATGTGAACTTAAAGGGGTAGTCCACCAAAAATTTTTTTCTTTCAAATCAACTGGTGCCATAAAGTGCCAGAGATTTGTAATTCACTTCTATTAAAAAATCTTAAGTCTTCCAGTACTTATCAGCTGCTGTGTGTCCAGCAGGAAGTGGTGTTTTCTTTCCTGTCTGACCCAGTGCTCTCTGTTGCCTCCTCTGTCCATGTCAGGAACTGTCCAAAGCAGGAGCAAATCCCCATAGAAAACCTCTCCTGCTCTCCAGACTGGAAATAATACAACTTCCTGTTGGGCATACAGCAGCTGATAAGTACTGGAAGGCTTGAGATTTTTTAATAGAAGTAAATTACAAATCTCTGGCACTTCATGGTAGCAGTTGATTTGAAAGAAAATTTTTTTGGGTGGACTACCCCTTTAATGGTAGAAGAAGAAAGCTTTAAACGCATATTAAGGCATGCAAAATGGTGTATAGTTTGCTATTGCTGTGGAGTTTTTATTAAAGTGTCACTTTATAGTACAGACGATTTTAAGAAACTTTGTAATTAGGTTTATTAGCCGAAAAATGCATTTTTATCATCAAAAAGCAGTTTAAAGCTCTTCCCCCTGTCTTCATTATTCTCTATGGAGAGGGGAGGGGTGGAGGGAGATGAGGCACCAAGAGTTAATTTACAGCTACATCACCGGGCTATCTCCTCTGAAGTCAGCACTGACTTCTCTGACCTCTGAATACCGGTTTTCATACAGCTCCCACTGTGTATTCCTTTGTTCTCTGCTCTCTGCTGGTGACTAATCTCCCTCCTCCCCCTCCTCTCTCCATAGGTAACACAGGGCACAACTGATCTAAAAGAGTCGAGATTTCCTGATAATGAGCAGTGGATGAGAGAGAGGAGGGGGGGGGGGGGCTGGGGAAAGTCTTTTTGAATGCAGATAATGGCAGATTTGCCTAATAAACCCAATTACAATGTTTCTTAAAATCGCCTGGACTATTGATTTGTGCAAAAATAAATAAATAAAAATGACAGTGACACTTCAAGTCTAGAGTTGGCAAACATCTTTCAGTTTTCAGTCTGGCAGCTAAGCCTAAAACTTCCTGTTCTGTACAGATCAGCAGTCTCCTCCTTATCATCACAAACAGGAGTAAAGTAATACCAGTACATAGATAAGACAGGATCAACCGTTCACCATTGGTGATGTCACAGCCCCACCCCTACTGCAACAGTTACCTCCACACAGGTCCCAGAGCATGCCTAGAAAACTCTCTCATAGAAGTAAATAGTCCCCTTCAGTCTCTTTTCTATGTCTGTAAGTGCTGTAAAGCGTAACCTTAAAGGCTGTTATTGCCGAGCAGAAGCTCAGGAGATAAAAGTGCAAAAAATGAAAGAAAAAATATACAATCAGAAAAGGAGATAAGAAAAAAAAAAATAAACCCGTGGCACCTGGATCTCATCAGTGACTATGAGAAGGAGCTCGAGGGTTCAGTCGAGGAGGCACAAGTAGGAAACATTGCAAAATTCCCATTCTACATGTATTACCACCAAGATAGAAGAGCTCAATTATAAAATCATCACAAGGCGGTATAAACACCTGCAATATAATGTCACCCTCTAACTCAGCTCTATGTTCAGATATGGGGGGCTGGGAGGTGGTCTGAAAACTTGCTTTATATCACATATATGTCCTGCAGGAAGTGGTATATTCTCTCCAGTCTGACACAGCGCTCTCTGCTGCCACCTCTGTCCATGTCAGGAACTGTCCAGAGCAGCAGCAAATCCCCATAGAAAACCTCTCCTGCTCTGGACAGCTCCTGACATGGGCAGAGGTGGCAGCAAAGAGCACTGTGTCAGACTGGAAAGAATACACCACTTCCTGCAGGACATACAGCAGCTGATGAGTACTGGAAGACCCAAGTTTTACCCAGTTTACAGATACTATATTTCATTTGAGCCAGTTGTAAAGCTCTATCTATCAGTTATGTAGCATTGCCGATGCCAGATATCTCCCTAGCCGGCTCCGCTCCGGGAATGTGGATGACACCGCAGAGGTAAGAGCTTTCCTTTCTGGATAATGAAGATGCAGGATGACATCTCATGGCTTAGTAATTGCGCTATGGATCCCGTCATTATATGGGGATTAAGCACCTGACTGGGCAGTAAGGCCTGTAAGATATTCAGTACTGTTTCTTTTAGTACTCACACACATTTAAGAGCCTTAAAGGGGTACTTGGGTAAAAAAATAAATAAATAAATAAATAAATAAAAAATAAAAATAAATCAACTGGTATTAGAAAGTTATGTAGATTTGTAATTAACTTTTATTTAAAAATCTCCAGTCTTCCAGTACTTATCAGCTGCTGTATGTCTTGCACGAAGTGGTGTATTCTCTCCAGTCTGACACAGTGCTCTCTGCTGCCACCTCTGTCCATGTCAGGAACTGTCCAGAGCAGGAGAGGTTTTCTATGGGGATTTGCCGCTGCTCTGCACAGTTCCTGACATGGACAGAGGTGGCAGCACAGAGCACTGTGTCAGACTGGAAAGAATACACCACTTCCTGCAGGACATACAGCTGCTGATAAGTACTGGAAGACCGAAGGATTTAAAAAAAAATAATAATAATTTACAAATCTATATAACTTCTTGACACCAGTCGATTGAAAAAGTTTTTTTTTTTTACTTCAGATTACCCCTTTAAGTTAGATCTCCAGGACCTAGATTCTAGGTCTTCCAGCTTTAACCCAATCACGTCTAATCTGGCAGCTCGCTCCCCTATGAGAGCATCAATCACCTGGCCGCCATGTCTTCTGCAGGAGATACAGACTTTGCTCCAGGTCATGGCGTTGTTTGGAGACATCTATCACTGCCTTGTGGAGCTCTGTCTGGAACACTCTGCTAATGAATAATGGGTCCAGCTTGTCTTAGAGGACGGAACATCATAATATTTCCTTTATTTATATAGCACCAGCATATATAGCGGCGCTGTACAAAGACTGTGATGACTCGGTGTCTGTCTCCAATGGGAATCACAAACCAATACACCTCTCTCTATGTATGTGAGTGTAGGAGGAAGTCGGAGGGAGCCCAGGTAAATACACAAACCTACAAACGTCTTGCAGGCGTCGTCTATGCTGCGGAGGGAGCTGCCCGGGCGATCCTTACATAATCTGGGTGGCCTATAGAAGAGAGCGGCTGTCACTGCTCTATTACACCGAACAACGGCCAGCAGACCGTCGCTATGGTCATCGTTTTTATTCAACAAGATCGTCGCCTTTTAACATGACCTTTTACACCAAGCAATTATCGGCTGTCACGGCTGATAATCGGTCAAATACGGACGATTATCGATGATATAATAGGCCTTTAGTCCCTTTACGCGCACAGATAAATCACTTAATCGCTTGTTTAGTGAGCGATAAGTGATGATTCTTTTTTTTTTCCGTTTAAACGATAGGCGTTTAGACCAGAAGATAAATCGCTGTTGCCGTGGCCTGGGGGGCTGGGACTGATGTTGGCCCTGCTGGTGGGTTCTGGGATTTTGGGGACTACTTATCATGGTGGCCGGGAGCGGTAACACTCACGCCTGGACACGCGGCAACTGGTTAGGACAGATGTGAGGTGCAGGATTTAAGTGTAGGTAAGTGTAGGTATGTACTTTGCTGGGATATGGTGAAGTGTTGAAGAATCCTCGTACTCATATATGGATGAGTCCCAGTTATCTCACCTAACCGCCTTCTACCCCACAGTATCAGATTTCCGTCCTATTGGGGTAGTACAAGTCCCAGGTCTCTGCTCTGGGTGGAGCTGGCTTGTAGTGTCTTTCCTACAAGCTGAGCGTCTGTCAGTAGAGAGCGGCTTACTGGCACTGTGCTCTACTGCAGCTCCAGTCTTGATAAATCCTTCCATTTTCTCTAGGTGGTCGACTGTTCTGTGTTACAAGTAAAATCCATGCGGTCTCCAGCTTCCTTGGGGGTCTGATCTAGCAACCCCCCATAAAGGTTTTGTAACTAACTGGTCTGGAACAACTATATACACGTCCTGCGTGGCCTGAAGCAATAACTAACTAAGTAACTGACTAAAGGGAAGTTGTTACTAGAGAGAGAGAAGTGTGTGTAGCTGAACCTAGTGTTATCTGCAGCTGTGCTGTGAGAGTGCGACATCTAGTGGTTGGAGTAAGGAACAGCGGCCTCCTGTCCTAACCTGTGACACTAGAGAGATACACCTTTACAACACGTAGTGGGACACTACACTATGAAAATATGTTAAAGGGGAACATCAGCACTTTAGACGAATCTCACCTGCTGATATGTCCCTATTGCTCAGGAGACGCTGAGGAGGAAGGTATATCTTACCTTCATCCTCAGCGCCATTTCGATGCAGTTAGTAGTTTCCTCCACAGTCTCCTGCACAATAGGGACATATCAGCAGGTTAGATTTGTCTCTCCTGCAGATAGTTCCCCTTTAGTGCGATAATAATTACATCCGTATATACACTGTGAATAGTCGTCATTGCGTTCCTATCTATATACTGTAAATAATGAGAGTTTACCCTGAAAGACTTGAGAACAATTAACAGTGATTTCGAGGTCAGCTCGAAAAATGCCTTCAATGACATATGTACAATCTTCCGTTCGTAGTTTGTTCGTTGCCGTGTTTACGCCAGAAAATCATTGCTTAAATTTGCTTAACGTTAGTTTGCACAATAATCGGCCAATGTAAAATGTCCTTAAAGGGGTACTCTGGCAAAAGTCTTTTTTCTTTCAAATAAACTGGTTTCAGAAAGTTAATAGATTTCTTTTTAAAACGTCAAGTATTCCAGTACTTATCAGCTGCTGTATGTCCTGCAGGGAGTGGTGTATTCTTTCCAGTGCTCTCTGCTGCCACATCTGTCCATGTCAGGAACTGTCCAGAGCAGCAGCAAATCCTCATAGAAAACCTCTCCTGCTCTGGACAGTTCCTGACATGGACAGAGGTGGCAGCAGAGAGCACTGTGTCAGACTGGAGAGAATACACCACTTCCTGCAGGACATACAGCAGCTGATAAGTACTGGAAGACTTTAAATAGAAGTAAATTACAAATCTTTATAACTTTTGATTTGAAAGAAGATTATTTTCGCCGGAGTACCCCTTTAATAGGATGCAATAATATAGTAATAGCTGGATCTAGCTATATGTTCTGTATGAATTCACGTCTGACTATGCAGATGGGACAGTCTCCGCTCCCCCAGAGAACCCATCATGACTGGCAATTCCTTGAGTTGATATCAGGTTTATTTGTGGCCGCTGCAATGTTCCATCCGGTGTCTTATAATGTTTCTATATTTGTAGTCACATTCAAATGAATCAGCGCCGTTTACAGCATCCCGCAAGGAAGGATCAGGTTTATGGCGGTGTAGTGTGTACATCAAGGATCTGGCCCCGGTGACAACCATCTCACATAAAGGTCACATCTGCTGAGTTCTTGTGCTGTGATTTGGAGCTAATAAGAGGCTGCAGTACAGATCTGTACTGCATTATGTCAGTGCAATGAGGCAGGATCGATGTACGATATTACTCACCTGAATTCATGGAGGGAAATGAATGGAAATTAAACGGCGTTAAGAGAAAGCTAAAAAAAATATATATATTTTGATGTGTAATAGTTTGGAAAGTTTGTAAGAAGATGGGAGACGCGTATACTGCAGCGGGAGACGCGTATACTGCAGCAGGAGACACGTATACTGGGATTTGTAGACTGGAATCTATTAGCAGCCGAGTAAGGAGGGGTGAAGAAATCTCATCCACATGCTCGTATGATTTACAATAACCTGTGGAGTGTCCGTCACTTTAAGGCAAGGTTCACACACCGTTTTCTTTTTTGACCATTTGACGGCCATCTTTTTGGACGTCTGTTATTTTGAGGCCAGATAAAGTCCATTTTTATTTTGCAGTGATGCCGGTGATTTCAAAACAACGGACATTATTTGACCTCAAAATAACGGACATCTAGATGGAAGGACGTCAAACAACCAAAAAAAGACAATGTGTGAACCTAAAGGGATACTCCGTGGAATTTTTTTTTTTTTTCATGTCAATTGGTAACTGGTATCAAGGGGTCCTCTGCTTAAAACTTTTGTCTTCCAGTACTTATCAGCTGCTGTATGTCCTACAGGAAGTGGTGGATTCTTTCCAGTCTGACACAGTGCTCTCTGCTGCCACCTCTGTCCATGGCAGGAACTGTCCAGAGAAGCAGAAAACCTCCTGCTCTGGACAGTTCCTGACATGGACAGAGGTGGCAGCAGAGAGCACTGTGTCAGACTGGAAAGAATACACCACTTCCTGCAGGACATGCAGCAGCTGATAAATATTGAAATACTTGAGATTTTTAAATAGAAGTAAATTACAAATCTATATAACTTTCTGAAAAAAGTTTGATATGTCCTTGAGAAATCAATTGTTTTGATCGGTTGGTTTCCAGACCTCCAACAGTTGTTAGAGCCAGAGGAAGCAGTCAGCTGAGCGCTTCAAATCCCAAAACACTGCAATCTCTATCACAGGAGATGTTACCATTGATTTAGGACTAGGGAAAAGGCAGCGAGGCCGGGGAGTGAAGTGCTTAGCTTAGCGCTTCTTCCAGCTTTATATAAAAATTGGTTAAAGTCATAGCATAGATGTCTGGAGTTATTCTGATTTTCTTGGGTATCACATCCCGGAGAACTGGTGCGGCACAATAGAAGTCTTGGAGGTGAGATTGATAGGATCATCTTATGGAATATGTCCCTTAGATCAGTAGCAGAATGTAGAGCCCACCCAGGGTGGTAGAGAGGGGGCAGCACTGAGGGTGTCCTGTGGGGGAGAGTGCTGCCATTTCCATTGTATTCTATGCTGAGCGGGCAGTGACTGGCACAGGGTGGAGGCAGCGCTGCAGCAGCTGGACACGTTTATTAGAGGATGATTTATTTATTGCTCTGGGTCTCACCTGTTCTTCCCCAGTTTTAGGCTTTTATTGTGGTGATAGGAATCTGCTGTATGAATAGAACCTGGCACCGAGATCGTGAAATTATGCTGTGTGATTGTGTGATATGGTTGTACAGTGTACATCGCCATCTATATTCATGTTTATATGTTACATATAGTATTACTTTATGCTATTCCCTATGTTTATGTTTGTTACATATATTACTATATGCTATTCCCTATGTTTATATGTTACATATATTACTTTATGTTATTCCCTATGTTTGCTTATATTGTTACATACAGTATATTACTGTATGTTATTCCCTATGTTTATGTTACATATATTACTTTGTTATTCTCTATGTTTATATGTTACATATAGTATTACTGTATGTTATTCCCTATGTTTATATTGTTACATATAGTACTTTATGTTTTTCCCTGTTTATGTTGTTACATATAGCATTAGTGTATGTTTTTCCCTGTTTATGTTGTTACATATAGTATTACTTTATGTTATTCCCTATGTTTATATTGTTACATATAGTACTTTATGTTTTTCCCTGTTTATGTTGTTACATATAGCATTAGTGTATGTTATTCCCTATGTTTATGTTGGTAGTTTGTATTGCTCGGTTGTGCAGTAAGGCAGAGGGAGTTCTGCTCAGAAACGCTACGCTGCCACATGTCATAGTACAGGGGCAAAATGCGGGCAAAATTATTATTATTTTTTCTTTCTAAAGCAACTGGTGTCAGAAAGTTATATAGATTTCTCATTTACTTCTATTTAAAAACCTCAAGCCTACTCTTAAAGGGACTCTTCAGGTGTGGAGGAGTTTGATGCCATGTCCGTCGCTGATTATGCCCGCAGCTTTAAATTCCTGGTTGGTGAACGACCTGGCACCTGCATACACGAACATGTGGATGTGTCTAAACTGCACGGCCAAACCAAACTTGGAAGCGGTGTATGAGCGTCTATGCTCTTCTGCGCCCACGTGCCTTCACCGTGCCCCCAAATGCTTACTTGCAGGTGGTTCGCTTCTCGGGGAATTCACTGTTTTCGAGAAGTTATGTGTCAGACCCTCCAAGAAGACACGTTCAGTCTCCCACTTGGGATATGTAGTGTCCTGGGAGGAGGAGCTGAAGATCATGTTGTCTAAGAAAGAACTGATAGTCCTGATTCTCATGGATTCTCCAGATGTGTTCTATTACAAGAAAACCACTTTAAGTTGTTGTCCAAGTGGTGCAAGACTCCAGGGTGGCCTCATGCCTATAACCTATCACCCACTGACGAGTGCTGGAGGTGTATGAGCCATACTGGCTCCCTTACCCACATCTGGTGTCCAAAGTTAGCGACTTTCTGGAGAAAGGTGGAAGAGGTCTTATGTTTATCTATGCCAATAACTGTATTAGGGTGACCATCCCAAGGAATTTTACCCTCTAAACAGAAGTTAGTTACCTATTAGCGGCGGCCATATTCTTAATATCCTTGAGGGCAAACTAAACTCCCCTGGGCGGCCAAGTGGCTGAATAAAGTTAACCAACTGTGCAGAGTCGAGGAGCTGACTAGTTGGATCTCATGACAGGTTTTTGAAAATCTGGAAGCCCTGGCTGGACGCCCAATTGTCCACATCTGTTTTGCTTCTGACACCTATTCCACCTGCTCGCCCTCAGCACCTCTAAGATGTTCCGGACACCCTGATTTTTGGATCGGCCAATCACCGGTCTTCTAAAATAAGACGGGAGCAGAGGACGGGAACAGGAGGAATTGAATGAGAGCTGCGGGGGACCAGGGGTAGGAAAGTATAGGGATTTTTTTTCTATTTTTCCGGTGCCCCAGAACTATAGTAGGAGTACACCTTTAAAGATAGTTTGCGTGAACTCCTTCCTATTGCTCCTCATTGTTGACCCAGATTGTAAAAGCCAGGTAATCTAATCTAGCAGGACCCTGCCAAGTCTCTCTGTGTTTGTGAGAGCTGGAGCCAGGGTGTTTGTGTTGTACATGATGCTATTCTGACAATCGCTCCCCTGTGACGCGTCTATGTTGAGTAGACCGGTCTTGACTTAATGTTAAAGTTGTCTGAAGTCCTATGAGACCTTCTGTAGACCTTCCCTTACCCTGCACGGAGTTCACGCTCTGGGAGATCCCCAGGGGATCCCTCCTTTTCTCTTACAGACAGATGGTGCATTGTCTGCCATCGCTGATCTTCAAAAATAATAGGTAATGTTGTAGAGCCGTGTATGGGGAGGGTTCCAGCTACAATTCCGGCAGCTTTCCTCACTGTATCGCACTCATAACCATCTCACCTTACACCTTCATTGGGAATACATGCTTTCACCCTGTTCAGATACTCTTTGAATGTAGTGATCAATGGTGGTTGTGGCGTTCATCGGGAAAAACAGAAGCCTCCCTCTTTATCGAATTACAGGGAATCCCGGGTAGCGATTAGTGATGAGCGAACATGCCGCTAATTATTCGTATTCGCCGATTCCAAACGTTTGTTCGATGGTCGGAATGGTTAATTTTCGAACATATTTGAACGTGTGAACGTTTGCGCAACTGGATACGTTTCCTCCCACCAATGTGAAAGAGCCAATGAAGAGGTGAGGAAGAACGGGCACATCAGGTAATGTAGTAGCCATGGTCAATACTAGCATTACTGAGATTGGTTGTACGATTAGAGTCATTATGTACGTTACGTAAATGCGATAAAGACTCGCGTCTTTATCGCATATACGTAACATAGGTAATGACACTAATTCGCTGAGGCAAATTTTCTCACAGTCTTTTCTGATTCTTGTAGCATTCAGTAGGGAGAGTGAAAGGAGGAGGGACAGCATCTGAATTTAGTTAGGCAGCAATATTCACAGTGGTAGTTAAGGCCCTATTCCACCGGACGATTATCGTTCAGATTATCGTTAAATCGTTCGAATCTAAACGATAATTGTTCGGTTGAAATGCGGTTAACGGTTAACGACCGAACGAGAAATCGTCGATCGCTTTATAAGACCTGGACCTATTTTTATCGTTGCTCATTCGCAAAACGTTCGCATTGAATAAGACGTTGTTCGGTCGTTCGCGGTAGATACAAATGCAATAGCGAAGAAATAGCGAAGAAAAAGCTATCGCAAATATGATCATAAGTAACTATTAACGTTCCATGGAAATGAGTGAATGTTTTCAGGTCTTTCGCAATAGCGCTCCTTTGAGATCGTTAATCGTTAACTATTATGCGAACGATAATCGTCCGGTGGAATAGGGCCCTTAGTCAGTGTAGGGAGGGAGAGCTGACCAAGTAGGGCTTAGAACCTTGTGAAATTGTCAGTGTAAGGAAGGAGAGCTGACCAAGTAGTGTTTAAAACGCTGTGAAATTGTCAGTATAGGGAGGGAGAGCTGACCGAGTAGTGCTTAGAACCTTGTGAAATTGTCAGTGTAAGGAGGGAGAGTTGACCAAGTAGTGCTCGGTGAAAAAAAACTTAAGATCCCAACAGTCTTTTTTAGGGCTAATTTGTTATTTGTTCGTGAACGTTCGGCAAACATGAACTGAACCAATTACGGTAATTTTTTTTTCATGTTCGGGATCCAAACCGAACATCAGGATGTTTGCTCATCACTAGTCAGGATCCACAACTTGATTGAAAAGGAACTCCAGAGTCCATTGACCTCAAGATTTTCTTACCCTCACACGTCCGCTAAATACTTACTGTCCGTGCGTGGACAGTATTTTGCGGAATGTGTGAATGGCCCCTTAGTTAACAGGTTAATATGAATATACTGCCATATAGATAAGCAGTATAAGGCTATGTTCACACAACATAATTGTTTGACAAGAATGACCATTGTTGCCAATTAAAACAATGGCCGTTCTTGCCATTGAAATCAATTTTGCATTGCATTGAAATCAATGCAAACAGCGTCCGTTGTTCACCCTATGTATGAACAACGGTCGTGGAAGTAATTGACATGTTGATCATTTTTTATTTATTTATTTTTCCAATGGTTTCATTGGCTGGCAGCAGTTAAGAGTGACACGGCCCCTCTGCTGCCACCAGTGGCTGTATTGGGAACAGCAGGGCTTCAGAAACCCTGGTCCCGGAGCAATTATACAGTCCTAATGCTGTTGCATGCAAAGTTAGTGATACTGAGCTTTCCCTATTGTCTATTCCAGGCGTGGCATCAATTAACTATTGATTTCCAGGCACACTACGGTCGACATGACAGCCACATAGCTTGTGAACTGTCAATTATTTGCGGCCGCTGTTTCTGAACTTACCAGCAGGTTAGATTATTCTTACCTGTGGATAGGTCCCCTTTAAACTCCTTTTACCTCTCTACTATGGTAGACCTATGGTAGCTAAAATGGTCATGTCACTTCCTGGATAACATGGTCATTTCACTTCCTGGATAACGTGGTGATGTCACTTCCTGGATAAAATGGTGATGTCACAACTCCCAGAGCTGTGCAGCTGTGGCTGCTGGAGAGGATGATGGCAGAGGGATGCTCAGTGTCCCTCCAGTGCCCTGTGTCCCTCTGCCATCATCCTCTCCAGCAGCAACAGCCCACACAGCTCTGGGAGTCAGGTCGTGACATCACCATTTTATCCAGGAAGTGACATCACCATGTTATCCAGGAAGTGACATCACCATGTTATCCAGGAAGTGACATCACCATGTTATCTAGGAAGTGACATCACCATGTTATCCAGGAAGTGACATCACTATGTTATCCAGGAAGTGACATCACCATGTTATCCAGGAAGTGAAGCCTTGATGCAGTAGTAAGTGCAGGGAAAAAAGCACTTTATAAGCATTTCCTGTAACAAGTGTATATTGGGGATTTGTATAACTTTTGGGGGACAATACAATACTTTAATAAAATTTTTCACTGGACTTCTCCTTTAATCAGAATATGTCTGATGCCTGCATAATATACTGATGTTTTTCCATCTCTTTGTACACTGAGCCATTTTGTTCGCTGTGCTGCACGTCCTGCTTGTATTTTGCAGATGAGACGTCCCGTATTGTTATTATGTTGGACCCTAACGCATCAATTCTTCATAGCATTTAGGGCTGAATGTGAAAAAAAAATCACAAAGAAAACCTGAAAGGTCATCATTTCCATCAACGCGAGAGAAGCTAGTGATCCTTTACACTTCAATACTGAGAAGTGCTTAGGTATAGCAATTATTGTAAATTGGTAAAGATTGGAGCTGTCAGCAGAGATTACTAGTGCTTTGTAATGACGCTGTGATTTTAGCCAAGTATTGAACCTCCCTTCATTGCACCTTATGTCTCATCCGGGCAGAATGCTAATGACTACAAACAATCCGGCCTGAAGTTCTGCACTGGTAAGAATTCAGCTCCCGGCATGTATCAATGCCCTCATCAAAGAAATCACCCAACATAGCATAAAAAAACTAAAAACTTTTAACACCTTTGAAAAACATTTTTGCTTTGTACTTACAGAGCAAAATAAAATTCTCCATAATTTATTTTTTATTTAAAAAAATTGCTTACTTTTGTTTTTACAGCTCTCTCCAGCTTCTTCTCTGCAGACTGCCTTGTATCTGCTCTCCTTTCTCTCTTCAGCCTGTGTGAGCTGACCTCCAAGGTTTATCTCCCTCCTTACCACCTTGGCTGGTATATAAACAACTCTTCCCTCTACTGCTATCTCTAACATATATTGTGTATATAAAATGGGTTTTTTTTTGTATTTTTAAATTAAGATAGATGACAACTGTAATGTTCATTCTTTTTTTTACCTCTATTTAAAAATATCCAGTTTTCCAGAACTTATCAGCTGCTGTATGTCCTGCAGGAAGTGGTGTATTCTTTCCAGTCTGACACAGTGCTCTCTGCTGCCACCTCTGTCCATGTCAGGAACTGTCCAGAGCAGGAGAGGTTTTCTATGGGGATTTACTGCTGCTCTGGACAGCTCCTGACATGGACAGAGGTGGCAGCAAAGAGCACTGTGTCAGACTGGAGAGAATACACCACTTCCTGCAGGACATACAGCAGCTGATAAGTACTGGAAGACTTTTTTAAATAGAAGTAAATTACAAATCTATATAACTTTCTGAAACCAGATGATTTCAAATATTCCCCCCCCTTCCCGCCGGAGTACCCCTTTAATGTTCTTTATGTATTAACTATAGCAGGTAAAACCATACACTATGCACCAACAAGCTCTTGTGTTTAGAGTAGAAACCATAATTTGTACCGTTCCTTCCATTAGTTATAGTGGTCACATTATAATATAATTCCAAAGCCAAAATAGAAGCCGTTATCACAAGACAAACATCATTATTAGCAGATTCATTATTTAGAGTGGTCGTCGCTTCTCGTCATCACGTCCAGCAATCATCCGATTATGAATAGTCCTCATGATGTATAATGGCAGCAACTGTGTCACAGAACAATTTGTTGATGAAGGATCGCTGCCTGTCCTCCTATAGTCATGCAATGGATATCATTTCATGGGCACTGTCACGGGCACGGCAAGAGTTTTAAAGGGGTTATCCAGCTCTACAAAAACATGGCCGCTTTCTTCCAGAGACAGCACCGCTCTTGTCTCCAGGTCAGGTGCAGTTTGCAATTAAGCTCCATTAACTTCAATGGAACTGAGTTACAAAACCTGCACCTAAACTGGAGACAAGAACGTTGCTGTCTCTGGAATAAAGCGGCCATGTTTTTGTAGTGCTGGATAACCCCTTTAATCATTCACGGTCTCACTGCTGAGACCCCCTCACCGATCAGGGGAACGAGTCTAATCAGCAATCTCTATGGGGTTGCTACATCTAGTTAATTCGACAGTGGGGCAAGTGAACTGCAGTGCTCCCTGCTTTCTGTTCTAATAGGCGGGGGTCTCAGCACAGAGACCCTGACCATACAAAACATTTTTTACTAACAGTCTGCAGGACATTGTAACCGCAGAGCTTAAAGGAAATCTGTCAGCTGTTATTCATGCTCCAAACTGCTGACACTGTTAGGCTGGGTTCACACTTCGTTTTTGCAATCCATTTTTTTTTTTATTTTAAACTGATGCATTTTTGTGCATCAGTTTTGATCCTTCCTCGCTCCCCTGCTGCATTCCTTACCAGTGGGCAGCACTTCCTGGGTCACGGTCAGCACAAGGACTATCTTGCTCAGTCAGTAAGTGGCTGAGACATCGGAAACTTCAGTAGAGATGGACTTTTTGGATTATAAATTTGGGACTAAGGTTACTATTACACAAAGCGATTTTTCAACGATTAACAATCTCAAATGACCGCTATTGCGAACAACCTAAAATTCTTCCCCCAATTAGGTTGGGTTCACACTACGTTTTTGCAATCAATTTTTTTCATCCATTTTTGCAAAAAGCGGATGAAAAACTGATGAAAAAATGCATGCAACTGTGTGCATCCGTTTTGATCCGTTTTACCATTGACTTCCATTATTAAAATAAAAATGGATCAAAACGGATCCGTTTTTTTTACCGTACACAAAAACGTGGTCGACCTAAATTTTTTGTCGGTAAAAAAAAAAAATGGATCCGTTTCGATCCGTTTTTTTTATAATGAAAGTCAATGGAAAAAAGGATCAATTGCATCCATTTTTTCATCAGTTTTTCATCCGTTCTTTTGCAAAAACACGGAACGATCGTTACTTATGATCGTTCTTGCGTTCGTCTTGTTATCGCTATTGCATTTGCCGCTACTGTGAACTATTATTCCATATGAACAATTTGCGAAGATCAACGATAAAAATAGTTCCAAATTCTGTCAAACGACTAATGATTTCCCGATGGTCGCTTAATCGTTGTCTGCTATTACACTAAACGATAATCGTTCAAATCAGAACGATTTAACAATTTTTCAAACGATAATCGTTGCGTGTAGGGCCCTAAGCAGAAGGTGTGTTTCCTTTGCACTGTCAATCTTGCCTTAGTTCATATAATCCCTGCAATGCTTCATGGGAAAAATAAATATGCAAAGTAGCCTTACAGAAGAGAAAAAAGCTCGCTCCTCATTGTCACCAATAGATGGCAGTAAGGAGCAGGATTTTTTCCTTCTGGATGAGAGCTACTTTGCAAATGTAAAAAGCCGTACCTTGCTCATGTACTTGTATGGCCACTAGTTATCCATCCAGAGGGATATAATGATAAGCGGGTGTAGAGGTATATATAATGTACTTGTATGGCCACTAGTTCTCCATCCAGAGGGGTATAATGATGAGCGGGTGTAGAGGTGTATATATAATGTACTTGTATGGCCACTAGTTATCCATCCAGAGGGATATAATGATAAGCGGGTGTAGAGGTATATATAATGTACTTGTATGGCCACTAGTTCTCCATCCAGAGGGGTATAATGATGAGCGGGTGTAGAGGTATATATAATATACTTGTATGGCCACTAGTTCTCCATCCAGAGGGGTATAATGATGAGCGGGTGTAGAGGTATATATAATATACTTGTATGGCCACTAGTTCTCCATCCAGAGGGGTATAATGATGAGCGGGTGTAGAGGTGTATATATAATGTACTTGTATGGCCACTAGTTCTCCATCCAGAGGGGTATAATGATGAGCGGGTGTAGAGGTGTATATATAATGTACTTGTATGGCCACTAGTTCTCCATCCAGAGGGGTATAATGATGAGCGGGTGTAGAGGTATATATAATGTACTTGTATGGCCACTAGTTCTCCATCCAGAGGGGTATAATGATGAGCGGGTGTAGAGGTGTATATATAATGTACTTGTATGGCCACTAGTTCTCCATCCAGAGGGATATAATGATAAGCGGGTGTAGAGGTATATATAATGTACTTGTATGGCCACTAGTTCTCCATCCAGAGGGGTATAATGATAAGCGGGTGTAGAGGTATATATAATGTACTGTAATTGGGTCTTTGTGTCTTAGTCGGCTGAAGTGCTGTCAAACACAGCACTGCATTTAACTGTATGCGCTCCTGATTAGGAGCGCATACAGTGAAAGGACCAACTTTAGTACCCGGCAGCACTTGCCCGGGTGGTGAGGCTGACCTGGTCTTACAGACAGCACATCTGGAATTCTGGCCAGTAACCGGATGTGCCAGGACTGTAGTATAATTATAGTTATAGGACAGGCACCTTTCGAGCACCTAAAAAGAAATCCGGATAGATTTTCCTGACGTGTGCAGGGGCCTTATTGAGAAGCACTTACATCCAGCGTTATCACTGTCTCTGATATTTAATGACTGGATTGGTTGTGATCTCCAGATAGCAGAATGAGAACAGATGACAGCTCCTCTATTACTGTGCTTTATATTCTGCTTATAGAGACCAGTCCTGGCACAGTGTATACAGCGGGTCTATGGCTGGGAGTGTAATCTATCCTGAGATGTCTGCAGGAAGCTGTGAGAGCTGCTGCATTAGGCTCATGAAAGCGGAGGGGATTAGGGTTTGTGCTTTCAGTGCGGCGCTCATGAATAGAGCATTAATAAGTCAACCAGCTCTTATCGTTTCTCGTACTTTTCTGCTTGTTTTCTCATTACGCCGAAAAGCCGATCAATCTTCATTGCGTCCTTGGCCATTCTCTAATTGGAATAGTTCTTTCTACATGTTTAGCTGAAATGATACATGCGAAAAATAATTTTATTACTGCTGGTACTGCGGATATCTCCGGAACCATTCGGCATAAAATTAGCCTGCCTATAATGCTGACAAAAGCCTGATGTAACCCAATCCGATCTATAACTACACAAAGAGAGTCTGGTTGGGCTTAAACAACAAAGTACTAATAAGCCTCTAACTTGTATGAATTTTGCACAAAATCCCCCCCCCCCCCCCCCCCGAACACACCAAGTCATGGTTCAAGGCTCCTGAAAGGCTTCCCCATTGGTTACAAGAACTGGGCCCACTTGTCCTTTGTGAAAATGTTGCAGCTCCGTTCGCTATGGAACCGAGCAATTACAGGTTTCCAGATAGGTTAGGTTGAATACATCAATTGCTTTGACCTCTTTCTGGTACTGCCGGAGCGAGCGGCCAGCCCCTTGCCAACAGCGTCCCTGGCAACCGGCTTGGCCAGGTGGAGGAAGTCCGCTGGCGTCTCTAGTTACCGGCCGGAGGGCAAGCGACTCAGCAGCAAATCACTGACAGGCGGCCAGCATCACCAGACAGCCTGTAGCTTGGGTCTAGGCCTAGAGTCTCAGTCCCAATCACGCCTGGTGCTGGGACTCCACGCTCCATAATTATCCTTCCCCGTGCAGGCGAGGGGCCGTCAACCAGTTATCTGCTGCCAGTTAGGGCAGTCGAGGTAATTAGGCAGGGACAGCGGAGTGGGTGCCAGTGCTTGGACTCACCTGTCTCATGTCTACCAGTCTTCTGTCCTGACAGCTGATTTAAAAGAAACATTTTGGGGCGAGACTAGCCCTTTAACTTATAATTCGATACAATAAAATTCTTCACAAACACCAAAAAAACAATAGTCGATTAGTAACCCAGAAGCCACCAATATTCACATCATTTAATGACTTGTGCTACCAGAAAGAACCACCGCCAATGACTACTCAGTAAACAATAATTTTGGTATCACCTATTTCTGATGCCTCTGTTGTGGTGATGGACATGTTGCATAAATGATGGTGTTGCCGGGGTAGGGTGTCACCGGTCCAAGGTTAGGGACCTGCTTACCCTGTGCCACCCTATAGGGAGAGTGTAAGTAAACTACCCCTGCTTATACAGGGTGGAGCGGGGCACTCGCCCTGACCCTCGCACTTACCCTAGAAAACCCTAAATAAAAAAAGTAAGGTTCACATAAATTAAAACCAAAAAGTTATAATGTCAGGGCAACAGCTCTCCTGGGTATCCTCGACAGCTGCTGCAGTGGCAGGTCGCCTGTGTACACAGACTTCATTAATACTGTGTAAACCAGCATTACTCCTCATATTAAAGGCTGATATTGGAGGAAAATAGAGGTGCTTAGTCCTATAATAGGACTAAGGGATTGTGATATGGCCCTATAACATGACTAAGGTCTTATTCACATGTACACATACACGTACACATGTAGTGATTTTTCAGGTCTGCATAAAGTTCTGTATTTGTACTCTCTGAAATACGATCCGTAATCGAATCCATAATGCATTCGTATCTGTGTCAGCAAAAATGTTGAACTGGTAAAAAAAAAACAATAATTAACTAGTTTGCTTAGATTTGATCCACATTTCTCACGGACCTCGGGGATGTGACATCTGTGGCATCCGTACTGCATGGTAATCTGTACTGCAACCACAATCCGCAGTAGGAAATTGCGGATCCGCAATAGAACGGACTGTTTGTGTGGTGGCTGCCGGTTGGGCAATTATGGTGGTCCAGACTGGAGTAGTTACCCACTTGGACTATTGGCACTGCCACCCACAGAAAGGGGAGATAACCCAAGGAAATGATTACTGTGTTGGTGCTTGGTGAATCCCAATAAAATAAATATCTTATTTACTGTGAAGATACTTGATAAAGAAGAAGACAGTGTGCTTCAATCTTGATCAGTTACTTTACACTTAATAAACCAGATCTGTACTGAGAGTAGAAGGAGTGATTCAGCCGTGCTGACTAAGTTGCGTGATGAGAGGTAGACAAAAGGAATCAGAAGAGTAGAGAGAAGGATGTCGAGAGAGTCCCAACCCAAGTAGTACTGTGCTCTGTTGGAACTTCAGAGGTACAATAAGTAGAATACTTGAGAGTAGAGGGAATAGTTGTGCCTGTGTTATGACTCCTTCTGTCTTTGCACCACCTATTGCCCACCAGTGTTGGGTGACCTGTCCTAGAGGGTGACACAAGCCCCAGACCTTGTTACCTCAGATGAGCAGAGTGATCAGAGATCTCTGATTACACCTGCGCTGCGAGATAGCGTGCATAGGCTTCTAGCAACTTTGCTGGAACAGTTCCTTGAATACTTCTTATGGATACTGTCCTGCACTGTGTTCCTCTGGTCCACAGCGTGGGTTAGGATGATCCCTGACTTGTCCTCTCTAGTAGTGACTCAACACTGCATAGTGTAGAATACGGTTACTTGAAGAGAAACTGTGCCTAGATACATATGCTCTGCTCTACGTCTAGGCTGCACACCGAACTGGGAGCCAGGTCCCAACTTGACTGCTGTAGGGAGCGTCCTAGCTTGCGTCCTTTCACTACAGAATTTCAGGCAAAAGACTTCACACTTCCCCTACCCATGTGACTTCCTTCCTACAGCAAGTGTAAACTGTTCTGTGAGTAGATGAGGAGTGCGTGTAAAGAAGTAAAGAGAGAGATGATAGGTTATGAGAAGAAAAGAACTCTCATTGGTGTACAGATCCATGTGACACACAAACAAAACAATAACCCTTTCATTCCCACAGCTGTAAAATATCTAGATATACATTCTTACAACGATGACATTTACTGGTTAAACTCTGGTACTACTACATTACCACTTACAATTAAAAGTACAGGCTTTTGCTAAGGGTGTAACCAATAGCAACACCCGTAGTAGGACAGCACATGTGAATAACCAAATAGAAATTAATGGCCAATAAGTTGATCTGTGATAGCGGATCAGCAATCATGGACAACTCTGCAGGACGTGTGAATAAGTTCTCATGATACGGTGTGTCGCCACCAGATCACGTATAAGTCAGCAACCTTTGTGGCAACCTACCAAAAGGGTATTCTGACCTATACTACAGGGTACTCCTGATGGCTTCATTGACTTTGGGCAAAACATAGTCCATGTTAAAGGAGAAGTCTGTCCAGTTTTAAAATCTGGCAGCCGGCAGGGGGGAAATATGATAAGGAGTAGGAACTTACCTCTTCCTGTGCCTGTGGTGAGCGGCTGGACCGGCCTTGGGACCCCCAACAGGCTCTGGGATGTGCCCACATCACAACCCGTCTGATATCAGTGACTGGAGCAGGACGCCGCTCTAGTCCCTGATTGGCTGAGCGGCCAGTCCATCAGCCAGGACAGGCAGTTGTGATGTCATCATAAATAACTCGGGGGAAATGCCTTTACGGCGGGGGTCCTGAGGCCGGTCCCGTCGCTCGCCAAGGGCACAGGAAGAGGTAAGTTCCTACTCATGATCAAATTCCACCCCACTCCCCCCCAACCCCCCCCCCCGCTGAATTTTAAAAATTGCCCGATTTCTACTTTAAGTTAATTTTCTGCTATATATATTGACTCAGGAATATTGAAGCCCTAGGGCTTCCAGGAAAGCATAGATACCTGTATCCATGTTATCAAGGACTCCCTATGGCGGCATCCAACTTCTGCAGCAATGAGGAATCAAATACTGGGCATTCGGATTCGGAGAACCTGACATGTTTGACAGGTCCGCTCAACACTACTCAGGAACCCTGCAGATCTCTCTTCTGAGTCCCATAAGGACACAATATACATTTAGGCAGTGGACTGAGTATAGTCAGTGTTAGACATTGTTTGGTCCAGATTGATGTGAATGGGCCCTGGCTGAGTGAGGCCTAGGTGTGCCGCGCCTCCCATAACCTACTGGTATTCAGTGTGCTTTCATAGTATATTGCTGCTTTCTGCATCTGGATGAAATGGCTGGTAGTTCTCTTCCTAAATCCCGTCCTCTGGGGAAGCCAGAGTCCCTATTTCAGCAATGTCTGATGAAGTGATTACATTACATATTCAGATTGCCTTCGCTGTGATCAATGTATAATTATCAAATGACACAAAACTCAAAGGCGCAGATTTACACAGCGTTATTATAAGCTTTTATAGGCCACTCTCCGTTTGCTTTGCGGACGTGCCCCGGTAATACCTCGCACCCCTCGCTGTCAGGCCGAGCCAAAGAGTTATTAACCACAGTGAAAATAAATACACAAGAATAACGGGGATCCGATAAAGACCGCGAGAAACCGATTCTGATATTCATGCATTTATATTATAGGGTGAAGGACAAAGAGGAATAGGCAAATATGGTATATAAAGGAGCACTCCGGTCATTATTTTTTGTCCATAAGTTGAAGGTGGTAACACCAGCAGCACTCTCTTGGACCCAGTAGGGCCTAGAACAGCCAGTTGATGGAATCTGCCGATTGACGGCTACAAGTTTGGCTACTGCCTAGCGTGGAGCTTGAACTCTGTGGTAACCAATCCATGACCACTGGATCGGACAGGTAGCTGCAGCCTGTTGCCCCACCTGCTGCCAACAACACCACCACATTACCACTTGTGCCTCTGCCTCTCCTACCTTCATTACTAGCTCTGCCACCCAACATTTCTTCCTCTCTGTTTTTGAAAAGGAAAAATTACGTCCATCATTTTGAGCTTAAAATGACGTCTGTCATTTCGCTGTTTGGCTGCCCGTCAGTGCAATGATGGCTGTCGGTACATTATTCTAGTTTAGTGGACTATCTGGCCTTTGGGTGTGTCTTTAATTGAAAAGTCCATTATTTTATACAATGTGTGCATTGGGCGTCCGTCATTCCGTTGCGTTAAAGTCAATTAAATCGTGGCAATAACGGACATTGTTTCTCTTTTTTTTTTTTACATTGTGTGAACATAGCCATAAATTGAACCAGAATGGTTGGATGACTGCTGTATAATCATGGTTTTATTCTACCAGAAACGGTTTTAAGAGAGCACTGAAGATGTCACCAGATTTAAAGGGTTAAAATCACCCAGGAGAGCTGTGGACAGCGGTGGACACTGTGTAGTGACACTGCCTCTCCCTATCTCTTTCTCTACAATGTGCGTGTTCAGTTCACCGATCAGAAGCTGAATGGCGGGCTGACGGTGTGTGCTCCTGCATATATACTGAAGGAGGAAGTGTGACATCACGGGGAATGGGGGGGGTGGGGTGTATCTTGCAGCTGATTGGCCAGCTGCAAAGGATTATGGATGAATCCCTTACACTTTTGAAGTGGTGTAATCTAACGTACAATGTGTGGCCACCATCTTTACCAACTGGTTACAAACTTTTTAGAAAGTTTGTTTTGAAAACTAACCAAATTTTTTTAAAAATTAAGATCGGTTCTGGAAGTTTGGTTCACTGTTCTCTATTGGTGTTATAATTTTTTTTCCGGTAAACGATGGCCGTTCAATAAAAGCAGCCTTCATTTTGCCGGGGTGTGAACATAGCCATATGATTTATCCATCTAGAACAGACCTCGTCACATTCGGCGATATGGTTTCGCTTGTGTCACACAAGGGGGAAAATTTAGATTGTTACATTCAAGATGAGGGAAAGAAGATGTGAGAATAAGGCTATGTACTCACTACGGGAACGCTCCGTCCTATATCAGGGAAAGGAGGCCGTCTCGTCTATTCATAACAAAACGTCCGTCATTGTAAATAGATTGCCGCCTTTCCCCCATATAGGACGGCACGTTCCCGTAGTGAGAACATAGCCTAAAACAATACCCGGGAACGACTTAGGCTGCTTTGTATACGTCACATAATCTGTATATTCTTACTGATGTATCATCTTCTGCAGCTTGTCCAATATTTAGTCGGGAGACTATGACGTCCGTTCTACAGTATCAGGCTTCTTTATAGCTTCCTCCTTTTTTTTTTTTTTATTCTTCACTTTATAGAAAATGTTAAAAGAAAGTGAGAATCTAGGGAGTAAAAGAAGAGAACGCTCTGCATATATGAAGCCTGATTTCCTCTAGACTAAACATGGCAGATATCAGTTTTATAGTTTTCATCTGACACTGAATAAAAAAGGCAGCGAAGAGAAGGAAAGATGTAAAGAGAGTGTGAAAGGGTCGATCTAACGTCAGACGCCACGGGAGTTTATATACACTGTAGACAAGGCCTCATAGAGAATATAATGTATGGCTGTAATTAGGCAGGATATGGTATGGTTGTATATATATATATATATATATATATATATATATATATATATATATATGCAAAAGTAGAAAACCTCCCAACAAAAAGAGCACCAGCCAATAGAAGACTAGAAGCTAAAGTATATCAAAAGTTGGAAGCAGTTTGCATTATTTATCCTGTGCTGAAGTTATTATCCTTAATAATCCAGGTATAGAAAAAAAATGATATACACTCACCTAGCCCCAGTCCCCTCCTTTTATTTCTATCCTCCTCTCCTCCACCCAAGCACCATACATTTTTTCCATAAGAGTTGGAATACTCTTTTATATATGTAAGTATATAAAAAAAAATGTGTTTTTTATGATGGCTGCAGTGAATGGGAGTTAGGCTGAGTTCACATTGCCTTTTTCCTTTCTATTAAACAGATCCAATTAAAAGAGAAGTCCGGTTATTCTTAAAAACTGGCAGCGGGCAGGGGGGAATTTAATAATGAGGAGGAACTTACCTCTCCCCGTGCCTGCGGGAATTGGTAGGACCGGCCTCGGGACCCCCACCCAAAGGCATTTTTTTCCCTGAGTTATGACGTCATGGCTCGGGGGGAAAATTCCTGTCCCGGTTGATGGAGTGATGAGATTTTCAGTTTATAGGTAGCAGGAGAACAGCATATAGCGCCTTCTTCATAGTGTAAATTGTTATTATCTAGACCTGTTGAAGTAAAGTTAAATAAAGTATACTTATCAGCTGCTGTATGTCCTGCAGGAAGTGTTGTATTCTCTCCAGTCTGACACAGTGCTCTCTGCTGCCACCTCTGTCCATGTCAGGAACTGTCCAGAGCAGGAGAGGTTTTCTATGGGGATTTGCTGCTGCTTTGGACAGTTCCTGACATGGACAGAGGTGGCAGCAGAGAGCACCGTGCCAGACTGGAAAGAATACACCGCTTCCTGCAGGACATACAGCAGATGATAAGTACTGGAAGACTGGAGTATTTTAAAATGAAGTCATTTACAAATCTGTATACCTTATTGACATTAGTGATCTGGTGCTTTTGGTTCTACGGTGACATAAGATGACAAATACGGAGAGAAGTAATGACACGTTATAACTCTTGCTGCTAATATGTGTTATCAATAGGTAGGTGAAAGCAAGGTTAACCGCCATGAATGCTTTCTGCTGGCGCATTGTATTAAAGGTTACAGAACACAGCGGCAGTTTAAGAAAAGGTCTACGCTTTGTGCAAATACCCTTTAAAAAATAATGAAAACCTTGAAGAGGTAAAAGAGGTCCGGGAAAAGTAGAAGTAAATGTCAATCAAGGAAAAAATTGGAAATCGGTGAAGCATAGAGGATTTTTATAGTAATTACAGCAGAAGGTGGAGGTTATTTCATGGCGATAGATCCCAATCAGGAAAATAAACTTGTATTCATTTATATTTAAAGCGACATCATTCACCGTGACGCTTGTGCCGAGATCGCTTTCTATAGAAGGAGGAGGACTGGCGTGTTCTGTATTGTTGTACTATACTGTAAGTTCAGGGATAAAGGCAGTCCCCGTCTGACACATCTGCTTTGGTAAATTTTTGTACTCACTATGAAATAATTATGGCCATATACCTTTAAAGGAGTACTCCGACATCAGGTAAAAAAAAAATTAAATGCTGGAGAAGAATGACATTGGTTGTACATGCAGCCCTAGGGCAGGGGTACTCAACAACTTTTAGTGAGGGGCCACTTACCGGGGGTCTATTGTCAGGTGAAGGTCCGAGTTGAACGTCAGTAGGAAACGTGTTTTGTTACTTTTCACAAACGTTGTTGAACTATTAACAGAATTGATGCTTATTAGTGGGAAAACTGCAATTTTTTTCTCTCTCACCAGTCCTTATATAGCCACCTGTGCACTCCCCCAGTAGTATATAGACCCCTGTCCGCTCCCCCAGAAGTATATAGACCCCTGTGCTCACCCCCAGTAGTATATAGACGCCTGTGCACTCCCCCAGTAGTATATAGACCCCTGTGCACTCCCCCAGTAGTATATAGACCCCTGTGCACTCCCCCAGTAGTATATAGACCCCTGTCCGCTCCCCCAGAAGTATATAGACCCCTGTGCTCACTCCCAGTAGTATATAGACCCCTGTGCACTCCCCCAGTAGTATATAGACCCCTGTGTGCTCCCCCAGTAGTATATAAACCCCTTTGCGCTCCCCCAGTAGTATATAGACCCCTGTGTGCTCCCCCAGTAGTATATAAACCCCTTTGCGCTCCCCCAGTAGTATATAGACCCCTGTGTGCTCCCCCAGTAGTATATAGACCCCCTGTGTGCGCCTCCAGTAGTATATAGTCCCCCTGTGTGCTTCTTCAATAGTATATAGCACCCTGTGTGCCCACCTAGTAGTTTATAGCCCCCCTGTGAGTTCACCCCCAGTAGTATATAGCCCCCCTGTGCATTTCCCCATAGTATATACCCCCCTGTAGTATATAGCCACCCTGTTCACTCCCTCACTAGTATATAGCCCCCCAGTAGTATAAAGCACCCTTGTGAGCTCCCCCCAGTAGTATATATCCCCTCTGTGCACTCCCCCAGTTGTATATAGCCCCCAGTAGTATATATCCCCCCTGTGAGCACCCCCCTGTATTTTATAGCTCCCCCAGTAGTATATAGCACCCCTGTGAGCTCCCCCAGTAGTATATAGCCCCCTGTTTGTTCCCCCTAGTAGAATTTGGCCCATCCAGTAGTATATAGCCCTCCTGTGAGCTCCCTCAGTAGTATATAGCCCCCATGTGAGCTCCCCCCAGTAGTATATAGCCCCCTGTAAGCTCCCCCAGTAGTATATAGCCCCCCTGTGAGCGCCCCCCTCTGCGGTCCGCGTTCAGACCACGGTACGCCAGTTGAGGACCCCTGCCCTAGGGAGTCTAGGAAATCATGGATACAGTCTGTGGCCTATGGCTGTATCCATGTGTTCCCGGACTCTCTAGGGCTGCATCTAACTTCTTTAGCCACCAGTATTAGAATGCAGAATGACAGGATTTGAGCATGCTGCAGCTGCCCTCATCTCTAGTTAACAACAGTAGGAGTGAAGGTATCAGGATTCTGGACCAAACAACTAAAAAAAGTGCCTGGCATCTCTTTTACAACTGGGTGATCTGATCCAGTGAGCCTGACACCAGCATGCTTGGATAGATCAATAGCAGTAACCAAACCCTTCCATAGAGGGAGCAATAGGAATGAAAGTACTGTACAAACATCTTCAATTCTTTTTAAGAACATAGAAGAGTTTGGTGCCTATAACTATAGCTGTAGCGGCCAAAGCAGCTGCTATAGGGCTCAGAGGTTGAGACGGTGTAAGGAGATTTTGATTTTTTGTAGGGAATAATAAGTTGGCGGCTTTCGATTATCCAGTTCTGCGATGTGGGTTCTTTGATACATAAACCTATTAACCATAATTTTGTTATTGTGACACTTGGCTGCTCTTTGTAACTGAGCCCCTTGGTCACTAGATGGAAAAACTAGACAGTACCTATGTGTTTCCTAGGACACAGATGTTTTTTTTTTTTAGGGCCAAAAGACATGGAATATGGCCAAAAGGCTACGGTCACCTTTCAATGCATTTTTTATTCCTGCCTGGCACATTTTTCTAGGTCTGTGTTCACAATGTTGCTTACTTTCCCTTCTACAGCCTCCTGCAGTGTCCTGCTATCAGTGATGTTCCGCACAGACTCTTCTTGCCCTTATCATTCCTCGTAAACCTGATTCATGACATCATCAAAGACCGACTATAATAAGGTGACTTTTATCAGAGAGAAGAGAAGGGCTGATAATAAAAATTCCCCCGCTAGAGAAAAGCTTCTCTGATGGAGGCTGTAGAAGAGAACGCGAGCAACATAATAAAAACCTACGTCAAAACCCCTTTTTTTTGCAAAAAAAGATGCAAATCAGGAACCAAAAATGCATCCAAAGTTATCTTTACTCTGTATATACTATATCTACCCCATTATATGCTAATTAGAGATCAGCGCAACTGGAGTATGCGCGAGTCCAATAGTTAGGCATTTGGTTACCAGTGGCTGAAGAAGTTGGATGCAGCAACCCTAATGGTGTTACTACACGGGCCGATGGGGGCCCTATAATAACTGTAAACTGTTTACTGGGCCTATTACATGGCCCGATAATAACTGTAAACGAGCGCTGATCTGCTAGATTGGCGCTTGTTTACTGGTCGTATTACACGGCCGGATAATCGTTTAACAAGGGCTGCAGGGACATCATTACCGATGTACTTGCTGCCCTTGCTAAACTGGCATACAATAGCGGTCCCGGCCTGTGATTGGTTGATAGGCCTGTCAGCTAAGACAGGCTGCTCTGAAGTTGCAGTGCGCGGGACCTGGGAAGAAGCAGAGCGCAAGAGGAGCCCTGGACCATAGATAGGTAATGTATTTACTTAGCCGTCGGCCGTGCACCGCTATTGCATTGCGGTCGGTGGCCAACATTTATAGGTCCAAACCTATATCAACGATCAGCCGATGACCGATTCGGCCGATTACACTGGTCAACAAATTTTCAAAAGTTGTTTGGTTCAGAAATAAAATTAGCCATTTCTTAATGATTTTTATGTGCTGAATTCAAATATCACAAGGAAAAATGTTAATTGTCTCTAGTTTCTATGATATGGAAGAGTTCTCATGTTAGGCTAGGTTCACACTTCGTTTTCAGCATCCGTTTAACACATCCGTTTTTTGCAAAAAACGCATGAAAAACGGATTGCAAAAAACGGATTCATTTGTGTGCATCCGTTTTTCCATTGACTTCCATTATAAAAAAAAAAAACGGATCCGTTTTTTTTGACGGACCAAAACGGACCAAAAAACGTTGCTGACCCTATTTTTCTGGACGTTAAAAAAAACGGATCCGTTAAACGGATGCTGAAAACGCAGTGTGAACCTAGCCTTACTGTTTTGTGAATTGTATAGAATACAGTATAATAGCCGACATATTTATTACTTCTGCAATCATAAGGAAGCAAGGTTACTGTTCCTAATCTTTTTAAAAATATTCATAGGAAACTTAGGTCTATCTGAAATCAACTACAATTTACAGGCAGATCCAAGAATTTTTACAAATTAATTATGTTTATAGAACTCTGGAATGTAGGTCCTTATCAATGGCTTCTCGGTGCATTTACACGTCTTTTATATTCATACATGGGATTGTCTCTGATAACTGTCCAACAGTAATCTGCAAGCATTGGTGGGTTCCATTTACCCCGATACCTTAGGCTAGGTTCACGTTGCATTTTTGCAATCAGTTTTTTCATCAGTTTTTTGCAAAAAATGCATGAAAAATGGATGCATTTGTGTGCATCCGTTTTGATCCGTTTTTCCATTGACTTCCATTATAAATAATAAAAAAACGGATCGAAATGGATCCGTTTTTTTAACGAACACAAAAGTAGTGTTCAAAACGGATCAAAACGGATGCATGCAAATGCATCTTTTTTTTTGATCCGTTTTCCCAAAAATTGGATGAAAAACACGGAGAGCAAAAACGCAGGGTGAACCTAGCCTTATACCATAACTATTGGTCATTCTAAGATGATGCAATATACCAGTTGATGATGCAATACTGATGATGCAAATGTTTCCCAGTATTGTATCACAGGTTGTGAGAAGTATAGAAAGTACGTCTATATCTTGAAAATTAGAGCCAATGTCCAAATTTGAACATCATTTTCGATCTCAGCACCCCACAGTTCAACTGTTTTCATGTCGAAACCTTTTTGACTGTTGACCAATGTTATCGTCCCGTGTAATAGTACCCTAAGGCTGCCTGGAAAACATGGATACAGTCATTTGCCACAGGCTGAAGTCTCATAGTTTGACATTTGATTACCGGTGGCTGAAGTAGTTGGATGCAGCCATAGGGAGTACATGACAATATGTATACATACTTCCTATGGCTGCATCCAACTACTTCAGCCACCGGTAATGAAATGCCGAACTATTGCACTCGAGCATGCTCCAGTTGCGCTCATCTCCAATGCTCATATATCCGTAGAATTCTTTTTATTCCAGGTTTGACATGACAGCCGCATGGCTTTACAATTTACATGGGAAATGAATAAATCTAGTGTCAAGTTATTGGATTTAACCGACTAGATTGATATAAAAATTGAGATGAGGATGTTCTGCAAACCATCCGGGACTAATAACTTATTAGAGGGGGATAGCTTTCATCTTTCTTATTTAAGGAACAATATCCCAGCGGTCTAATATCTGCAAGTAAGGTGGAATTGCTGACATAAGGATGGAAAGGATTGGGCAGTCACTTTAGACAGACGGTTTATCCAAGGGGGATTCTGAATACAGCGTAACACACAGCGGAAATAGGGAAAGTGTATAAAAACTTCATAAATAGGAATAAACATGTAAACTATAATTATAAAGACCAAGAGGGACATTTATTAAGGAGTCTAATGTGTGCCACTATTCTAATGAGGATTGGTGTGTAGTTTCTTCCAATATCTTGTGACTGATTTATTAGAATGTAGCACTGCCGTAGTGATTGTATCTAAGTAAAAAAAATAAAATAACAAAAAAAGTCTAAAAAATTGTGCAAAAATATTCGCCGTATACTGACCAGACGTAGGCCTGCACCTGTTTGTGCAACTTTTTCAGAAGTCTAAAATGATAAATTGGGTGCTAATCCCGCATTATGTGAACATTTGGATGAATACTCAAAAAAGACAGATTAAAAAAAAAAAGTTGCATCTAAAAAAATAGGCGCAAAGCTCTTGATAGATTTCCCCCCAAGAGATAAGATTTATTGGAATGTGTAATTCATGGATCGGAGAGGGAAGAACTTAAAGGGGTACTCCGGCCGAAAAACTTTATCTTTCAAATCAACTGGTTTCAGAAAGTTATCTCGATTTGTAATTTACTTCTATTTAAAAAATCTTAGGTCTTCCAGTACATATTAGCTGCTTTATGTCCTGTAGGAAGTGGTGTATCCTCTCCAGTCTGACACAGTGCTCTCTGCTGCCACCTCTGTCCATGTCAGGAACTGCCCAGAGCAGGAGAGGATTTCTATGGGGATTTGCTGCTGCTCTGGACAGTTCCTGACATGGACAGAGGTGGCAGCAGAGAGCACTGTGTCAGACTGGAAAGAATACACCACTTCCTGCAGGACACACAGCTGCTGATAAGTACTGGAAGAAGTAGGATTTTTAAATAGAAGTAAATCACAAATCTATAGAACTTTCTAAAACCAGTTGATTTGAAAGAAAAAGATTTTCGCCAGAGTACCCCTTTAATACACCTGCTTGTCCAGACGGCCAACCTGAAGTGTCATTTTTTTTCCGTACAATTTTTTTCATATATGACAGCCAGCCAGTATTTTCTATGGACAAACAGGAAATCTGTAATAAGTGATTATAATTATTTATCGCAGACGAGTCTATAGTTCAATATAATGTACTCAATAACAGAATTTATATTAGTATACATTGTATATTATTATTATTATTATTATTATTATTATTTGCTGTTAATATTAGAGATTGTGCCCATATAGTGGAGGTTACTGGACGCATCATGTGATCTGACACAAAGGTGGGAAACAAAGATTATTTGCATATAGTTCTTTCTATTGTTAGAGCTGGGTTACTTTAATAGGCCTTATGTTAGTATCAATGCAATCAATGTCACACAGCCGTGTTCATGAGCCATTTAGACTATGTTATAATCATGTTTTTTCTGTACGCTCGGCATATACATCGGCAATCTGTCGAGAAGGTATCGTCTGCCTAGACGCTTTGAGTTTAAAGGGGTCGTTCACCAATTTTTTTTTTCTTTCAAATCAACTGGTGCCTGAGATTTTAAATTTATTTCAATAAAAAAAAAATCTCTTCTTTCAGTACTTATCAGCTGCTGTATGTCCTCGTGGAAGTTGTATTCTTTCTAGTCTGGAGAGCAGTAGAGGTTTCTATGGGGATTTGCTGCTGCTCTGGACAGTTCCTGACATGGACAGAGGTGGCAGCAGAGAGCACTGTGTCAGACCGGAAAGAATACACCACTTTCTGCAGAATATACAGCAGATGATAAGTGCTGGAAATCGTGAGGTTTTTTTATAGAAGTAAATTAAAAATCTCTGGCACTTTTTTGACATTGGTTGATTTGAAAGAAAAAAAAAAATTGGTTAACAACCCCTTTAATAGAACATAGCAGATCATGCTAGTAAGTCCTAAAAATTAACAAATAAGTTCTGAAAATGAACTGAATATAATCCGTTGGCAAACTCGATTGGTAAGTTGGCAGTATGTCATGGTATATGTCGGCAGCCTTTTTGTTAACAGGCTGCCGATGTATATTCTGAGTGTACAGAGAACATAGCCTAAAACTTTCACATAGAAGTGTCAAATAGATTAACTTTTGACTACAAAGGAGCGAACATATAAAAGTTTGGTTCCGCAGTTTCGACAAACTTTGAAAAAAAGTTTGGCTTTGTCCGAACTGAACCTAAAACGAACTGCACTAAAACAGATAAACGATTGCAGGCTCATCAGTACTTACCTGTCCGCGCTCCCCGGTGTCCTCTGGGTTACACTCCTGATATCTAGTGATCATGAGATGGCGACACACTTCATTCTTGGCTGTCTGACTGATGTGCTTCATTATAGTCTATGAAGTGAATCAGTTAGATCTCGCGGCTGGCCGGCTCAGCTATATCTCGTGAACACAGTGGGTCGCCAAGACCTGGTGTGATCTTTAACTCTTGACATGTCTTTAGAGGATTACTTTTTATTACCCAGTGGAGAACTGCTAAGCTGTGAGTTTTATGGACCCGTTCCATCCATGTAATAGGGACTTTTGGCAAAAAGCATGGCACTAGCCTAGATATGGTCTAAAAGGTACTATATACTCTATACTCTATACATTGAGCAGTCTTCTTCTGGCTCCATTCACCTTGAAGTCCCAGTATACGTGCTTGGCCGAACAGCTGATTGGTGGGGGTGCCAGGTGTTAAATCAGGGTACTTTCTTAGTTTCATGTCCTTTCCATAATCATTGGGTTCGTTTCCCCCCATCATTGTTTGTAGGACCCTTGTAGCTATGTCGCCAACCTGGTCTGGGTCCTCCTCTCTCCATGGGCCCCATAGCCGCCACATAACCTGGCTGCATGATATATTATATATATATAATTCACCCTAAAAACCTTTACAGTAAAATTCTACCACTTAACACTTGCGCTAAAACTTTTTCATTTTGCCCATAGGTGAAATGTGAAGAAGGAGTCAAGATGGTTTATGGAGAATTCTTTCATAGAACCAGAAGTGATGATGAAGTGGTGAAGCTAAACGTTGGGGGCTTCAAGCAATGTGTGGCTCAGACGACCCTCCAAAAATTCCCTCACACCAGACTTGGAAAACTACTCAATTGCCATTCGGAAGAAGCCATACTTGAACTGTGCGATGACTACAATGTAGTAGACAAGGAATATTATTTTGACCGTAACCCGTCTCTATTTAGATATATTTTAAACTTTTACTACACGGGAAAGCTTCACGTCATGGAGGAGTTGTGTGTGTTCTCCTTTTGCCAAGAGATAGAATACTGGGGCATTAATGAGCTCTTCATTGATTCTTGTTGTAGTAACAAATATCAGGAAAAAAAGGAAATCATCTCGGAACGGGACTGGGAGGATAAAAGTGACGTCATGAGCGTGGGCTCGTCTTCCGACCAGTCCTCTGTTTTCGAGAAAGAACTGGAGATGTTTGATTCTCTAAAATTTGGGAATGTTCGTAGGAAAATATGGGTCCGTCTAGAAAACCCTGCCTTCTCTTTATCGGCTAAGCTTATTGCCATCTCTTCGTTAAGCGTAGTCTTGACCTCCATCGTAGCAATGTGCATCCATAGTATGCCCGAGTTCCACAGGTTCGATAGCAATGATCGAGAAATAGAAGATCCCATTCTCGAAGTGGTGGAGATCATTTGTATCGTGTGGTTCACCGCTGAGCTTGTTGTACGACTCGCTGTCGCCCCCTCCCAGAAAAAATTCTGGAAAAACCCTATGAACATTATAGATTTTGTCTCCATCATCCCGTTCTATGCCACCTTGGTTGTAGACACCAAGGGCGAAGAGAATGAAGGCATAGAGAACATGGGGAAAGTTGTTCAAATTCTAAGACTTATGAGGATATTTCGGATTCTAAAGCTAGCAAGACATTCTGTCGGGTTGAGATCTTTAGGAGCCACGTTGAGACATAGTTATCACGAAGTTGGGCTTTTGCTTTTGTTTTTGTCTGTTGGGATTTCAATATTTTCCGTCCTGGTTTATTATCTGGAAAAAGACGATGAATTGTCTCCTCTTGAGAATATTCCTACCTGCTGGTGGTGGGCCACCATTAGCATGACCACCGTGGGCTACGGGGACACTCACCCGGTGACTTTATACGGGAAGATGGTTGGCAGTGTCTGCATTATTTGTGGAATATTAGTGGTTGCTCTTCCTATAACAATTATTTTTAACAAATTTTCTAAGTACTATCAAAAGCAGAAAGCCATCGACGTGGACGGGTGCAACGAAGACGAGCCAAAGGATAAATTTAACGATCTCCCTTATTTCAATATTCGAGATATATATGCAAGAAGGATGAATTCTTTCATTTCGAGCCTTTCTTCCGTTGGCATTATAGCAAGCAATGACTCAACCGACGCTTCCAGTATCCAAGAAATGGAGGATTCCTTCAATGCACCATACAAGTGACCATGAGGAGTCTTCTTTTCTGTGCTTGTTATGATTATTTAATTCTTTCACCTCTTGCTACCTCCGTCTCCAGAACTTAGAAGCTTCTTAAGTTTCCGAGTGTCATTCGGTTCTTCATAGCACTTATTTCTCAGGGTATGACTCGTAGCCATATTTTAGAACATATAACGCTACTAAATTCTATTCAGTACTATAGCACATGCTTTATTTTATTTCGAAGGAGTTTATAATTTGCCTCTTTAATGTTTTTATTTTTTTACATAATTTTTTTATGGAAAAAAAAAAGAAAAGAAAAATATTTTATAGAACGCACAGGAAATACAGTGGATATTTATTTTTACCATTTAATGGAGATCTATAGTCAGTTTGGGACAGTGGTTCAGCTTTTTAAGGGAGACCTCCAGACTATGAATGCTAAGTATATGTCATAAAACAACCATCTACCTGCAGTTACAAGTATGGTTACATCAGAATACTTTGGTCTTGGTTCTCCACAAACACGGAAAACTTTGTAATTCAGTTCTTCCTACATCTCTGATTGGATGGTTGCTGTGTTCAGAGTCTGTGGGTTGATTTATATATAGCAGCATTTCACTGGGCTTCTCTGACAGTTTTTGATTTTCACAGAGATCATCTGGCAGAAATTTTTAGTATATTCAAGAGGAACTATCAGCAGGTTAGACGAATGTAACCTGCTGATATGTCCCTACTGCAAGGGGACTCCACAGTGGAGGATATGTCTCTTACCCCTCCCCCCCCCCCCCGTGCCATTCTAGTGCAGTTAGTATTTTTCTCCACGGTCCGGAAAGGCCAGTAGGAGCACTGTCTGCCCCATAGCACCAATCCGGCCCGCTCCAAGCCGGCCCACTTCATTGATTATAATTAGAGAGGGCTGGACCAGTTAGGGGGGGATCGGAGTTAATGGGGCGAGGGCAGTGCAGTGGGTGTCCCAGTGCTCCTAATAATCTTAACCGAACAACACAGCAAACTACTAACTGCACCAGAACGGCGCCGAGGGGAAAGGTAAGAGACATACCTTCCTGCTCGGTGTCTTCTGTGCAATAGGGACATATCACCAGGTTAGATTTGTCATCCATATGCTTCTATGCAATTCAGAATTCAACAGAACGTTCACCAGAATTGCAAAACGATTCATCTTAGGGTGGCATTACATGGCCCGTTGATTGCTGTAAGAGAGCGCCGATCTGCTAGAGTCATGCAGAAAGGACTGCACAGGCATTGTTAGCAATGTCCATGCAGACCTTGCTTTATATAGGAAATAAGAAAGTTATACTTACCTGTCCTGGCTTCCCAGGTGTCCTCCTACCTCTTCCCTGCTTACTGCAGCCACCACTGAAGCTTCTGAAGCTGTCTCTGATATGACTGGGCGCTCAGCTAATCACTGGCTGTGCGGCCTTTCACTTCAGACACAGCCTCAGAAGCTTCAGCGGCAGCTGCGGTTACCAGTGAACGCAGGGAAAAGACAACAGGACACTGGGTGAGCCTAGACAGGTAAGTACAAAACATTCTTCATTATTTTCTTTACACTGCCATCAGCTCATCATCTCAGGCCTTGTTCTCATCATGATTTGTTCCTCCAAGACATGGATATATAGGCAAAATCTCAAAATCAGCTGCCGACGTATTGAGCTAGTGACTACAATTCAGTCATTGAATTGAATAGGACCCGTGCCAAGGTGAGCACAGATGGTTTCAAATATTTTGCCAAAGTATTCATGCATTGGGCACAAATTGTCATATAAACCCACTCTAAGAACTCTTCTCTCTGACCAGCCAGCACCGTACTGACAAGGGACAAGAGCCCCAAAACAGCTTCCCACAGGTTTCTTATCCTTTTGGGGGAAATCTAGTTCTGCCAATATAATGGTGTCCATACACTTTAGTGTCGGCCAAAAGTTTCTACAGCCAACAGCTGTCACTTCTTACCTTTTCATACACAAGAACATTCAACATGAGTGAATGTTGATGTGTCTTATATGGAGAGGGGAGGGGGTGAGCTACAGTTGGAGAGCCCTGGTGGTGACTTATCTCTCCCAGAACAAAAGGGCTAGGCCATGAAATCCAACATGTCTGACTCTTCTCTCCTTCACGAAAGTTAAGGCCGATCACTAATGTAAGCAAGCTCCAATCTACTAGATAGGTGCTCACTTATTGAGCCTATTACATGGCTTGATAATCGTGCAGCGATATTCATGCAGCCCTTGCCCTAGTGTTAAATATTAATCCTTACACATATGTCTCTGCACTCACTGGTGTCCTTCTCGCTTCAGCCCTCTGCCTGCAACCACCACTGGAACTTTTTAGCCGGTCTCTGCAGTAACAGGCCTCTTAGCCAATCACTGACTGAGATGGAACAGTGCTGGGCCAGTGATTGGCTGAGCAGCCTGTCACTTCAGAGACTGGCTCAGAAGTTCCGGCGTTGGCAGAGAGCAGAAGCAAGAAGGACACTGGGGAGCGTGGACAGGTAAGTATAAGGTTTATTATTATTATTTTTTACACATTCATCAGCCGTTGGCCACGCTTCACTATTACATGTGGCGATGTGCACCCAGTGCCCGATGACTTTTAGACTGGAACATTCGAGAACGATCAGCCAATGATCGTTTCATCAGATGATCGTCGTCTTTATTACACCGTAAGTGATAATCTGACGAATCAGCCTGATTATTGGCAGATTATCGCTCCATGTATTAGGGCCCTTAGAAAACCGGCATACACTTTAGTCAGTGGAGTTGGATGAATTTTGGCTAAAGTGTATGGGCACCTTAAGATTTTAAGGCTAATATACCCCACAATGTCAACATTTACAGAAGAGCTCTCACAAGTTCTTAATATAACCCCCTCTAATGTGTTGATGCTGACGTTCACAAGCATCCAAACCATCTGCCTCCCACCATCTTACACTACAATAATGCTGAGCCTCTAGAATACACATCAGCAGGTGTAACCTGTATATACTGTGATCCCATGTACAATCCTAGTGGTCCTTCTATATGGTCTTTTGCACCTGTATTACAGCCACAACCAGAGCCGAGGACCTGACCCGATCAGCACGGTCTATAAGGACCCTATTCGGATCATGTGACATTGGAGTTTGACATGAGGTTAACATGAACCGGTTCCGTATAGCGCTGTTTGAGGGCTGGGGACATTTCTCTACATTTCAGGAACATTGTTCAATACCTTGCTGACTAATAACGTCCATGACCGTCCCTCATTTGTTCTTACTTAGAAGATTTTTAAACATATTGAGAAACTAGTGGCGGCAGGTAATTTGCACAGAGCTGCTTGGCATGTTACGTATGCATCATTGTGAATGCAGGAAAGCATGTAACATCTTATGAGTCTGATATCAAAATTAAGGAATCTAATAAACTTCCAGTTTCATTGATGGAATCCTGTGTTAAGTTATAATAGTAGATGGAAATCCATCACGTATCATAAACCTGTCCGTGTTCTCTATGTGAAACAAGACGTTTTCCGTAATGTGCGCAACCCCCATTGGAACCAACGGGGTTCACGTGCGTTACAGTCTCACGGTGTGTTTGTAGGCATGGTGACCCACACAAGGCCAGGTACGTACAAAAGTAAGCACCTCACTGGCGCCACACATTGAACGTTTTCGTTGTGACAAGTGGACGGTTCGGCCCTACCCAGGGCCATCTTCAACGTCGCTGAAAGAAAAAGTGCAGATATAAGTAACTGGTAAGTCCCTGGGCATATAGACATATACATGTATACGTGTAATAACATAAAATACATAAAGTAAGGTACAAGGTTAGTACAAGGTGGACATGTAAATGGGTATACGGACATGAAATAGCACATCCAGGGTAATGCGGTACATGGTACAAGTCTAACATAGTACTCTGCAGGTGTAAGCTATAGTCACAACCTCTGTGCGGATTGATATACAGGCAGACATGATCAGGCAGATCTGCTAGACTGGCGCTCGCTTACTGAGCCTATTACATGCCTCAATTATTGTTTAGCACAGGCTATATATATATATATATATATATATATATATATATATATATATATACACACTACCGTTCAAAAGTTTGGGGTCACCCAAACAATTTTGTGTTTTCCATGAAAAGTCACACTTCTTCACCACCATACGTTGTGAAATGAATAGAAAATAGAGACAAGACATTGACAAGGTTAGAAATAATGATTTATATGTGAAATAACATTGTTCTTCCATCACACTTTGCTTCCGTCCCAGAATCCTCCTTTTGCAGCAATTCCAGCATTGCCCACCTTTGGCATTGTAGCTATTAATCTGTTGGGGTAAGCTGGAGAAATTGCCCCCCACGCTTCTAGAAGCAGCTCCCACAAGTGTGATTGGTTGGATGGGCACTTCTGGCGTACCATACGGTCCAGCTGCTCCCACAACAGCTCAATGGGGTGGTGATCTGGTGACTGCGCTGGCCTCTCCATTACCTATGATAGAATACCAGCTGCTGCTTCTGCTGTAATAGTTCTTGCACAATTTGGAGGTGTGTTTAGGGTCATTGTCCTGTTATAGGATGAAATTGGCTCCAACCAAGCGCTGCCCACTGGGTATGGCATGGCGGTGCAGAGTGATCGCCTTCCTTATTCACAATCCCTTTTACCCTGTACAAATCTCCCACCTTACCAGCACCAACCCCAGACCATCACATGACCTCCACCATGTATAACAGATGGCGTCAGGCATTCTTCCAGCATCTTCTCATTTCTTCTGCGTCTCACAAACGTTCTTCTTTGTGATCCAAACACCTCAAACTTGGATTCATCCGTCCACAACACTTTTTTCCAGTCTTCCTCTGTCCAATGTCTATGTTCTTTTGCCCATCTTAATCTTTTTCTTTTATTGGCCAGTCTCAGATATGGCTTTTTCTTTGCCACTCTGCCCTGAAGCCCAAAATCCGTCAGCCGCCTCTTCACTGTAGATGGTGACACTGGTGTTTTGCGGGTACTATGTAATGAAGATGCCAGTTGGGGACCTGTGAGGCGTCTGTTTCTCAAACTAGAGACTCTAATGTGCTTATCTTCTTGCTTAGTTGTGCAACGCGGCCTCCCACTTCTTTTTCTACTCTGGTTAGAGCCTGTTTGTGCTGTCCTCTGAAGGGAGTAGTACACACCGTTGTAGGAACTCTTCAATTTCTTAGCAATTTCTCACATGGAATACCCTTAATTTCTAAGAACAAGAATAGACTGTCAAGTTTTAGAAGAAAGTTCTCTTTTTCTGGCCATTTTGAGCGTTTAATTGACCCCACAAATGTGATGCTCCAGAAACACAATCTGCTCAAAGGAAGGTCAGTTTTGTAGCTTCTGTAACAAGCTAGACTGTTTTCAGATGTGTGAACGTGATTGCACAAGGGTTTTCTAATCATCAATTAGCCTTCTGAGCCAATGAGCAAACACATTGTACCATTAGAACACTGGAGTGATAGTTGCTGGAAATGGGCCTCTATACACCTATGCAGATATTGCACCAAAAACCAGACATTTGCAGCTAGAATAGTCATTTACCACATTAGCAATGTATAGAGTGTATTGGTTTAAAGTTAGGACTAGTTTAAAGTTACCTTCATTGAAAAGTACAGTGTTTTCCTTCAAAAATAAGGACATTTCAATGTGACCCTAAACTTTTGAACGGTAGTGTGTGTGTATATATATATATATATATATATATATATATATATATATATATATATATATATATATAGGACTTAAAAGCATAATCTAAAGCATCCACCCTTGGGAAGCAGACCAGATGTGGTCTATGGGTGTGATGCTGGTATGTCACAAGGTATTCCAGTGTATACTTGTGACCTGGTCCCAAAACAGGATGTTAAAGGGGTACTCCAGCAGGGGGGGGGGCATTTTTTTCCTGGGACTGGGGAAGAGGTGGCTGAGGGAAACGACAGGAAAAAAAATCCCCCCCCCCCCCCCCCCCGCTGGTGTACCCCTTTAAAGCAAATGAAACTAAGTTAAAAAAAAAAAAATCATTTTACGTTGTTGGCGCCGGCTCGAACATCCCGGTGGCGAGGTGTATTTTTGAAACTTCTGCCCGTTTCCTGCTATCTTCATGGGTTATTGATATGCAAATCACGGCCACACTTGATTCTGAAGGAGGCCGTCACAGAGGGGATATAAGTACTCTAGGGGCGCCGGGCCCACCTCTAGTGAATAGAGTGGTTTGCATATTACAAACCGTCTGGAAACGGTTGAATAAATGGACTGCGCCACCACAATGTATGTGCCAGTGCTAATAGGGTAATATGAATTTTTTGAACTAATGGTACATTCGCTTTAATATGGTCACATACAGAAGAGAGCGAATCGCCCGTCTAAATGAAGCCAAGCACTTTGTTTGATCGGCCAGTGGATTCTCAGCCGGCTGCCGGAAATCAAGTGGCCGCAAAGAGACCTCAAACACCTATGGGATCAATTAAAAGCAGATTACTTGCAGGATCTCCTCCAACATCATTGGCTCCAAATGCTTCAAAGTTCATCCAAGAACAATCTAAAATATCATTACCAAAGAATAGAGGGTGTTAGAGCCACAAATCGGGCCAGATTCCATATTCACTCCCATCATTTTGGAATAGAATAAATAACAAGTTCATATAGTCTCTATGTGATGCAGGACCGTCTCTAGGCACACATTATTGACACTGACTGACAGGCAATGACTGACTGATTCTGACTGAGATTGACTCACTAACTGACACACACAACTACTAACTGACTGACACACTAACTGACACAGACACTGACACTGACCGACACACTCACTGACACTGACTAACACTGACTGACTGACATTGACTGACACACTTAGACACTGACACACAGCAGTTACAGCTCAGTCTTCTCCCTCTTCCTCTCTGTCGGGCTGCTCTCACCATTGTAAGGTTGAGGACCTTCCGGTCATGTGATCAGCTCCTTCACCCTTTTCTCTCTCTCTGTGCAGGTCCTGCTCCTGCGTCTTCTAATGTTCAGCGATCACCCTGCACTACAGTGATCAGACTGAACATTAGAACACCGGGCCCCTCTCCCTCTCTGGGCCCCTAGAGGTGCTGTGGGCCCTGGCACTTGCCCGGCTAAGCCCTGTGGTGACGCCGGCCCTGATGTGATGGTGAGCTGTCCATATACTGCTGCCATATAGTGCATGGAACCAACATGGCTGTAGTAGTAGTAGTAGTTCTCTGGATATAAACCTTACAGCCATGAAATAATAGTATTATACAGAACACTGCACGTCTCTACTCACATAAAACCTGCCGTTCCTGCAGTTTATATTGTGTGTTATTTTAGGCGTTTGAAATGTTTTATGCCTATTCAGCTGCTGTATCTATATTCTCTTTTATCCTCTTGATTGCTTCTTTGTGAGGTTTTGTTCTGGAGTGACTTGGCTCCGTCTGCCGCCGCTGCATGCCAAGAACTTGTGAGGAAACATCTTTTTTTTTTTTTTTTTAAATCCTGAAGCAAAATATGATAAATTTGTAATTTTTTTCCTAACCTATGGTAATACTTTAGAATAACTACAGGAAAATAACTGTGTATGGTCCAGTTCATTCTTTGCATCAGAAGAAAGTTACATCCAAAGCCAAAGTATAAAAAGTCGCATAAAACCTGCCATTCCCTGCAGTTTATATTGTGTGTTACTAATACCTATATTTTGTGTTATTTTAGGCTTTGATTTTTTTTAATTTTTTTTTAATAATAGAAGTCAATGGAAAAACGGATCAAAATGGATGCAGACAAATGCATGCGTTTTTCATCCGTTTTATGCAAAAAAACGAATAAAAACAATGGATTGCAAAAATCCATTATTATTCTTCTTCCTGGAACTGTAAGAGTAAACTGACAACTGGGTGTTTACCATTCGTTGTATAAAGGACTTATTCCTAAACAATGCACTGTGCAATCGGTTGTACCAGTGTTAGTATACCAGTATAGCCTGAGAAGGATGAGGAAGGACATAGACAGTGTGCCCTAATTTGGTCCTATCAGCTGACCCTGCCTACTTGCCTCAACAGTCCTAGGTGACTGCGGACAACCATGGAAACAGTCCCTACTTAAGGTGATATACAAAAAATAGACAAAACAAACTTACATACAAGGGAATGTTGACAGGTTGGGGTCAAAAGCAAACAGGCAGCAAGGTACAAAAACAGGATCCAAGAGAATAGTGACATAACGAAGTTGAAGTCGGGAAACCGGAAATAGCAGACAGAGAGAAGAACATGAGATACGCTAGCACGCTTTACAAAGAAAGACTAATAGCTGGCAAAAGGTTAACAGACTAAAGAAGTATTTATAGGAGGTCAGGGGTCTGGTCAGCACGGGATTCGACCAGGGCCCAGAACCCAGCAAGAGTGAGTGGAGAAACCAGATGTCAATCACCTAGGCCTTTGTAGAGGCCAGAAGGAACTCAGCAGGGAAGAGACAGGTGTGGCAGATGAATCAATCAGCAGAGCAGAAGGAGTAATGGTGGTTTTACACGGAACGATTATCGTTCGAATTTGCACGATAACGATCGAATTCAAACAATAATCGTACGTGTAAGTGCAGCGAATGATCAAGCGACGAGTGAGAAATCGTTCATTTTGATCTTTGAACATGTTCTCCAATCGTCGTTGGCCGTTCGCAAAAAATTCGCAGATCGTTCCGTGTAAACAGTCGTTCACTGAGTTAACCTATGTGTGAAATGGGCTTAAGCGATCACAAAACGATCGCAAAAGATTTTTCTGTACGATATATGGTTCCGTCTGAACGCTGATCGTTATAAAAAAAAAATTGTTACTTCGAAATCGTTACGTACGATCTGGCGAATTATCGCTCCGTGTAAAAGGACCATAAGACAGAGCTCAGACAAATGCAAAAACATATCATTCAAACACAAAACATTACTACAGGCACAGTCTTGGCTGTATACCCTGAGCTGAGAGCAGTGCCGAGTACCAAACAGGCACAGGCATGACAGTCAGACTGTGTATGAGCACATCCCGATGACAGGAGAAATTGTCACAGCCAGGAGGAACAACAGAGGGACTATTCATTTTCAGGAGGAACAACAGAGGGCCTTTTCATTTTCAGAAGTATCAGCAGGGGCTATTCATTTTTTTTTTTTTTTAGGAAGAACAACAGAGAAACTATTAATTTCCAGGAGGAACAGCAGTGGGACTTATCATTTCCAGGAGGGACAACAGAGGGATTATTCATTTCCAGGAGGAACAGCAAGAGGACTAATCATTTCCAGGAGGGACAGCAAGAGGACTAATCATTTCTAGGAAGGACAATGGAGGGAGTATTCATTTCCAGGAGGAACAACAGAGAAACTATTCATTTCTAAGAGAAAGAACAGACATTTCCAGGAGAAAGAACAGACATGTCCTACACAGTGGGCAATCCCTCTGTTATTCTTCCTGGAATAGTAAGAGTAAACTGACAACTGGGTGTTACTATTTTGTATGTAAGGGGCTTATCCCTAGACAATTCAATGTCCAATCAGTTCTATCGGAGTCAGACTGTGTATGATCACATCCTATTAACAGGAGAAATAGTTACAGCCAGTTAGTTACCTATTCATTTCAAGGAGGAACAACAGAGGGGCTTTTTATTGCCAAGAAGGACTATTCATTTTCAGGCGGAACAATAGAGGGACTATTCATTTTCAGGAGAAACAACAGAGTACTTATTCACTTCCAAGTGGAACAAGGGAGGGACTATTCATTTCCTGGAAGAAGAACAGTCAGACTATTCATTTTCAGGAAGACCAATAGACCTCACTAGACCTCATTTCCAGGAGGAACAACAGATGGACTATTAATTTCCAGGAGGAACAAAGAGGGACTATTAATTCTCAGGAAGAATAACAGAATGACCATACATTTCCAGGAGAAACAACAGATGGACTATTTATTTCCAGGAGGAACAACAGAATTACTATTTCCAGGAGGAACAACAGAGGGACTTCATTTCCAGGAAGAAGAACAGTCAGACTATTCATTTTCAGGAAGAACAATAGACCAAATTTCCAGGAGGAACAACAGAGGGACTATTCATTTCAAGGAGGAACAATGAGGGACTATTCACTCTCAGGAAGAACAACAGAGAGACCATTCATTTCCAGGAGGAACAACAGATGGACTATTTATTTCCAGGAGGAACAACGGAGGGACTTTTCATTTCCAGGAGGAACAACAGAGGGACCTTACATTTTCTAGCACTTGATTATCACACCTATTTGCTGCTTTCACATAGTAGTTATCATGGTTGGTCGTTTTTAACCATTTTCGAGAGCCCCGGGCTACATGTATAGATAGTAGTCAGACAATCAGAGTATCTGTAATCCATGAGGATACAAAGTATTGTTCTCTCCAGGAGTCGGCAGGGGTTCTGTACATTTATCACAGCCTGTGAGCAATGCTATCTTGTCTCCCTGGCTCGCTCGGCGTCTCTGGATACTCATTAGATCTTTGGTATATGTGTGCTGTCTGTTTGTGATTGCAGATAAAGTTTTATTTCTCTTAGGGGCGGCATAACACATTTACCAGCTGGGTTTTCACCGAGCTTTTTCTCGCATTGAGTAATTCCAGTTTCCAGATTGAATACATGCGGTAGTAAAACAATCCATAACGTATACAGATGGTCCTGCGTTTTAATGAAAATGTATGTATGTTAAAGAGAACCTGTCACCTAGAGAAGCTGATGTAACAAAACAGCCATATAAGCTTCGCCTTCCTATGACCCTGACGACGTATAGCTGACATGTCAGAAGCTTTTTTTGCTGACTAAAGTAAAGTATTTCTTACTTTGAATCAGGAAATAAAACTCTTATTTCAATCCATTGCTCCAGCGCTGAGACATAATCTTCAGAAATTTTATGCAAATTAGGAGATAAAGGGGTGTTCCCCTGGGCTGCAAAAGCCCAGCAATGTTCAGCCCCCTTTCTCTTAAAGAGACAGTGTCATCAGAAAGTGATTTATTGTTTCAATAATGTTTTTATGTTAAACTGATTTTTAATGAATTTTTGGTGACTTTTTTTTCTAATTTTTCAGTTTTCTATCTGTATTATAAAATATTCCTGAGATCTTGCAGTTTTCATTCTCACCACTGGGGCTAAAACTAAGCTGAGACTTAATGTTGTGTCTGTGGTGATAAGAGGAGGCTGCTGTAAAGTGAGCTGTACAGCATTGCAGCGTCATGTGACACCAGTAGATAGAGGAGACAATAGCAGCTCTCTGGGGAATGACCTCTTCACAGGTCACAGAGCGCGCTCAGTAATGTCTCACACTCATCTCAAGGGGTTAGACTCTTTCTATTGTCGTCTATGTCCATGAGTCTTTCTGTAAAGCATGTCACTAATTGCTGATAAAAACAGTTCGGGCAAGATGGCAGCCCCCATAACAATGTACAAATAGTGAAATAAAAAGATTACAGTCAGAAAACAGAATAAAAGAACAAGTTTTAGTATCTGACTCTAATCAGTAAACGAAAATTTAGGTGACAAATTCCCTTTAACACCCCTATGCTGGCATGTAAATACCTACTGTAGTCACCCAGGGGAACGTCCTGTGGGCTTTACCTCCCAATTTCCATAAAAGTTCTAGAAGCTTATATCCCAGTGCTGGAGCGATGGATTGAAAAAGGAGTTATAAGAAGTTAGATACTTTAGATAGCAAAGAGCTGCTGGCAGATCAGCGTTAATATCCTAATTAAAAATCATCCTGATATACAGTATAGTAGTATATTTTTATGTATAGAGCAGTCAGGGTTTTGTAATTTACTTCTATTAAAAAACTAAAGTCTTCCAGTACTTATCAGCTGCTGCATGTCCTGCATATCTATGTCTATGACAAACAGCAGCTGTAAAGTACTGGAAGACTGGTGATTTTTCTGACACCAAAAAAAATTGCTGGAGTTCCCCTTTAAGTAATTGTATGTCCCCTTCTCTGCCTTCTTTGTCTTGTCGTCACCTGACAGAGAATTCCTGTTTACATCAGTACCAGTGTTACTATATTGTACGATATATATGAGATAGAAGAACTTGGGGGTCATGTGTATATGTGGGTAGGAAATTGATAGAAAAAGTAAAAAAAAAAACAATACATAATACAGCGACATTTAGTGGTCAACTCTTAATACTACTTTTACCATAATAAGACCACAAAAAGTACAGGCTTTTGCGAAGGGTGTATACAACAGTAACACCCCTAGTGGGACACCACACATTGAATGCCTGTAAACAGAATACATGAAGCACCACAGGTGTACTGGCTCCAGGTCCTTCTTTCTGTTCTGTTAATGACTTTGTGGATGGAATAAAAAGTAAAGTGTCGGTTTTTGCTGATGAGTTGACATAAAACTATGGCGGATACCCAGAGCTCGGCTGGACTGCAAAACGTTACCGAGAAACCTTGACAAGTCGGCAGCCCGGGAAGCACAGATGAAGTTATAAATGTAAAGTAATGCAACTAGATGGCAGTAATAGTATGGCTGTTTATACACTAAGTGGAGTTCAGCCGGGGATAACAGAAGGATTGAGGTATAAGGGTTTCACGGCATCACTCAATGCCAATCAGCAGCTGGGAAGGAACGGTCAGTGGTTTCCCCTAGAAGAGACTCTGTCAGTAGGTTTATGGCGTCCTATCTCAGTGTAGCATAAACTAGTGATAGAGAAGCTGAACAGAATGATGGATCACTTACATTGTTCTGTGCAACTGATCCAGAGATCTCCTCCTGAATAACATGGACAATAAGGAGTCCTCTCCATTATGTGCATGAGCTCAGTAGTCCCGGATATTCATGAGAAGCAGAAAACTCCGCCCACCAGCTGCTGATTGGCAGTTATCTATCCATACCTGTCAATCAGCAGCTGGAGGGAGCGGGAAGAGGGGTGTGGCAAGAATCCTATTCTCCTGCATATTAGGAAAACGGTCACAGATTAAGTGATAAACTTCTAGACCAGGGGTAGGGAACCTTTGGCCGTCCAGCTGTTGCAATACTACAACTACCATCATGTCTGGACAGCCAAAGCTTTAGCTTTGGCTGTCCAGACATGATGGGAGTTGTAGTTTTGCAACAGCTGGAGGGCGGAAGGTTCTCTACCCCGGTTCTAGAGTCTAGTTATAAGTGTCCTCATCCAGTTGAGTGCTTATAATTGGGTATAATGTCGCCCCATGATTTTTCTCTTCACAAGCCTCTTTACATTATGATCTCCATTAATCATGGATCCAAGAAATGACTTCCATTAATGCCGGGTAATTGAGATAATTGCCGCCAGTATCTATGTGCTAATTAGCCGGGAGATTTCATTCATCAGCCTAATTACCATCAATTTCTGCCGCATTCATTTGTTATTCCAGCCCTGTGGTTACCTGGGGCCGACCATGCACGGCTGATGCACAATGGTGTTACACTACATTTGGCCTTGGGCTCTTAACAAATTGGACCCCAAACTGGTGTTCTCGCAGTTATTAGGAAGCAGCATGAGACTAAAGCCGGCCATAGCCTTCAGCCAAGTGCGTGATCGGCCAACAGCTACTATATTTCTCTTGCCTCCACCACATTGGTGGAGCATGCGTGTATTTCCAATAGAAGAGAATAAGCTGCTGCCAGAAAGCAACTTATCTGCTGCGCAAACAAAGGATCGGGCAAGTTGGATTTGCCCATCCCTTATCTGCCCCAATACACATTAGGCAGCTGGCCGGTCTGAAGCTAATATTAATGTATGACCAGCTAGACCGTGGTCAGTGATACAGCTCTGATCTTGTTGGTTTGGATCATTGACCAGAGGGCAATTTGGATGCGATGCAGGTACAAAAACCTCTAGCCCTTACGAAGGACCGGTGACCAGTTTAAAACTTTAAGTTTTTATATAATTTTGTATGTTAAATGTTGGGTTTACTGAATAGTCAGATTGGAAAGCCTCCTCTGCCTCATAATCATGTTCCTTGGGGCTGTTTCATGCCCCCTCAGCCTCATAATCGCACCCCCTGGGCCTGTTTCATGCCCCCTCAGCCTGATAATCGCACCACCTGGGTCTTTTTTTATGCCTCCTCATCCTCATGATCGCACCCCTGTGCCTGTTTAATGCCCTCTTGGCCTCATGATCGCACCCTCTGGGCCTCGTTATTGCCCTCTTGGCTGCATGATTGCACCCCCTCGGCCTGTTTCATGTCCCCTCAGCCTCATAATCACACCCCCTTGGCCTGTTTCATGTCCCCTCAGCCTCATAGTCACACCCCCTTGGCCTGTTTCATGTCCCCTTAGCCTCATAATCACACCCCCTTGGCCTGTTTCATGCCCCCTCAGCCTCACAATCATACCCCCTGAGCCTGTTTCATGCCCCCTCAGCCTCATAATCACACCCCCTGAGCCTGTTTCATGCCCCCTCAGCCTGATAATCACACCCCCTGGGTCTGTTAATGCCCCCTCAGCCTGATAATCACGCCCCCTGGGCCTGTTTCATGCCCCCTCAGCCTGATAATTGCACCACCTGGGTCTGTTTTTTATGTCTCCTCAGCCTCATGAACACACCCCTGGGCCTGTTTAATGCCCTCTTGGCCTCATGATCGCACCCTCTGGGCCTCGTTATTGCCCTCTTGGCTGCATGATTGCACCCCCTCGGCCTGTTTCATGTCCCCTCAGCCTCATAATCACACCCCCTGAGCCTGTTTCATGCCCCCTCAGCCTCATAATCATACCCCCGAGCCTGTTTCATGCCCTCTCAGCCTCTTTAATAGCACCCCCTGGGTAACCTAGCAAGTTTGGTCAAGTAATATATTTGCAAAAATTTGTAAAGGAGAAGTCTTGTGAAAGGAGAAGTCATGTGAAAGTGAAAAAAGCAGGAATGGAAGGGGGGTGTGGGAACATAACAAATAATGTTTACTTACCAGCCTCCATGCCTCTGTAGGTCATCCAGCTGGTGACGACCACCAACTGTTATGTTTAGCTGGAAACCGATTACGCTACATACCCAAATTTCCAGCTGCAAAATCATGGCCCAGCGATTGCCCGCTCAGCCAGTCAGTGACTGGGGCGGTGCCCCACCTCAATCATTGAGGGTATGGGACATTGCAGCTAGAAGAGCTGCAGGTCAATAGCGGCTGTCAGCTAGACCCAGGAGCAGCGCTACAGCGTAGGAGGATACGTAAGTAAACTTTGTTTATTGTGTTTCTGCTCCCTCCTTTTATTCTGCTTTTTTTACTTTCACAGAAATTCTCCTTAAAGGGGTACTCCAGCTAAAAGCTTTTTCTCAGTAATTAAAACACATTATAAAGTTACATAACTTTGTAATATGCTTCAATCACCTATCTACCCCCCTTTCCTATCTTTTCCCCCCTCAACCCCCCACCAGGAAGTGAAGAAAAAATGAAGCCACCAACTGGAACTTCAGGGACCTGCAAACAGCAGGAAATTCAAACGGAGACAGACTCCGGAGGGATGGTAAAAGTAAAAACTATGTTTATGATTGATTCATTTTTCTTTTATCAGTGCCAGAGTACCCCTTTAAACTCGACAGTATTAGTTGAGATAAGATTACCGCTTTAACCAAATGTAGTAATTCCTAGATCTGTGGAACATAACAATAAAATAAAACAGGTTTGGAATCAGGGTATCAGAACCTACTAAATAATACAAAAAGTCAAACACACAAGACACAGACAGATTTGGGACTTTACCACTGAGTAAAGTTAGTAAAAAAATCAGAAGTGTATTACATACACTACATGATGTAAATGGCTACAAATGTGATACTTTTTGTGTACTATTCTTCTCCTCCATGGATCTTTGTGGTTTCCTCTCTGTGGCTGTGCTTCTACTGTGTGGCAGTGCACAAGTTTTCCCACAATCCATCTTCTTTGCAGGCATGGTGGAGACAAACTGCCAATACCTCCAGGACAGACCAGCAGATTACTGTTGACCTGAGCATGTGTGACCACCTCAATGGATGCCATAAGGCAGTCATAGTCATAGTGATAATCTGAGGAATAAGGTTCTAAAAACCAAGCAGGCACACGTAGGGATAGTAAGTATACAGTATAGTGCAGTTTCCCCTTTAAGGACCACAATATATACATATTTTGCTCATGCTTCACTGAATTCCAAGCGTCATGACATTTTGTGCTTTATTTTTCTTTATAGCTGCAGGCCATTCGGGATCCATATAAATTGGTCATTTTGGGATTTAGATTCACAATTTATTTTTCTGTATGTATTCATATCCAGGATTCAGCAGGCTATAACCCTGTATACCTCTGTATGTAATATGGCCGTACACTGGGGTCTGATAACCGTGTAAGGCTGCGGTGTTACGGCTCCATAGACGTGAGCAGTACTGAACCTGTCCACATAGATCAGTGTACATAACAAGACACATGTAAATGCATTGCCCTCTAATTGCTTTAGCCAAATTAAGTTAATAAAATTAATTAAGCATGGACAGCCATTCTATGGTGAAGCTAAATTAGTTAATTTGATAAAATGAATGATTGAATCTCTCCCAGGCTTGTCCAGCTGCAGCGATAAATTAGCTTCCGTATTTCTGCAATGTCATTAACCCGTTAGGGGAAAAGGTGAACAAAGCAGATGTGCAGAAATAAGAAAGAATAACTGGGGAAATATGTGTCTAGATTTCCATTTCTGGCAGATTACAGCTCAGTACAATGTCCCCATCGTGCAAAGCTGTGGTGGGAAACCCATACACCCATGGGGAGGGGTAAACTGAGACCAGACAGCTTTGGTGTTGGCTTATTCCTCCGAGAACAAAAGGGTCGGGCAAATCCATCACACCCAACCCTACTCTCCACTGACAGGAGAGAGTCAGGAGGCTCCGATACATCTTGTAATGTCAGTCGGACCTGCCGCCCGCACAGGTTCACCCACCTTTGGTATAAAGTGTATGGGGACCATACCTCCTCTCCTCTGCCTGCTCCCCGCAGCTGCCGGTGGAACTTCAGAGTAAGTTTTTGAAGTGACAGTGTGGTGCCCTGCCAGGCCGGGTCAGCCGGTACGGTGGTGTGGTAGCTGAGTCCAGGGTCACTTGGGCACTTGTCACGGTAGCCTGGAGTGGTATTGGACCCATCCTGGAAAATTGGCACCGCAACAACACAGTAAGAAAAGGCTAACCCAAGGTGTGTGTAGGTGCAGTTGCACAAGAAGTGAGACAGAGTCCAGTGCGTTTGGCAAAAATGAAGGACTTTTACTTTGGATCAACGTAGTGTAAACGGTACACGTAGTAACAGTGCAGTATATGAATACAAATCTTATAGAAGGCTTAGGTGCTGGTAGCGGAGGTAGAACACCGGTGCTTTGGTAGAAAAGTGCTTTGCAGTAGAGAGAGAGAGGAGTTCCCAGAGGGGCCCTGCCCAATGTAGTAGTGTGCTCTGCTGCAACAGTTGGAGTGACCAAAAGGAATTGAAAGAGAACACTCCTTGACTGCCTTATGCCCCCTAGTTGTGAGCTACCCGTCCTAGGTGGGTAGTATGAGCCCCAGTCCCTTGTTACCTGGGCGAAGCAGACTTCTGAGGTTTTCCAGTTGTCCTGCACTGCGCAGTGGCATACGTAGATGTTCTGTAGCTTTGTCCACTGGGTTTAGTTCCTATATAGAGATGAGCGAACCTGGAGCATGCTCGAGTCCATCTGAACCTGATCATTCTGCATTTGATTAGCGGTGGCTGCTGAACTTGGATAAAGCCCTAAGGCTATGTGAAAAACATGTATATAGTCATTGGCTGTATCCATGTTTTCCAGACAACCTTAGAGCTTTATCCAACTTCAGTAGCCATCGCTAATCAAATGCCGAACGATCGGGTTCGGATAGACTCCAGCATGCTCGAGGGTCGCTCATCTCTATTCCTATAGCTTCTAGGTAACTGCCCTGCACGTTTTAGAGAGGTTACTGGCAAGGTGAATCCCTGTTTGGCTTCTCTCTACTGGTGGAGGCTTAGCACTGCATACTTGTCTGAAGTCTCACTAAAGGAATACTGAGCTGGTTCTTACACATCCACTCACTCTGAGAACTAGACCAAGACTCCTCACTTCCGTCCGCCAAGAACTAACTCTTCCTACAGGGGCTAAACTAAACCCTCCTGTGAGTGGTGGGGGCTGTGTGTGTGGAGAGAAAGAAGATAGGATAGGACAGAATTAGAGGGAAAAGCACCTACACCTGTAACTGGACAATACATAACACGTGAGACACAATATAGTTAACTATTTATACCTTCAGCTGTGTATTAAATTTCTCAGTGGGGAAAACACAATACACCATCTCCCACTTGTGTGAACCTGAGGGAGTTACTTGCTTAGGTGCAATAGACACTACATCAAGCCACTCAGCCAATCAATGGATGAGACAGGACCACCATGGCCAGTGATTGGCTGAGAGGACTGTCAGTTCAGAGACCGTCTCAGAAGTTCCACCTGCGGCTGTGGACTGTAGGCAGAAGCTAGAAGAAACTTTATTATTTTACATTTTTAAAGCAAGGACTGCACTGACATTGCTAAAGATGTCCGTGCAGCCCTTACTGTACAATTATTGAGCCATGTAACAGGCTCAGTAAAAGACTACATTACTGATTAGGCTGTGTAATGTCCGGTGTCGGACATTTTTTCGAAACAGCCAGCTAGAGCCCTACACTGGGGTCCACTGTCCTACTCTCGGGTTGCTAGTCCCCCGGCCGCCTCCTGGTCTTAGAGGGGACCAGGGTCTTGGTGTGTCAGCCTCGCTCAGCCTCTCAGTGGCCTAGGTGGGACGCCGCTAAGGACACTGACTGTCCAACACCAGACTTCTCCTTTAAAGACTCCTTACTCTTATGAAAAAAAAAGAAAGTAATTTATTTTCTTCTATTGAGCTGCAGCTTTTTTTTTCCCAACGTCCATACGCCCGGCCCAGCTGCCTCAAGTTGACAGAACAGTTTTTGTCATTTTTATACCTTTTTATGATTTTCTCCCAAGGCCGGGTTATAAAGTTTCCTTTTACGACCTACAAAGTAGTAATAAATTGTCTACAGTGTCTATACTTGTCTCTGAATACAATCCCTTCCCACAGACTTCTGCGCCTCTAATTCAGGAATATGATAGATCTACCTGCGTATATAACAACACTGTAAAATGAGAGGGGCAACATCTGTCACATAACATGGGGAAAATCTGTTCTTGGCAAATATATACAACTATGAAAAATGTTAACAATGCGAGGTCTTGATGTTCCGTGTTTCTCAGAAAATAACACAGAGTCTTATATTATTTTTTATATTTATTTCTCTGATGAAAAGGGCTCGGGCTTATTTTTGGAGAAACACATAGGGGGAGACATGGTGTTAAGTGAAAAAGTGCAACCAATCAGATTCCACCTTTCATTCCTCACAGACTCTTTGGAAAATGAAAGGTGGAATCTGATTGGTTGCTAGGGGCAACTGAGCCAGTTTCACTTTACACCATGTTTGATAAATCTCCCCCAGTATGTCCTACACAGTAGCCCCTCTCTATAAGGTAGTTAGCCACTATACTGTACTGTAAGTCCAACTGTTGTTAGGCTCCTATACTGTAAGTTTGCAATTCTTAAAGGGTTATTATATTTTATTAAAGGAGATATCCGGGCAAATCGATTTTTTTAAATGCTGGGGAGGATAAGAGAAATAACATTCTCTTACCTCCCCCACTCCGGCACTGGTGGCCGCATACGGCCGCTTTGGTCCCCATCCACTTCCTGGTCTGGGCCGGACCCGGGTCATGACGTGTGCGGTGTGCTCAGCCAGTCAGCGTCCGAGAAGGGACCCCACTACAGCCGCTGACTGGCTGGCGGACGGCACACGTCACGACCTGGGTCCCCGCTCAGACCAGGAAGTGGATGGGGACCAGAGTGGCAGTATGCGGCCACCAGCGCTGGAGTAAGGGAGGTAAGAGTATGTTATGTTTTTGTGCATCTGTGCAATTTGCTTACTGTGATTACGAATGTGTGCAGGGGACCATAAACCCATCACTCTGTTCATGTTGAAATACGTCTGTTCACTGAAGAGTCAGGTTACACATCCTTATAAACATTAATGGAAGGAAAAGTAGAGGAAATGGCTGGACAAAGAGAGAAGCAGACAGAAAGACACCTAGGAGAAATTGCAGCATCTTTTAGTAAGCGTTTTCTCAGCTTACCCTGCTCAGTACTGCTCTATATTGTCCTCCATGCTGCTGCTCCTTCTAAAGATGTGCTATAGAGATATAGGGGAGCAGGGTCTCCTCATATTTCTGTGGGCAGTGTATAGAAGCTATAGGAACCATATTAACAAACTATCCTGTGTGCAGTCCCCCCTTAGTACCTAAAATTAGAAGTAATACCCCCAAAGAATTTCCCACCAGTTATGCAGCAATAAAACTACTGTCATGCTCCCTTTTTTCCATCACCATTGCTTGTAAATCTGACCTTTAGAAGCTGCCAAAATAATTGCCTGACATCCTGGGTATGGAGCCCTAGTAATAGTAGTAATAGTATGTCAAATGTTGGGAAGGGGTTAAAGGAATTCTTCAAAAAAAAAATAAAAATAAAATGATACACAGTGTTATAACTAATGCATGGCTTAGGGGCCGGAGTAGGATATAGAGATAGAAGTCATACACCCACCTTCCAGTCCATGCACTAGGAAATTTTTGTACTAATTCTATTGATTCTGCTTTATTCTCCTCCGAGTCTCCATATTGGCAATCATACTGATCCTGGTGAGTCAGTTCTCTTGTCTCTATTGATTTATTATTAATAAAAAAAATTATAATACGCTGCCTCTCAGTAAGACAGAAGGTGAGTGTGTGTGAATATTATGGCCTGTACAGTCATATAATGTATGGAATACATTGTTACCTGCGTCCCGCTATACTACTTTGGAAGCCGAACGCGCCAATGATTAATTGTTGAGCAAAACCTCTTGTAAATGGAGCATGACCTATAGGGAGAAAAGGGCTTCCCGCTTCCAATTCTTTTTCCCGGTGATTAATTTTATGGTCCTTTATGAAATGCTATCTATCATGCAGTGCAGTTCTTAAAGGGGTATTGTATTTTATTGCGCTCATGGGGGGGCGGCCCATAGATGACTCTGTGGACTGTCCGTGCATTTAGCGAGCTGTGATTATGGACGTGCACAGGGGAAGCTAAAGATCAACACTCTGAAAAACTTTTCATCTTGACATAAATCCTTTCACTGAATTAGGTTACAAATCATTATAGACATTAATGGAAGGAGAAGGGAGAGTAGAGGGAATGGCTGGATTGATAAAGAAGCAGAAAGACACCTTGGAGAAACTGCAGCAGCTTGTAGTAAGTGTTTTATTTCCCCCCAGTGTTGGATTCTCAGCTTACCCTGCTCAGTACTGCTCTATACTGTCCTCCATGCTGCTGCTCCTTCTGAGGGTGTGCTAGAAAGATATAGGGGAGCAAATTAGAAGTAATGCCACACTAAGGCAGGTCAGCTATGGTTTAAAATAAAGAACAAAAATCAGAATCAACACGTTACTGTAGACGGTGGAAAGGGGCAGAAAACTTGTTTCCAGGACCCAAAAGAAGAGACAGTAACTGTCCAGAAATGGCGATGTCTGTGCAGCCCTTGCCCTAAACTGTTATACATTACCTCTCCACGCTCCTTGTCTTCTCCTGCCCTGTGCTTTCTTCCTGGCACGAGGGCTGCAGCTTCAGAACAGTCTCTGAGCTGACAGGCCGCTCAGCCAATCAATGGCCGTGAAGGTCCTGGACAGTGATTGGCTGAACCTGTCAGCCTATTTTGAACCTGCAGCCACGGCGTCTGGAGTAAGCAGAGAGCAGGAGAAGATGGAGAGCATGGAGAGGTAATGTATTTCGGATTATTCAATCGTTAGCCGCTGGCCGCTCTGCGTGATGGGGCTGTAAAATAGTATGTGCCCCAAAATTAAGCTGAGATCAAACACATCTGGGTCCTAGCTCCTGATACTTCTCTGGTGCCTTGTGCATGTGTGGTAGCTCTGTGACCGGTCACCTGTTACGTCGTTCCGCTTCTGTGATGGTTGGTCGGTGGAATATAGCTTAGCCTGTTATAGTTCTGTTGTGATGCCAGTGCTAACTCAGCACACAGGTGTGATGGTATACCTGTTTGTTGTGTGTGGTTGGCTGTACCCTTCCCCAATGCACTGCAAGATAGAGTACATAGACCTTTGTGGTAGCTATGCTCTAACAGTTCCTCTGCTTTAGTATACTGTCCTGCACTTTTAGAGATGTTCACGGCGTGGGTTGGGGTGATCCCTGACTTGTCCTCTCTTTAGTGTTTATCGTACTGTATCGTAGGTGGAAGTGTTGCTTTAAGAAAGAAAGTCTCTGTGTTCTCCATAAGTGTCTGTACAGTACAGCTGGTCTGTCCCTGACGGGGACCGGGCAGAGCCAGGCTCCTGGCTAAGCTCAGCAAGGATGCCGGATATGTGTGTGCTACTCCTCAGAGAATAAAGAAGAACTGAAGTACACTTTCTCTCCACATGTGACTACTTTCTACAGGGTGTATGCAACAGCTCCTGTGAGTGATGGAGAATAGAGTGTGAGAAGCAAAGGAGGATAGAGAAAGGTAGAAGGAAAGAGTCTCTCTTATTGGTGTACAGAATCACAAGATACAACACATTAACCCTTACATGACTATAGCTGTAACCAACAATGCTGGTTGAGGTCAGCTCACCCGCTGTATCCACTATCGGTGCACGGCAAAGCCTGGAGCCAGGGCAGCAAATGCAAGGAAAAGTCCAGCACCAAGATGAGCGGATAAAAGCAATTTGTCCTTCTTTATTAGCAATACTTCACATTACAGGAAACAAACATACGATTGTTGACGCGTTTCGGCGTCTCTCACGTCTTGTTCACAACATAGCATAGCATAGCATGACTACAGCTGTGCAATATACATACATAAATATACATAATACTGACATCTAGTCGCAAAACTTATACATGACTTCATCACCACTTTACTTTTGAGGTACCAGGCTTTTTCGAGGGGTGTACAAAACAGAAACACCCGTGGTGGGATACCACACATGGTGCGCCCATATTGATAAATAATCTACCCATTTGCCAGGACATCCTAGTATATGGTAATGAAGAGGCTTATTAATACAGGAAGTGTACTATTGTATAATGCAAACAGAAAAGCCTTCCCCTTAGAGACGTCTCCAGCGATTCATCCCCAGCCACTCTCCGCTATCTCCGCGTGGTGATTGCTGACATCACTGCGGATGTTTGTGAATATAAATGCCGCATTATATTTCCCATTTTGCAGCAGTTAATGGAGCGTGCAGTATATATGCATGGAGGAGGCCCTGCTGTATACAGATAAAAGGGGGAATAAAACACGCACTAAATTAATGACATTCACCTCTCGCTGCCTCCCTGATGTAACATTGCTCCCCGATGTCACGCTGCCCGTAAACGTCTATATCGTGTCCTACCGTCCCCGGATCCAGCATATTGAGGGTAGTTTTATATGGGCTTCTCCTTCATTCGGTAATTATATTTTATCTCGCTGCTGTTCTGCAAAAGCATCTGAGCTTCAGGAGATAAATAAGAACACAATCATCCTTCTTATAACACTGGTAGAAAAACACACAACTAACTTACTAGATAGAAAACAGCACTGTGTGAACGGTTAATACAATCACTCAAAAAGTTTTTTTTTTGTACATAAAACAAATACTTTTTTAACCCCTTTCCCTGGCATACATTCTAGGCCTTAAAATATCACTGCCGTTTAATTTATTTTTTAAGAAATCAATAGTACAGGCGATTTTAAGAAACTTTGTAATTGGGTTTATTAGCCAAAAAATGCATTTTTATCAGGAAAAATCAGTTTGAAGCTCTCCCCCCTGTCTTCATGGTTTTCTATAGAGAGGGGAGGGGTGGAGGAAGATGAGGCACCAAAACAGGACAACAAAGAGTTAATTTACAGCTACATCACTGGGCTATCTCCTCTGGAGTCAGCACTAACCTCTCTGACCTCTAAATACCGGCTTTCATACAGCTTCTTGTGTATTCCTTTGTTCTCTGTTGGCGACTAATCTTCCTCCTTCCCCCTCCCCTCTCCATAGATTACACAGGGCTCGACTGATGTAAAAGAGTCGAGATTTTCTGATAATGAGCAGTGAATGAGAGAGGAGGGGAGGGGGGACCTGGGGAAAGTCTTTTTGAATGCAGATAATGGCATATTTGCCTAATAAACCCAATGACAAAGTTTCTTAAAATCGCCTGGACTATTGATTTCTGCAAAAAAAAAACAAAAAAAACAACAACAGTGACACTTTAAAAAGGAAGTCCCAAGAAAAAAAAAAATGGCAGGCCGGGGTATGTGAGAAAATACTAAATCAATAAACTCACCCATCCTCGTGCCTCCCTTGTGCCGCTCCTGGGTCCTGTTGATGGCCGCCGGCTGTCATCTTTAGCTGGAAACCAAGTACGTCATGTACAGAGCTATTCTAGCTGCAAAGTCACAGCTCAGATTGCCAGTGAGTCAATCACTCAGCCGGGATGAGACGTTGCAGCTAGGAGAGCTGTAGATTACTGGCGGCTGTCAACAGGCTTACGGAGTGGCTCTACGGGGCATGAGGATTGGTAAGTTTTCATTACATTTTCCCACACCCCCCCTGCCTGTCTGCATTTTTTCACTTCGGTGGGACTCCTCCTTTAATGCCCAAGTAATTTTTTTTCTATTCACCTTAGTTTTTTTTTTTTTAATCCATAAAAATGGAGAAAAAGAAGCGACTGTGCCTCACACCTATGGCTGACACTGATGCCTCTCGGTTACATTTAAATACCAATGCCAGAATGTTGGTATATAATTTGATCAAACCGTATTGCCTCATGTACCACGTGCAGGTCTTCTGGCCCACATGAAAAACAGCACTGTGTCGGTCAGTGACTGCCAACCCCGCCAAGCAAACACCAACAGGGGAGGGGGGCACAGAATAGCACTACAACCCCACTGTCACAGGACCAAACCCACTGGGCCCCCCACACCCCGCAGATGCAACTGGCAGAGAAGGAGGCCGCCAAGCAACTCAAGTGTGAACAAGGTGTTACTACTCACCATTGCTCCAGCAGGTAGAACGGGAAAAAAAGGTGCTACCTGCACAGGTTACCTGCTAATTGGGGTCACATGGGTCTCCCATTCTACCTGTAACATTTCGTTCACACTTTTGTTGCTTGGAGGCCGCCTTTTCCACCCGCCTGCAGGGTGTGGGGTTGCCAAGTGGGTTTGGTCCTGTGACAGTGGGGTTGCAGGGCTTTTCTGAGGCCCCCTTCCCCTGTTGGCGCTTGCTTTGCGAGGTTGGTGGTCGCTGAGACAGTGTTGATTTAGTGTAGAGACTCATGTGGGCCAGGGAATATGCGCACGGTACATGAGGCAATATGGTTTGATTACATTATATACCAACATCCTGGCGTCGGTTTTTAAATGTAGCCGAGAGACATCAGTGTCAGCCATAGGGGTGAGGTGCAGCTGCTCCTTTTTCTCTAGATTTGTATTTTTTTAATTCTTTTTACTTTATCTTGTCTTTTTTTTCTCTGTTATTTTCTCTATTCTCTAGCAATTTTTTTTTAATAAAAATGTATATATATATATATATATATATATATATATATATATATATATATATTATTTTTTTTTTATTTTTTTTACGCGCATTCACTGCCGGCAACTTTCATTTAACCCCCAAACACAACAACATGGTTGTGACAGATAAGGCACACATCAACTTTATTTATTATTTTTTTTTAATAAAAATTTCAAACTCAGATCAGGCCAACATCCAATCTCCTGACTTCTGCCTTACATATTGTCGGACAAGGCTCCTTTTTGCTCCTGTGCTGTAGTCTCTGCTCGTGTTCATGTCTTCTTCCTCCTTCTGCTGCAATGACACCTCTGGCCACTAAGGTGCGCATGCAGCCAACTGCTCTAGATTCTATTGCCATCTGCCAATCCAGAGACACCTTCATCTATTTAAACTGGCTCCACCTGCTTGAGCATTGTCGAATTCTAGCATTCCAAGCAAAGGTGTCTGTCTGTTGTTCCGCTGTATTCCTGTGTATCCTGACCTGTGACTGTTTTTCGGATTACGGTTTCTGCCTGACTCTCATTTGTACTGCCTGCCTGCCTCTTCCATTGCTTACTCGGCATGCCTGACCTGCCTCTGGAGCCACCTGCCCTGACCCCTCACCTGTCTACCCGTATCGTAGTGCCCTGGTATTGAGCTGACTCTCCTGCTGATGACCTGGCTTGCTAACCACGTATACTCGGCCTTTACCCCGATGCCTTGCACTGATCCGGTCTGTTTTTTGGGAACCAGCTGCTGCTCACACCGGGACCACACTTGTGTAGTGACCTGTGCCCTCTAGCAGCTTCTGCATTCTGGAGCAGGATAAAGGGTGATGACCTACAGGGCACTTACACTCTGCTCCCTGATGTGGTTGAGTAGCACAGCTGGGTCACAGTCGCTGTCCGCCACACACATATGTAGATAGTTTTTATTTGACATTTTAATTTCCCAGAGTCCGTAGGCAGAACACTACATTAGTGCTCTGCCGTATGTTGATCAGGAAGTAGAAAATTAGTTACCTGTCATTTTTATTTCCTGGAGTCCGTAGGCAGCATACTTCTTCAAAGACATTCGGGAGATGCAAATGATTCATAATTCATCAAGAAATGGTTGCCGATGCATATTGAGTTATTCTCTACAAGCATTGGGTACTGTGGGATAAGAATATACCCAAGTTTCCCAGGGATGAATCAAAATCAATAGTGGAGTATGAATTACAATGATGGAACTAGGAAGAAGAAGGACTGTGTTTATACTGAGGATCATTGTCAGGATTGCTGCTTTATGAAAAAGACTCTTTAATTATTAAGGCGAAACAAGAAGAACTTTTGGCCGTAACAAGAAAATGCTGATATTTTATGAATAGTGCATTGGGGGCTCTGGGTGCTCTGGGGGCTCTGGGTGCTCTGGGTGCATGCCATTCATATTGTGACATACGTTATTGGTAACTACTTTCACATTTTGCTGTATCTGTAGGTTATAATACATATTAAATGTATTTTCTATTATTTATTATAAGGTTTTCAGGAAGCGAGAAGAGGAACATGTATGATGCATGCACTTATAACCCTACTGCTCCATCCATTGTCTGTAGGTCTCATAGAGACAGCGGACAGAGCTTTTCTCTCCCCTTCCTCCTCCCCCCCCTTCTGAGGCAGCTAATGTTAAGAAGTCTCAGGCAAGCTGTATCTGCAACTTTATAGCTTCTTTGTAATGCTGGGAGTATTATTCTGAGGTCAAGTTGCTTATGAACTCACTGTGATTATTACTCCCAGCATTAAAAAGAAGTTACAATGTTGCAGATAAAGCCTGACAAGGACTTGTTTACAGCAGCCGTCTCAGAATGGAGGGGGGAGGAGGGGGAGATGGCGAGAAAAGCACAGATTTTTGTGTCTTCAGCAGAAAGCAGCAGCTCAGAACTGGGGGAAGGAAACTGAACAGATAATAACAAGTATGGAAGAAATTGTTAGTCTCACCATGGGTGGCAAAATACTATGGGGGACATGTATCAAGAAAAAAATGCGTTTTTTTGCGGAAAAAGTGCCGATTTGCGAATATTTTATTCGCAAATGGCTGTTTTGCGAATAAAATATTTGCAACTCGGCACTTTCAGCCGGGTACGCCGGGGGGCGGGAAGGGTGTGTGGAGGGGGCAGAACGGAGGGCGCGGACTCAGAGTTCGCACGATTCACCATTCGTTCTGCCAAAAGATACGCCGAAAACCTACTCCAGTCCTCAGCTCGAGTAGGTTTTCGGCCGTGCGCACCGGCTCGCACGGGATTTATGTAGAGGCAGTAAGCCTCTACATAAATCTCCGTAGTGCCGGAGATGCGGGGGCATTTTTAAGTCCGGCGCAGAAAACGCCGGACTTAATAAATGTCCCCCTATGTGTGCACTCTCTGGCTGTATACTATGTGTGCACTCTCTGGCTGTATACTATGTGTGCACTCTCTGGCTGTATACTATGTGTGCACTCCCATGCTGTATACTATGTGTGCACTCTCTTACTGTATACTATGCGTGCACTCTCAGGCTATGTTCACACTACGTAAAACTACGGCCGTAGTTTTGCGGGGTGGAACATAGCCTTATTTTCAATGGGATCCCGGCCGGAGAGTACACACATCGTATGCGGTCCGGCCGGGATCTGTGCAGCGCTGGAAGCAAGCTTGCTTCACTGTGGGCTATGGGGAGCTCTGATGCGGGCGCGGCTATCCCGGCCGGAGCATACACACATAGTATGCGCTCCGGCCGGGATCTGTGCAGCGCTGGAAAAAACTGACAGGTCAGTTTTCTGCGTCCGGAATTCAGTGAATTCCGGACGCAGAAAGACCTGTCAGTTTACACAGTGAAGCGAGCTGCTCCGGCCTCTTGCTTCACTGTGGGCTATGGGGAGCTCTGATGCGGGCGCACACTGATGCGACCGCATCAGAGCTCTGCGGCCGGAAAGATCATCCGGACGGTACTTAAGTACCGGTCGAGATGATCCGGCCAGAGACCGGCTGTTCCGTGACCCGGCCGGGGTCACGGAACAGCCGGTCTCATACGTAGTGTGAACATAGCCTTATACTGTATACGATGTGTGCACTCTCTGGCTGTATACTATGTGTGCACTCTCTGGCTGTATACTATGTGTGCACTCTCTGGCTGTATACTATGTGTGCACTCTCTGGCTGTATACTATGTGTGCACTCTCTGGCTGTATACTATGTGTGCACTCTCTGGCTGTATACTATGTGTGCACTCTCTGGCTGTATACTATGTGTGCACTCTCTGGCTGTGTACTATATGTGCACTCTCATGCGGTATACGATGTGTGCATTCTCTGGCTGTATACTATGCCTTCACTCTCTGGCTGTATGCTATTTGTGCACTCTCTTGCTGTATACTATATGTGCACTCTCTTGCTGTATACTATTTGTGCACTCTCTTGCTGTATACTATGCCTGCACTCACTTGTTAGATTAATAAGATATGACATATCAATAAAGAGACAACCTGAATACCTTGGAATGTTAAGTGAAGCTCCGGCAGAAGTCTTAATGATATTATAGTGAAGCTCCGCAGAGAACGCAGGACGCCTTGATGTTAATCTTACAAATATCAGCTTGACACTAATTTAAAATTACATTAGAGAAAGTAATGAAAAGTCTATCAGCAGCGGAGCGGCAGCTCGGGCCTCCTCTCCGGGCAGCGGCATGTCAGGGCTCCGGATCACTCCGGCCTAATGTAATGTGATTACCTATTAATTCTGTGTACAGGATCAATCAGCTTTCAGGGAATATGCTGTATCAGTATGCAGGTGTTCTCGCCGACAGACTATGAGCTCATAGACGCAGGCAGGGAAGGAAAAAGATTATAGATTCATCGCATGGAGCAATTTGATCCAAAGCTGCAGAGAATACTTGATACCTTGAGGAACAACAACAAGTGCTCATTGCAGTCATCTGCATCTAGAGCGGTGGATGGTAAGGAAGGGGGAGAGAAGGGAATACATAAGTGACTGGAGTAGATTGACTCCTGACCTTTGTAGAGCACAAATTACAATTGTAACACTAATAGAATGAATGTTTTCTGTGCTGCCACCTGGTGGACAGAAGAGGTAGTGCAAATATTTTATTTATATTTTCCATTAATAAGAAATTATTTCCTTAACTAATAATAATTCCCTTATTTGTTATTCCGCAGCACTTTACAAGCTGCAAACTGAGATAGCGATTCTTCTATGTACTGGCAAAGCATAAGAGCATTGCCCTGGACTGTTTTCTGGAGGACTTTGTGGAGGATGCAGATTGACCGAGGAAATTACCAGCTACATATGCAATAAGATGACTGTACTTACTACAGTATTAGGCTATGTTCCCAAAACGTACTTAAGAGCGAAGAGAACGGTAAGAATGATCATGAACATTACTTCCAGCCATTGTTGTTCTTTGCAATCTTGGCTTTCTATTGATCCATCAGGTCAGCACTCTATTGCAACAGGTCCCAGGCTGCCATAACCATCAGCTGTCTATCATCTCTCCCATTAAACCACCTCCTATACACTTTTAAGCCATGTTCAGTGTATTTTTTAAGACAAGAACGGCCGTTGTTCCCGCTCTGTTCACAGAATGTATGGCCGTTCTAATGGCACTAGTGGCAGCTAGTCTCTGCTCCTGATTGCAGTGGAAAGCCGCTAAGTATAGAGCAGGTCCAGCTCCCGATCCTGCTCCATACACCTACATACTGGGATGTCATAGTGGCCAAAAGGGTTAAATAGGTGGCGTTCAGCAGCGGTCGGCAGGTGATAGATGAGATCCAGGGTAAGATCCGATCATAACTTTTGGGGTCAGGAAAGAATTCAGAAAATGGGGGTGGCACTTAAATACTCACAGCAGGATGACAATCCTGCTGCGAGTATGTAATCACACTGACAGGAGAGGTGTCCGCAGTGGATTTTGCTGCAAACTCACAGCGGGAAATAGGCTGCGGATACGTTGCATGTGAATCTAGCCTTACAGCGATCTGATTACATGGACACTGACACTGTGCTTGTGTGGTGTCCCACCACAGGTGTTGTTATATTTGCACCCCAGTAAGTCATGCGGGTAAAAGTGGTGGATGAAGTACTTTGTTTCCCCACTAGGTGTCACTATTATTTATTTGTATTTCTATACACAGCTGAAGGTAGTAGGTAACAGTTTTATGTCATGTGTTTTGTGCTGACCATTAACAGGTGCTTTCTCTCTGTCCTATCCTCTTTTTCCTCTCTCTTACCCACACTCAGCCGCACCACTTACAGGAGGGCCGGACTCTCTATTGTGTGACCTGTCAGGGTTGTGCAGCTGCTATTCAATGAATAGCTGGCGCACAAAACTGAAATGTCAGTTTTCGTTGCAGCCGCCAGGGATCCTGGCCGGAGCGTATACTAAGGGGGAGATTTATCAAACATGGTGTAAAGTGAGACTGGCTCAGTTGCCCCTAGCAACCAATCAGATTCCACCTTTCATTTTCCAAAGAGTCTGTGAGGAATGAAAGGTGGAATCTGATTGGTTGCTAGGGGCGACTAAGCCAGTTTCACTTTACACCATGTTTGATAAATCTCCCCCTATGTGTATACACTCCGGCCTGGATTCCATTGTCTGCAGCACAATGTGCGAGGGGGACTTCTGCTGACACTCTTCTATGTTTCTTTGTGTCTTTGCCATAGAACGGTATAAACTACTGTCGGACTGTCAGCTGCACATATCATAGACATGTGTGACAGCATGAAGATGTTCGCTCTCATCAGTGTAAATCTGGGAAGGTCCAGCTCTAGGACGTTAACAATTCAGATGTTTTCTTTTATTTGGTAGAAAAAAAGGGAAATTTTGGCAGCATATCTATGACTCTGTTCACACTGCAGGTTGCACGCTGCTTGTGGCTTAAGTACAGACAAAAAACAAAAGGTGCAACAGCAACCCACAGGTGTAAGGGCTTACCGTATATACTCCTCCCAACATACACACGGTAAACACCTGCTCTGTAGATATTAAAAATTTTAATATCATTTTTTTTTTTTTTTTTTTGTCTGTGCTTAAGCCACAAGCAGCGTGCAACCTGCAGTGTGAACAGAGTCATAGATGTGCTGCCAAAATTTCCCTTTTTTTCTGTTGAATGTGGGGTGTGTGGCTGCCTCCTGTTGGCTTGCACTCCACCCATGTCCCAAGGCTGCTATAGAAAGAGATCATTTGGCTCCTATCTGCCCAGTTGTAGGCTTATTCAGCCCAGGAGAGGCCATTGCTAGTGTGAAAATGCGAGTAGGGACCATGACAGAGTAGGCCATGTCTCGAGGATGCCTTGACGTTGGCGACATGGTACACTCTGTTTGATCAAATAGTTTGCTAAGATCCTCACTTTTCTAAAAAAAAAAATTATATTTACATTTTTAATATCTACAGAGTAGGTTTTTTACTGTGTGTACGCTGGGAGGAGTATATACAGTAAGCCCCTGCACCTGTGGGTTGCTGTTGCACCTTCTTTTATTTGGTGTCTGATCTAATGATCCCATCAGATGATTCATCATTGGATAAATAAACTCAGATAACTCAGCGAATAGTCACATACTAGATGCTATCTTGCTGCCCAGTTTGGTTGGTTTTTATCATGAAGTACACAGGGCCTATAAAGTTCAAAGTGGATGGAAAAAAAAAATATATATATATATATATTATTGTAGAATAACAGGTAAAAAAAACCAAAACAAAAAAACAAAACAAATTCACTAACTGCTTGTGAATCCTGGCCCAGCTGGAAGATTTCAATATACTGAATTAAACAAAACATAAATGTGCTTAAAGAGCACATGCTAAATGGAAGTGATCTGTTATCATACTATTCAGGGTTACATGGTACAAGTCTGCCATTCAACTATTATGTCAGATGGTAAAAATGTTTGGTGCCCTGTGTTAAATAATCACCATTCTTACAGTGCTGTCTCCGCCATTGATGGTTGGAGACTTTAAGGCTAGGTTAGACTGGGTTCACACTGTGTTTTCGCAATCCGTTTTTTTTTTTTAAGTTTTGTGCAAAAAACGGATGAAAAAACTGATGTTTTTGTGAAAATCCGTTTTTCTAATGACTTCCATTATAAAAAAAAGGGATAAAAAACGGATAAAAACAAGTTGCAAAAACAAAAAGTTGCAAAACTACAATTCCCATCATGCCTGGAACCCTTTGACTGCTCATGCATGATGGTGATTGTAGTTTCCCTGAAGAAGCTTGGGCGAAACGTTGGAGCAGAGGTGGAGGCCAGGTACCTGGGATCACACAGCAGGGGGCATTATGACTATGGAGGGCATAGCAGGGGTCATTATTATTAAATAAAAGGGCACATTAGGTAGCATTATTTCTATATCAAGGGCACAGCAGGGGGCAATATTATTGTATGGGGTACCCAGCAGGGGGCATTATTAGTATAAGGGGGCACATCAGGGGACATTACTAATGTATGAGGGGCACAGCAGGGGGCATTATTAGTATATGAGGGAACAGCAGGGGATCCTACATACAGGGGGCAACCCACATACCTACTTGCTTTACTGCACATGACACCAAACAGCGGAATTACTACAGTTTGGGAGACTATAGGAGGGAGAAGGGGAAGGAAGTTGCTAGAAATGTGCGGAGCCTGGGATGTCTGACTGGCAGGTTCTGAAGAGATGAATTGTAGCTGGAAGAAATCATCATGGTGGTCTGGGCAAGATGGAGAGGAAAAGGGAAAGTGACGCCTCAGATCAAAGAAGAGGTCACTGATACTTTCTGGCACCAGTTGATTTGAAAGAAAAAAAAAATTGGTGAACAAGCCCTTTAAGGGAATATGATATATATTTTACAAATTGTTGTGAAAAGAAAACGGTAAAATCTCCAGCAATGAAGGGGTTATTATATAAGAGGGGTGGTTAGTGCTGGAACCTGGGATGAGATTTACAATCCTTCCTCCAGCCCCCGGAGAAGGAGCGGGTGGGAAATCCTCGCAGAACACAGATGTAAACTCTTAGATTTGTGGCTTGTGAATTTATAATGCTTCTTGTGTCCAACAACAAATTGTTCTGTGCAGTGAGCGATGTTCCTGATCACACACCACGGTGAGGTGGAAGTGATTTATGATCAGGGTATAGATTGTTTATGCCTCTCGCAGCGAGCAAAGCGTGGAGATGGTGTGTATGTACGGGGATCATCTGCATCCAAATAGAATTTCAATGAGAAGCCGTATTTATCCAGCTTGTCTGGTGGCTGATATGTTTAGTGTAAGTTGTGGACGGTCGTTACTTAAAGTAAAGATGTCCATGCACCTTATACTAATGTAGACTGATCCCACCATCGCCCATTGTCTAAGGATGTCAAACTCACGTTCATCTCAAGGGGACAGCGTCTGGCTATTGTCATCTATGTCCATGAGTCTTGCTGTAAAGCAAGTCACTAAATGCTGTTAAGAACAGCCCAGGCAAGATGGCCGCCCCCCAGAAAATAGAAACAGATTAGAATAAAAGAAGTTTTAGTATCTAGCTCTAATCAATAAAAGAAAATTTAGGTGACATATTCCCTTTAATATTGTGTATGTGGAAGTTGGAAGAGATATCTATTGACTGAACAGACATTTGACAATTATTGAAAATGTATGGCCACCTTAAAGTGACTGAAGCCTTCTTCTCCCCCAGACAACACCTTTAATGCATACAGTACTTGTAATTAAGAACTTTTGACATATCACAGAAATATGTTGAAGGTCTTGATTGGTTAGGGGCTCACTGCTGTGAACCCCAGCAAGTGGGGAGAATGCACATTAGCGCACTTCACTTCCTTGCTGTCAAGAAAACTGAAAACTTAAAGGGGTTGTTCATAAAATCTTTTTTTTTTTTAAATCAACTGGTGCCAGAAAGTGCCAGAGATTCACAATATACTTCTATTATAAAATCTCAAGTCTTACAGTACTTATCAGCTTCTGTATGCCCTGCAGGAAGTGGTGTATTCTTTTCAGTCTGTAGAGCAGGAGAGGTTTACTATGGGGATTTGCTACTGCTCTGGACAGTTCCTGACATGGACAGAGGTGGCAGCAGAGAGCACTGTGTCAGACTGGAGAGAATACACTACTTCCTGCAGGACATACAGCAGCAGATAAGTACTGGGAGACTTCAGAGTTTTGAATAGAAGTAAATTACAAATCTATATAATTTTCTAAAACCTGTTGATGTGAAAGAATTACTTTTGCTGGAGTACCCCTTTAAATGACAAACTCCGCTCTTCTGTATATGTATGCTGTGTTTTAGAGACTGCTTTGACAACATGGCGGGAAGTAGTTTCCTTATCAAAAACAATAGTTATTGTAATAGATTGGCAGCGAGTCACATTACTGCTTCTCTTCGCCTCCTAGTTATGAGGTCACGCGGCTCGGTATTGCATAATGTGCCAAAACTTCAATTAGCATTGAGCATCGAGTGTTAAAATATGAAACCCGAGGGATTAGAGCCTGGAATGCTCAGCAATGGCGTAAGCAAGATTAGCAGAAAGCACGGATCCTTTGATTCTTATAAGATGCTTCTAGCCGAGTTAATGTGCATCTTTAATCATTCGGGTGTCACCGAGGAAATGGATCCACTGCAGTCATCAGAGTAATGGCCGGGCGATGCCTTATTACCTGCTGCTTCCATAGTAATCGACGATAAAGGGGGGGCATCCATCAATGTCTCGTAGTGAAGTTGGGAAAAAATGTCTGTCTATTACTCTCTACCCACTACCTTCCATCAATGATCTCTTCTCCCCAACTCTCCATACTACTCTGTCAAGTGTCACACTCCGGGATGATGGGTGTCTTTCTGCATTATCACCACTTGGTGTCCCACTCTCCCCTCTTTGTCTGTAAGCACAGCTGAAGGAAAAGGGTTAACTACTGTTTTCTGCTGTTCACTTTGACCAATCAGTGGTGCAGGTACCTCACACTCCTTCCCTCTCATTTCTCCAACATGTTCCCCACCAATGGGAGGTTAGACCAGGTCACCCCTATAAAAGGTTTGTTAGTTCCTGGTGGGAGGTCTTCTAGTCTGTAGTGGACTTGGAGTGAGACTGAAACACAGCTACAGATTTTCTTACACATCCAGATGCAGTGCTAAGCCCAAAGGTGGGGTAATTGTCACCTGGGTCAACCTTGCCTACGCCTGGGATCCTTCTTTCTAAGTCAGGACAATCTACAGTTAAAGGGGTTGTCCAGCGAAAAACTTTTTATTTCAAATCAACTGGTGCCAGAGAGTTATATAAATTTGTAATTTACTTCTATTAAAAAAATCTCAAGTCTTCCCATACTTATTAGCTGCTGTATGTCCCGCAGGAAATGTTTTATTTTCAGTCTGACACAGTGCTCTCTGCTGACATCTCTGGCCAAGACAGGAACTCTTGTCTTGGTTTTCCATGAATCCCCATAGAAAGCCTCTCCTGCTCCGGACAGTTCCTGTCTCGGCCAGAGATGTCAGCAGAGAGCACTGTGTCAGACTGAAAATAAAAGAACATTTCCTGCAGGACATACAGGAGCTAATAAGTATGGGAAGACTGGAGATTTTTTAATAGAAGTAAATTACAAACCTGTATAACTTTCTGGCACCAGTTGATTTGAAAGAAAAAGACAACCCCTTTAAGTGATTAATCCTCATTAGGACAAAGAGCCTAAGCTGAAGTATCCTACTGGTAACTGCTCGACTACCATCTAAGCACCCTGGCGCATGGCAAGATTACCAGGTAGTATTCACCAGTCTCCTCAGCCCCGTGTCTTCACTGCCGCTCACCCCAGACATTTTTCCATAGACGTTATTATAGTACATTTGTTGATTTAAAAAAACAAAACAAAAAAAAAAACGGATGTATTTAATCCTATTACACAGTTCATACACCGTATTTTTGCTCAGTATTTTAGTCCTCATATTGCAACCAAAACCAGGAGTGGATTAAAACTGCAGAAAGGCCATGTTCACACACTGTTTAAATTTAGTGGACGGCCGCCATTTATTGGCAAATAATTGGCGTTATTTTAAAAAACATTGGCCGTTGTTATAAAATAACGGCCATTATTTGTCATAAAATGACGACCATCCACTAAATTTCAACAGTGTGTGAACATGGCCTTTCTGTGTTTTTAATCCAGTCCTGGTTTTGGTTTCAATATGAGGATTAAAATACTGAGCAAAAATACTGTGTGTGAACCCGGCCATAGTTTGCTTTTATTTCGCTGTGTGTGAACCCAGCCTTAACGTGACATTTATTAGGAGATTTGACCGTTCGCTTTACATTGTTATACAGATTTATGGCGCAAAACACAGCGGGAAGAAGCAATTTCCCCCAATATATATTATTCCCCATTCCCTAGATCTGAGGTTGGGAATGAATCTTTGCGCTGGGAATGACGGCCTTGTTACCAGTCGATGTTTTATTGTGCTGACAGGAGTTTATCTCGGGGCTCTTACTGGCATTTGTCTTCCAGATTGCTGATGTTTAGAAGCTTTAATGCAATGCTGTCTGCCATCTTGTGATCAATAAATACAATTTCTTCGGTTCCATTTCTCCACCGACGAATGTTACCACAAATAAGGTATTACGCCAATAAATCCAGTGTCCTGCATGGCGTCTGACACATTAGCGCGGTCAATGCTTGCTGATGTATATTGTGTTGACAAACTCTGTGCTCATATTTTTATATTAAGCCGCAACTCCGGATCCTTGTTCAATAACACTTATAGCTGAGCAGAACGATACCAGACGCGACCATCAGCGAGCGAGTCACAGAGAAAGGACTCTCATAGAAACACTGCTTTCAATGTACAATAGCTGCCCCCTATGCAGCTCGGCCGGCACGGTGGTGTTGTGCTACATTAACCAGTTTGGGCCGTTTTACTATCCCCAATGGTCGGTAACCTCCAGCAGTGTTTAGGGTCACTTGGGCACTTGTCACGGTAGCCTGGAGTGGTAGCAGACCCACCCGGGTAGTTGGTACTGCCACTCACAGAAAGGGGAAATAACCCAATTATACGCTGGTGTGTGCAGGTCCGGTGCGTTTAGTAAAAAATATAACACTTTACTGAAGTAATACTTGAGTTTAACAGTACACGTGATACAGTAGTGCAAATCTTGACACTGACGTTGGTGCTGACACAGAAGTAACCGGTGCTTGTAGAAGTAGAAGGTGCTTTGCAGAGGAGAAGAGCAGAGGAGCCCTACCCAAGGCAGTAAATGTGCTCTGCTGGAATAGGTGTAGAGGTTGAGATAAGAAGATGCTCATACTCACGGATGCTGGTAGCGGCTCTGAACCTCCTTATGCCCCCTAGTTGCAAGATACTCATCCTAGGTGGGTGATACAAGCCCCAAGCCCAAGGTTGCACAGTCTTCCTGCACTGTGCAGTAGGATACATAGACCTTGCATGATAGCTTTGTCCTACTGGGGTCAGTTCCTCTTGCTTCTTGATACTGCCCTACACTTTTTAGAGAGTTTTCTGGCGTGGGCTAGGGTATTCCTAGGTGGCTTCTCTCCCCTAAGGTGAGATTAGCACTGCATAGTTGCTGTAGTGTCTGGTAGGAAAACTTTGTAAGGAGATGACCTCACAAACATCCGTTCACTTGGACCTCCAACTACTAACTCTCAACTTCCTCCCACTGGGGACTAACTCATCGTACAGGGGGGCTAAAACTGAACCCTCCTGTGAGTGTGTGTCAGAGAGTAGAGACAGGATAGGATAAGAGAGAATAAGCACCTCTGACTGGTCAGCAGTACAACACACAACATAAACAATTAACCCTTTTACAACATCAGCTGTGCAACACGTTTAGCTAGGAACAGTTGTGACATCTAGTGGGGAAAATACAGTACTACATCTCCCACTTGTGAGCCTGAGTGACTTACTTTGATGCCCTAGACAGCACTAGTGATGAGCGAATAGTGAGATATTCGAATATTCGATATTCGTACGAATATCCCGTGAATATTCGATCGAATATTCGATCCCATTAAAATCTATGGGAACAAGTATTCGATCAGTGAAAAACATCTATTTGACCATTTGGAGGGTGAAACCGGAAGCTGGGGGATTTGAACGCTTATCGAATATTCGTGGGATATCCGTACGAATATCGAATATTCGAATATCTCACTATTCGATCGAACAGTATTCGCTCATCACTAGACAGCACCAATGGTGGGACACCACAATGGGGAGGGGGGGGGGGAATAAGAGGAGTGAGAGCCCTGATCACAAAAGCTTACAGTCTATGAGGAGGAGACACAAGAGAAGTGATAACACATAAATTCCACCATATCTGTTCCTCGTGAGTTTCCGGTAATTGTGGCAAACAACGACATAAACCTTTACCTGTGTACACACTGCAATAGAAAGCATATAAACGTTAAGCCACCTCATCTGAGAGCTGCAAATGAAAGATTCATGGTGGTTACAGGTGACATTTCTGCTGATCGCTGTGATCTTTGCTGCAGATACCAGTGACTGCTCGGCTAATGTACTAATAAAAACGTCTTATAAAGCATAAATCATGCGGAGCTGCAGATTTACATCTGGTTCCTTCGGCAGGCGGAGTATAATGGATGGAAGGTGGACTCATACAGTCATTCTATCAGACCTTCCGAAATAATTAGGTTTCCATTTAACACCATCACTCACTAGGCTTGTTCATTTTTTTTAAACCTTACAAAATGTGAGGCTGTCAACAATGTGCGGCAAAGAGCGGCGTATCAGGAGAAGGAGACTAAATGAACGTATATGCAAAAATATTTAACTTGACAAGTCCGACAAGTTCATCTAGAATAGTTGACATGGGAATACATGACATTGTAGTTATCAATGATTCTGTTTACCAGGGGCAGGTGTTAGAAAGAAACTGGGTATAGAGCGGGCTCCAACTATGGCTATGCTGAAGAAAAATTAAGTTAGGCCATGAGGAGGAAAGAGCTGCCTGTAGAGCTCAGATAGGATTGGTTGGAGACAAAGATCTGGAGAAGAGGAAAAAAAAAATTACTACTGTGGTAGCTGCTGTGACCGGTCACTTGCTAGATGGTTATGTGTGATGCCACTTCTATGGTGGATGGTTGGTGGAATATAGCTCAGCCAGTTAGGATGTGCTCGTGATGTATGTGGCTGGCTATATTGCTCCCCAATGGTCAGTAACCTGCCGGGCCACGAGAGGTCCCTTGGGCTCTTATCACTGTGGTCCGAAGTGGAGAGATGACCCACGCAGACTGTCAGTACCGCCACCCACAGAAGGAAGAAATGACCCAAGGACGGTGCAGCTTGTATATAGGTGCTGGTGGGATAATGAGTCCCAGTAGAATAAACAAACTTTTCTTTACTAGCAAGTCTCTGATAATATAGGTGTACTGAGAGTTGCTGAGGTAGAGAGTAAGATAGCAGTGCTGACTTGGTTACGTGCTACAAGGGTGACACAAGCCCCGGTCCTAGTTACCTGAGTTGAGCTAAGTGTCCGAAATTATCCGGTGTCACCTGCGCTGCGAGATAGAGTACGTAGGCCCTTGGCTGCTTTGCTCTATCTGGATCAGTTCCTCTGCTTTGGGATACTGTCCTGCACTGTGTAGAGATGCTCACGGCATGGGTTGTGGTGTTCTCTGACTTGTCCTCTGTGGTGTCCCACTACGGGTGTTACTATTACATACACCCTTCGCAAAAGTCTGTACTTTTTGTGGTCTTCTTATGATGAAAGTAGTACTAAGAGTTGACCACTAGATGTCGCTATATTATGTATTGATGTATTGAAGCTGCACAGCTGAAGTATTGCAAAGGGTTATTGTGTTTATGTGTATCGGAATCTGTGAACCAGAAGGATTTCTGCTTTTTTCTTTCCTATCATCTCTCCTCTCTGTTCTTCTATTGCACTCTTTTCACCCAATCACAGCCCACCCTACACTCTGTAGAGGAAGTAAGTCCCATCGGTGGGGGTGGAGGAAGGACGCAACATAGATAGCTCTCCACAGTGGTCTTATCCGGGCCCTGGCCCTCTGCCAGGTCCCCAAAGTCTTAACCAGTACCCCACATGGGTAGGACGCAAGACAGCACACTGGTACTAACCTTTTTACCAGTACCCACACAAAGCACTATGCAGTGTTAAAACCTCTCAGGAGAGGACTAGCCAAAAGATAACCTTAACCCATGCCGTGAACAGAGAGAAGTCACAGTGCAGAACAGTATCCACTATAGAACCAAAGAGCTAGGAACTGATCCGGGTGGAGCAAAGTTGCAGTAAGCCTATGAACTCCATCTAGTAGCGCGGGTGTCAGCAGGGAACACTCAGTATTCCGCTTAACCCAGGTAACAAGGTCTGGGACCTGTGTCACCCATTAATACGGTTCTTCCAATGCTAGTGGGCATAAGGTGGTGTGAAGACTAGAGCAAAGGTCAAAACACAGGCACAGGTGTTCTTTTTCTTCTTCTTCTTCTTCTACAAGTATTCTTCTTTAGCCTCCAACATCCCGGCAGAGCACATTACTACATGGGTTGAGACTCTCACGGCACCCTCCTCTCAGCTACTGTACTTCAGTACAACTTTATCGACACAACTATTTCCTACACTGCACTTATCCTCCAGATCTGGTTGTCTTATGTTCAAGTCTTTATTGGAACTTTGTCAAATGTATATCAAAAATCTTCTCTATTACCTGCTGCACATTTACAAGTAGTAAACCAACTCAACGTTACTCCAAGAGCCACGTACACAACATACTCACCGCAACCTTGGGACACTTCCCCTTTCTGTGGGTGGCGGGTCCTACTACTAGCAAGTGACCGGCCGTCCCTCCGATATAACACCTCCGGGGGGCACACCACATCCTCCCTTTAGTGTTTAACACTGCATCGTGAGTATACAGGTTGCTTTAAGAAAAAGAATCTCTGTGTTCTGCATACGTGTCTGTACACTATAGCTGATCTGTCCCAGACAGGGAACCTGGCAGAGCCTGGCTCCTGGCTAGATCAGCAGGGATGCCTGATCTGTGTGTATTGCTCCATTGAGAATCAGAGAAAAACTGACTTAAGTGTGGTGAGTGGTGGAGAAGAGAGTGCGAGAAGGAAAGAGAATAGAGATAGGTAGAGAAAGAACAGCATCTCTCATAGGTTGGTACAGACCACGTGGTACAAAACAGTCACCCTTAAAAGACTACAGCTGGGCAATGTATACAGAAATACACATAGTGACATCTAGTGGCAAAACTTATACATAACTTCATCACCACTTTACTTTCAAAGTACAAGGCTTTTGCGAGGGGTGTTCAAAACAGAAACACCCGTGGTGGGACACCACACTGCTCTCAAAGTTCACAAGACCACAGCGGCCTCCATAATTCTTACATGAAAGATTTTGGGAAAAGTAAAATTAGTTGGGCTCACAAAACCATGGTATACCCGAGGTCAATGATTGGCCTTGTACCTAAGGGATAATAGCAGTAAAACTGAAATAGAGAAAATATGTCCAATCCTTAATTATTGTTGCATTCAATCTATTAATTCATAATAATAGTATACCCTAGAGGATTTCTCTATTTCTGATCTTGGAAAAAGCCAGCTCTCTCCCTGTCAGCATTCTCGGCGGGAATGAGTGACAGGCCTCTATAATTACCAGCCGCGCCTCTCCCTGCCGCGCAGCGGGGGATTAAGCTAAATTTTCCCGGATATAAAGCTGCTGCATCCGTGACGACACGAGCCGTTGGCTGCACAGGAGCTTTATACAGTGCTCCAGGGAACCATATCAACCATATCAACCTGATTGGGCATGATCATCTCCCCTCTCTTTCTACTGATCAGTCGGGGTCTGAACACTCGGTAAGGTTGCTGTTTTTGTCTGTATATTATCGACAGCAGCGTACACCTGCATAGTGTGAACAGTGGTTTTGAAGTGCTGGCTGTTTTTTGTTTTTTAATGCCTTCTTTGACGTGTCAAAAGTGTTTTTGTTTTGTTTTTTAATAACCGGTACTCCTGAGCATTTTATTATCCTCAATAATATTCATCGTTATCCTTTTAATCGTTTTGCAAACCGTCAAAAGTGTTTTCGGGTAAAAAAAAAAAAAAAAAAAAAGTCATATTTCTGATAACTTTCCTATTTCTCTCCACACTTGAAAACTTTGCCTGGCATATTAGAGATAAATTATGATTACGACTGCTCACTTCAAGGGAGAGAAATGAGCGTGCGAGGTTTGCCAAGGGCACCAGACTGGATCCGGTGTCAGTTTGAGTAATGCTCTCAACACCTACTGAGCAAAGGTGAAGTTCACAACAACCCATAGCGTCCTCTATGGAGGGTATATACTGGAGGGGGCATGATGGGCTAAGGTTAGACTAACTAGAGATGACTAAGCAGGAAAACCAAGCAAAAAAAAAACAAAAACTGATACACCATAAACCAATTTTTAATAATTAATAAAATAAGATTAGAAGTATAAGGGTGAGGCCACACGACGCTGTTGGCTGCAGATGTTTTCCTGCACACTTGTGCATTTGGCCAACGTCCCATGTGGTTTCCCCCCCTGGGCAGGGTGCACATAGTGCGGGTGGGAAGCAGCTGAAACTGCGCTAATATAGAAGTTTGTAAAGTTTTTAGATTGACTTTGGCTAAAAGCCATTTGGCCCTTTGGTATCTAAACAGCCTAATTTTTTGATGCACATAAGGATGTTGGCTGTAAGAGGAGAGGCAATGCATATAGTACTCTACGCACCCATGTTCACTAAAGGTCCCCATACACCTTCAATGGCTATTATGTCTCCCGTCCGGCACCCGTCTGCCCCATACACAGGGAACATTCGGCACAACTGAGAATTCCTCTCTTCTCTATGGGGAGGGGGTAAGCAGCAAACAGAGTGCTCTGTCTATGGCTTATCTCTTCCAGAACAAAGTGGTCAAGCAGCGTTTTTCCATCATGTCCAATCCTTACCACCAGCGATATCATCTGCCAGTGGTCATAATCTTTAACTATCAATCTCTTTTTTTTTTTTAACTGCTTCAGTTTGAGCAGTCCAGTGGTATATGAACAGAGACTGAAGAAGAAAAGGTCATGGTCATAGTCAAGTTGACAAGATGGGATCAGAGTAGTTTTCAGAGGATTTTAAAGGGGTTAACTCTGTGGGTTGGGGAGTTTGAGAAAAGGGGTGGGCTTGGGTTATAGGACCTTTAGAATGGGTTACATCCTCTTTTTCGTGAAGCATCAGAATCATGTATCTAAGTGTTCCAGAGCGACTTCTTTCCCCCTTCTAACTTTAGAATGTGCCACCACAGAGCCTCCTCCTATGTAACAAGGAGGCACCATATACTAGAAATGGAATCCTAGTTACCACCTGGTGGCCTAATGACAGACTCTGTGGATCCTCCCTGTAGTAGTTTTGCTAATTACATTAGTACCTCCTTAGCATTCTTGAATCCCAAGCATGTCCCCTCTGTATAGTAAATAGCCATATAAACAACAACAACAACAACATAATAATAATAATAATAATAATAATAATAATAATAATAATACAATCTATCTATCTCCTATCTATCCACCTATCTGTGATGTTGGTACCTGCTTTTAGTATGTGGCTGGCTTGTATTCCCTGAAATGGTCGGTAACCTTCCGGGTTGTTGAGGGTCCCTTGGGTTCTTGTCACGGCAACCTGGAGTGGCAACTGACCCATCCAGGATATCGATACCGCCACCCACAGAAGAGGGGAAAATAACCCAAGGTGTGCGGTGGCGTGTTTTTAGGTGCTGGTGCAGATAAGGATGAGCAGAGTCCGTTTGATATAAAAGTAGCACAACTTTACCGTAGAGCTTTTGCAGGTTATCAGTACACGTTTTACAGACAGTAGAAATCTTTGGTACAATCTTGAGTGCATGACTTAGTGCTTGAGGTAGGTGTGTAGAAAGAAAAGAAGTTGTAGGGCTGGTAGAAGTTATAGAGGAGTTTGCCAAAGGAGCCCCAGACCCAATGTAGCCTTGTCCTAATAGATATCTTTGTAGTGAAGTGATACTCGTACTCAAGTTTAGACAACGTCTGACTGCCTTCTGCCCTCTGGTATCGGAGAACCCGTCCCAGTAGGGTAGCATGAGCCCCAGCTGTGGTTATATGGGTGTAGCAAGGTGTCCGAGGTGTCCCAGTTACCTCCACTGTGCAGTAGGACACGTAGACCTTTATGATAGCTTTGTCCTACTGAGATTAGCTCCTATTGCATCAGGAGTCTGTCCTGCACTTTGTAGATGTGTTCCTGGCTTGGGCTAGGATGTTCCTCGGTGACTACTCTTCCTTACTTGTGCTTAGCACTGCATAGTGTAAGTAGTAATTGCTTCAGCAGAACTGTTGGTCTCTAGCTGCATCTGTTCACACTGAACACCAGTCTCAACTGAACTAACTCACTTCCTCCCACATGGAGTAGAGTGTAAAGAAAAGCTGGAGAGGATAGGTAGAAAAGAAAGAGCTCCTCCTAGTGGTCAGCACATAACACATGGTGTAACCAACATTACCCCATGACTTCCTTCAGCTGTGCATTGAAAGACATATAAATATAAGAAACACTGACACCTAGTGGGGAAACTGCATACTTCATCCATCACTGGTTTTAACCTGAGAATTTTTGGACAGGTGCATAAGAAACACTGGTAGTGGGATACCACATATCTATCTATCTATCTATCTATCTATCTATCTATCTATCTATCTATCTATCTATCTATCTATCTATCCCTCCACCTCCATACCTATCTTTATGCTTATTTAATGGAGCTTAATCTGTAATTATTTTTTCTCCCTTTCCAACAATGGAGACCATGGAGTGTAAATGATTTTCAGGTTTCATCTATAGAATTCATTGTGTGTAGAGAATTGATGCAGTATATCATTAAAATGACTGCAATGTGTTAGGGGAAGCGATTTCCTCTGGCAGAATAAAATACTTCATCACAAGTGTGGCCTATTCTGCGCCATCATGTAAATCTCTATTGACGGCAGCAATGGCTGACATTTTACAACTTACTTAAAACAATTCAACGGGTCATTAACTTTAGACCTCATAGACTGCCGGCCAAGAGAATGGAAAATGTGATCGTGCATCGGTCTCTGTGATTGTTGTCAACTTCTCATTTATTTGCCGAGACGTTTTAGTGATGGGGAGAGGATGAATATCCCGCTCTGCAGGCCTCGGAATCTTAACTTTGGAGATCCTGCGGCTTAGTTGCGCAAGTGGTCATAATTCTCCATGATGGATTTTGTGCCAGTTCCTGCGACACCTAAGTCATCATGTAGATTGCATCGTCTTAAAGATGTTCCTTCAAAAAAATCTTTGATTTGTTTAAAATTTCTTGCAAATATGCGTCTTGGTATAGCTTAAAGGGGTTGTGTACCAATTTTTTTATACTTTCAAATCAACTGGTGCCAGAAAGTGCCAGAGATATGTAAGTTACTTGCTTGCCTGAGCGTGCAGCTTTCTGGACGCGCCGACTGTGCTACTGGTAACCAGCCCGGCTGGTTGCTAGGGGCCCACCAGCAACTTCCATAGCTACCATTGCCGTGGCCAGGACTTCATGACCCCCCCAGCCGAACGGCACAGCTGCTAGGCATTATTGTATGCTGACTGGTGACCGCCACCGCTTGTCAGCTCTATAGTGTGCTGGGGGCTGGAGTCTCAGTCCCCAATTACGTCCTGGGACTGGGATTCTAGTCTCCATAAAACTACTCCCCTCATCATCCTCCTTGCCTGCGATACAGCCTCTTTGGGCTATGTTCACACTCTGTAAGAGACCGGCCGTTCCGTGACCCCGGCCGGGTCACGCAACGGCCGGTCTCAGCACAGATCATCCACTGAATTGCGGCCACAGAAAACTGGCATGTTAGTTATTTGCGGGTCCGCATGGGATCCCGGCCGGAGCGTATACGATGTGTATACGCTCCGGCCGGGATTCCATAGCAGATAGGGCAGTGTTCACAGGCGCCGATGTCAACAATGGCGGGACTTTTACATAGTGTGACCATAGCCTTAGAGTGTGACTAAGCTATCGTTTTATCCTGGTTACGTATTTCCTGGTTTCTCTGACTTTGGCTTGACTTCCTGACAATTCTCTCCAACTTCTCATTTTGTACTGCTTTGATCGATAGTTACTGATCTGGCTTGTTGAGTATACTTTGTTTATTTGTCCTGTCTTTATCTCCGTGTTCCTCATCCAGGTTAGGGACTGTGGCCCAGTTACCCGCTGCCACTTAGGGCAGATAGTGGTAAGTAGGCAAGGACAGCGGGGCGGGTGCCAGTGCTGGGCCTCACCTGTCCTGTGCCTTAGAGTCCTGTCCTCACACTGATGTTCTGGAGGAAGCAAGCGGCGAGTTGTCAGCTCAATGTTCGCTTCCTTCTCGTTCCCCACTTGCTGCATTGTGCTATTACAGGCAAAGACAGTGAGTAAGGAGCAGCGGGAGGGGGCACCCGAATAATCCTACGATCCTTATGCAACTGATTGAAGTCAGCTCATTGTTGCCTTTCATGTGCTGTTAGACTAAATGATTAAATGGCCTGAACGGTCGCTTATCGGCCAAGTTAGGCCGATAATCGTTCAGTGTAATATGGCCTTTAGAGTCGATGGAACATAAGAGTTGCACGTTTCTTCCGCACACTCCCTCGGCTGGATGTTGGGTTCCCAGTTTGCAGAAGCTCCACGGACCCTTTTTTTGCATATTAAATTTTTATAGGGGCCAATGTATCAAAGGACACTCCTAAGTTAAGACTCCATAGAATTTTTTTCACTCGTCTCCCTGTGTTTTGTTGGGTTTGCAGTGGTCTCAGGAGCAGGGCCGCCATCAGGAATTCCAGGGCCCCATACTGCCAACTTGTCTGGGCCCCCACCTTACCAAAGACATTAATCCAAAAAATCAGGACATACGTTTGGCTATTTAAAGCCCATAATATGTGTTAAATTACAAGTCAATTAAGTCATGTTTTCAGCCTTAAAAATAACTATTGTTTTATAAAAGAGTAGCTGAAAAATGTCATGTTTTTTTTCCCACAAATAATACTGACACATCATAATCGCAATAATGTTTTGCCTGACTTCTACTTTAATATACTGTATATAGACAATAGATGCACAAACCCATACTGTACAAATAGGCAGATACACACATGTATGCACACACACTCACACAGATACATATAGATCCACAATACATGTATACACACATATAGGCAGATTACATGATGTACAAATATACCAACATAGAGAAATTACACAGATACAAACACATGCAGATTCCATATATATATATATATATATATATATATATATATATATATATACACCTCTACACAGATACATAGCATAGATGCAGACACACACATGCAGATTACCCAGATACAAACACATGCAGATGACATATATACATCACACACATGCAGATTGCACAGATATATGATCAGAGGCTCAAACACACACTCTCACACACACTTTTTATCCTTAAGGCCCCCAGTGATACAGTGCTCAGATACACACTCACACACTCACACACACACACTCTCACACACACACACACACTCACACACACTTACTTTTTTATTCTTGAGGCCCCCAGTGAGTGAAGTCTCTGCTCCCAGTCAGCAGCCTGCAGCCCCTCCTCCCCTGCACCGACTGCAGAGCTGTATACTGGAGGGAACAGAGGTCACAGCTGGGAAGGAGGAGGAGGGAGGAGAGAGGAGAGGGGGCCCGCTGCATCTTCCTGTCACCTGGGAGAGCACACAGGCCGGAAGTCACCAGCTCCACACCAGCCTGGGAGCTGCTGAGGAGGGGGCCGGTCCATTGTGGAGGGGGGGGATTCTGCAGCCCGGTCCACAAACAGTGCAGGGGGGAGGAGGGCCTAATGATTTTAGTTAAGTAGAAGGGGCCCCTTGCATCTGCGGGAGCTCTCCCCTCTTCCTGCACTGTCTGTATACCAGGCTTCTCATAAAAGTGAAGTGTGTGGGAGACCCGGGCCCCCCCATAGGCCGGACCCCATACACCTGTATTGCCAGTAATGCCCTGTTGGCGGCCCTGCTCAGGAGTAAGACCTGGTGTGATCAGTAACTTTTCACATGTCAGGAGTTACTGCTAAAACAGTAATGCTTAAAGGAGAAGTCCGGCGAAAATTATTTTTTTATATGTTATTACTTATGGAAAGTTATACAATTTTCTAATGTACATTAATTATGGGAAATGCTCATATACTGCTATTTCCCTTAATTTAGTGTATCAGGAAGTGTTAGAATTATCTCTGAAGCAGTGACGTCACGACCAACGGTGTAATTCCTATGGAGTGTCCAGCAGGGGGCGCTCTATATATAGAAGTCAATGAGTACCATTGACTTCTATATATAGTGCGCCCCTGCTGGACACTCCATAGGAATTACAGTGTATGTAATGTAATGTAATGCACTGTACTGTTGTGACTTTATAAATACATTTATGGAATACTTTGGGGAGCAAGTGTCCTTGCTCCCCAAAGTATCCCATAAATGTATTCAATGAATACATTTGCAGGGCATCGAGCAGGGAGGGAGAGAGGTGCCATCTACCTCCCCCCTCCTTGCTCGGTGCTGGGAACATATACAAAGCACTACTCCCCCATTATCTGCAGATAATGGGGGAGTAGTACCTTTTGCTATCCCTATCACCGCCCGCGCCGCCGCCGCTCACACAGGGGCTGCTATTCATGCCCCCCGCCGCTCCCCCTCCTCCTCCTCCCGGCATCAAACTTACGATCGCGCTGCTGATTCCCCGCCGCCCGCGCCGCTCCTAACTACCCGCCCGCTCGCTCGCCCGCCCCGTTCCTGGCCGCCGCTCTCTGCTCATGCCGGCCGCGTCAGCCCGCCCCCACCCCGGCCGGGGACACCAGGAAGCGCCGTGCTCCCGGCCGGGGTGGGGGTGGGCTGACGCGGCCGGCATGAGCAGAGAGCGGCGGCCAGGAACAGGGCGGGCGAGCGAGCGGGCGGGTAGTTAGGAGCGGCGCGGGCGGCGGGGAATCAGCGGCGGGATGAATAGCAGCCCCTGTGTGAGCAGCGGCGGCGCGGGCGGTGATAGGGATAGCACAGGTACTACTCCCCCATTATCTGCAGATAATGGGGGAGTAGTACTTTGTATATGTTCCCAGCACCGAGCAGGGAGGGGGGAGGTAGATGGCACTTCTCTCCCTCCCTGCTCGGTGCCCTGCAAATGTATTCATTGAATACATTTATGGGATACTTTGGGGAGCAAGGACACTTGCTCCCCAAAGTATTCCATAAATGTATTTATAAAGTCACAACAGTACAGTGCATTACATTACATTACATACACTGTAATTCCTATGGAGTGTCCAGCAGGGGCGCACTATATATAGAAGTCAATGGTACTCATTGACTTCTATATATAGAGCGCCCCCTGCTGGACACTCCATAGGAATTACACCGTTGGTCGTGACGTCACTGCTTCAGAGATAATTCTAACACTTCCTGATACACTAAATTAAGGGAAATAGCAGTATATGAGCATTTCCCATAATTAATGTACATTAGAAAATTGTATAACTTTCCATAAGTAATAACATATAAAAAAATAATTTTCGCCGGACTTCTCCTTTAACTGTAACCTGGGGGTACAGTGCAACCCCCACAAACTTCTATGGTTACTATAGAGTGCCTTTGTACAACTTGTAAGAATGGGTTGACCCTGTGGCCTCTGGTAGAAATTGATCCACTTTTGTTTTAGGAAATAAGCAGAGTGGTCGTCCACTCATCCGGGCACTGTATGAGATTAGACACCAGTGTGACCAGTGATTGGCTGAGCAGGCATTGCCTGCACAGGTAAGAAGGGGAGCAATAGGGGACCAGGGACTTCAATTTTGTTTTTCAATTTTCCAAGCACCTGGGTTATATGGGAAACGCAAAATGGTGATCACTGTTCTAGAACCTGGTAAGGATTCCTGTTACAACGCCCCTACTGGTCTATCCTTGGGCTAGGTAAATTTGTGTGTAGTTTCCCTTTAATTATGCACCATCAGGATTACACTAGTGTTTGTAGAACAGTCTGCTGCGGAGGACAAATGTGCAGAGTCATATGGTTCTATTCTGTGAGACTGATTAATCTCTATGTCCGCACAGTCCTGCCACATGATAAATCATCCCAGCCGATGAGTGACTCCTTATGAGTCTATTCCTCTCCATTGTAATCTCCTATGGGGCTCTATATGTTCTTTCTTACAATGTGTCCAGGTAGAAATAACTTACACCAACACTTTTTTTTATTTAACTCTTAAAACTTATAGTTGTTAGTTAGGCTTTGTTCACACTGCATTTTTGCGATCAGTTTCTCTCATCCTTTTGATGCAAAAAACGGATGCATTTACATGAACGATTTCTTACTCGTTGTTTGATCGTTCGCTGTGTTTACACGAGCCGATTATCGCTCAAATGCAATCGTTATTGAGAAAATTCGAACGATAATCGCTCCGTGTACCTTAACCTGAAATCGTTCACCATATTACACGGAACCATAATCGTTAGTTACGATCGTTCCTACGATCGTTATTGCGATTGTTATTGTGGTCATTATTGTGATCGTTACTATGGTCGTTAATTACGAGCGTAATGCTGCGTTTACACGGAGCGATAATTGGCCCAATCGTACGATTAACAATTTAGAAGTAACGATTTTTTTTTAAAACGATCAGCGTTTAGACAGAACGATATATCGTATGGAAAAATCGTTTTGCGATCATTTTGCGATCGCTTAGGCCTATCTCGCACATAGGTTAAATCGGTGAACGACTGTTTAAACGGAACGATCTGCGAACAACGATTTAAGAACATGTTATAAGATCAAAATGAACGATTTCTCGCTTGTCGTTTGATCGTTCGCTGCATTTACACTCACGATTATCGTTCGAATTCGATCGTTATCGTGCAAATTCAAACGATAATCGTTCCGTGTAAACGCAGCATTACTATGATCGTTTTCTCCTTCTGATCCCAGTAAAACAAAGAACAATGTGCAATTACACTGAACCAGTAGTGAAAAAATGCGGAATTACAGCGAACGATTAACGATAATTTTAGGGTCAGATCTAAATCAACGATCAACGACATACGAACAATTTTCTGATTGTTGCCTGCAATTACACAGAATAATTATCGTTTAAATTCGAACAATATAACGATTTTTTGCACAATAATCGTCCCGTGTAATAGTGTGTTGTAGTAATGCAGGGACTTATAGGAGGACTGTGGGTCTTATTACACTGAGCGATTTTTAACGATTAACGACTAACGATAATCGATCGCAAACGAGATTGTTTAACGTTAATGGTGCGTTTACACGTAACGATTATCGTACGAATTTGCGCGATAACGATAGAATTCGAACGATAATCGTACGTGTAAACGCAGCGAACGATCAAACGACGAACGATACATCGCTCATTTTGATCTTTCAACATGTTATCAAATCGTCGTTCGTCGTTCGCAAAAAAATCGTTACTCCGACATCGTTAATCGTACGATCGGGCCAATTATCGTTACGTGTAAACGCACCATTAACCTGAAATCGTTCACCATACTACACAGAGCGACAATCGTTAGATACAATCGTTACTATGATCGTTTATTCCTTCTGATCCCAGAAAAACAATCAACAATGTGCAATTACATTGAACGATTAGTGAAAAAACGCGGAACTTGAGCGAACGAATGTGGAATTACAGCGAGCGGTTAGCGAACGATTAACGATAATTTTAGGTTCAGATCTAAATTAACGATCAACGACATAAGAACGATTTTTCGATCGTTGCCTGCAATTACACAGAACAATTATCGTTTAAATTCGAACGATTTAACAATTTTTCGCATGATAATCGCCCCGTGTAATAGGGCCCTAAGCTGAAGTCTATGGCTCTGCTGGAGTAGCTTGTTATCTATGCTATACGAGTAGCTCCTGTAGGATATAGTGTTACATCGCTCATGATGTATGTTACGTATCACATTTATTCTAATGAAAAGAAGACAAAGCTATGGAGGCTGGAGGCTGACAGCTCAGCGCTGGATACAGATAGATGGGGAGGATCAGATCTCATACAGAATATATGCAGAGGGAGACACATCCTGCTGTACGGCAGAAGATTAATACTACTGTTCTATAGGGAAGACAGGAATCCTGTGATAACTTCCCTTTGTACTGCACATCAGAAATGCTGCTTATAGCAATGCATAGTAATGTATAGGAACAGCTTACACATCTGTATATGGAGAGAGCAGAAGTGATTGTAAGATGTCAGGAAATCCCAGCTACCTGTATACTATTACTGTCTATGGATAAATGGAGGACTACATAACCCTGGTAATATACTTGCTGTATGTAGTTAACTGGGATGAATAGTAGGAACACTCAAATACCTATACACTAGAGACCTATAGTAATGGGATAGGATTGCCGTGTGCATACACTTACAAAGTAGTATAGATTCTACACATCGCCTACTGTAATAGAATTATCTCATTGTTATTCCCTAATAAAATGTTACATTGTGATCAAGACTCATCAATAAAGCTTATTCCATAGTGGGATTTATATTTTAATTGTATTGTATTGTGAATTGTAATACCACACACAACCTAAGGACAGGGGTGGCGCTGTTTTTGCAAGAAAGTAGATGTGCAATTTCAGATCCTGAGTAACATCTTTAAATGTAACTTGGTGGCTACTGTCCTGTCTAGTGGTACTAATGCGTATACATTGCAGAATACAAGCTGAACATTATGATAGACACTGTACATGATAGATAGATAGATAGATGAGATAGATAGATAGATAGATAGATAGATAGATAGATAGATAGATAGATAGATAGATAGATAGATAGATAGATAGGAGATAGATAGATAGGAGATAGATAGAAGATAGATAGATAGATAGGAGATAGATAGATAGATAGATAGATAGATAGATAGATAGATAGATAGATAGGAGATAGATAGGAGATAGATAGATAGATAGATAGATAGATAGGAGATAGATAGGAGATAGATAGATAGATAGATAGATAGGAGATAGATAGATAGATGATAGATAGATAGATAGATAGATAGATAGATAGATAGATAGGTGAGAAAAATATGATATATGAGATTCTTCTATTTATCTATGGTTTATCTTCAAAACGTTTACGGTGAACATTTTCTATAATGGTATCTATACAAAGATGTGGCGTTTTTAGCTATAAAACCAATGAGACAAACAGCAGAATCCAAGCGGGCGCAACTCTGAGTATTATATATATATATATGCCAGATATGTGTCTATAGGCAGAAATAATTCCTCCATGGTAAAGTTTGAAGCTATAAGAAGAGATTTATTGTGAATGTTTTATTATGACCTTTTATCCCTTCATGGTGTATGAGATCAGCGCTTTATTCTCAGCACTATGGTTATCATTCGATATACTATAACACCCCGGACTGTGAGCCCTTTATTCTCAGCACTATGGTTATCATTCTATATACTATAACACCCCGGACTGTGAGCGCTTTATTCTCAGCACTATGGTTATCATTCGATATACTATAACACCCCGGACTGTGAGCGCTTTATTCTCAGCACTATGGTTATCATTCGATATACTATAACACCCCGGACTGTGAGCGCTTTATTCTCAGCACTATGGTTATCATTCTATATACTATAACACCCCGGACTGTGAGCGCTTTATTCTCAGCACTATGGTTATCATTCTATATACTATAACACCCCGGACTGTGAGCGCTTTATTCTCAGCACTATGGTTATCATTCGATATACTATAACACCCCGGACTATGGCGCAGCTGTGTCAGAGAATGCACACTGACTAGACATAAAGCAAAGAGTTACATAAAGCAAAGCACCTGCAACCATGAAATACGCCCCGGTGTCCCGTACTGTGGATGGGAACAGACGCTGAGCTCATATACATTACAGCAGCTTTACATCACTTATATTTCAGTCGGACCCGGCCTACACTTTGCTTATTTTTGGGGGATAAATCTATTTTCACACTTTTACACGTCAGCAATAGCCTCCATAGAAGCCAGACAATCACTATAGAGGCCTAGGTGCCAGAGGGACCGCCACTGAACTGCTCCCCTGTTTATATGACACCATTACAGTGCCTGTCATGGCCAAAAGGGGGAGCTAAGTGCATACAGATGTATACAGCTCCCCTGGAGTACTAGCTGTGTAGTTCTTTATTCAGTGAAAATAATTCAATTTCGGCATTTAGACCTGCTGTGTCGAGGTGTTATCAACCTAAGCACAATTCAACCAGTTGGTCTGAATGCCGAAATTGAATTATTTGCGTTTATGTATCTCTATGCCTGGGCAAGCCTACTTAAGAGCAAGGATACGAGGAGGCAGATACTCCTGAGAAAGGAGGGCGGATCCTTCGAAACACGTTGAGGTCTTTTGTCTCCCATCAGCTTCAGTATTTTGTGGCGTTACACTTCCCGGCAAAAGACTTTTACATTGCAAGGGTTGCACGTGCTACCAGCCGGAGCGCGTCCCTTGTGAAGAGGATACTTCAATTGGAGCAAACAGACTGCAACTCTTTTCAACGATCACTTCACCACCATTTGGAGTGAGGATTGCTAGCTTCTTTTTAAACGATCCCAGGGGATACAGGTAGTGGATTACCTGACAAACCTCAACCTGGATAGAACGTCTACTTGGAGGTCAGTACTGGATATACGGCCATAGTGTAGGACCTTTTTCACTGGTGTATTTGTGGTGTTCTACAGATTTAGCTCTGCAGTTGAAGTTAATAATGGTGGTTGTACAGCTCAGCCAAAGATAAGTGTCGTGACGCCAGTGGTTGTCCAGCACACAGGTGTGATATTGGTACCTACTTTGTGTTGTAGCTGGCTGTAATATCCAAACGGTCAGTAACCTGCCGGGTTTTTATCGGTCCCTTGGGCTCTTGTCACGGTAGTCCTAAATGGCAATTGACCTTCCCGGACTATTGGTACCGCTACCCACAGAAAGGGGAAGAATAACCCAAGGTGTGTGGCGGATGTGTATAGGTGCTGGTGCGGAGAAAAGGATGACTGAGTCCCAATGATATAAAAATAGAACAGCTTTACTGTACAGTCTTTTAGTAGTACAATACACTTTGGTAAAATAGATAAATCTTTATACAGACTTCAGTGCTGAACTCAGTTGTGCTTGAGGAGGTGCTTGAAGAAGTAGAAGAGAGGTAGTTGTAGCAGTGCCTGAAGAGTTCAGAGTAGAGGAGAAGAGTTTGTTGAGGGAGTCATAACCCAATGTAGCAATGTACTCTGTCGCAATAATAAGACTGGTAGAGTGAAAAGTTACTTGTATCCGTGTATAGAATGTGTCTGACCACCTTCTGCCCTACAGTGTTGAGTGACCCGTCCTGATATGGTGATACAAGCCCCAGTCGTGGTTATCTGGGTGAAGCTAAGCTCCCGGGGCTGTCCCAGTTACTTACCTGCACTGCGAGATAGGATACGTAGACCTTCCTTGGTAGCTTTTTCCTATCCAGGCTAGTTCTCCTTGTGTATCAGGATACTGCCATGCACCTTTTAGACTGTTTCACGTGTGGGTCAAGATATTCCTAGAGTCTTCTCCCTTTAAGTGCTTAGCACTGCATAGTAGATATAGTATAAGTAGTAAACAAACTGCTTGTCTCTATCTGCATCTGTACACACTGGTGTCTGGACTAGACTACACTGAACTCACTTCCTCTCACACAGAGCTAACTAACTCCTCCTAACGGGGTTGTGAGTGTGTGTGTAGAGCAGGAATAGGCAGAAGAGGAGAAAACACCTCCTATAGGTCAGCACTGAGCACATGGTACAACAGTAACATTAACCCATTCCTAACTTCAGCTGTGCATGATATAACTCATAAATAACACTGACACCTAGTGGTGAAACTACAAAATACTACGTTCATCACCCTTTAACCTGGAATGTGAATTTTGCAACAGGTGTCTAAGGCACTTAATAGTGGGACACCACATATTTCAGATTCTATATATCATATGTGCGGAACAGGTACAATTACTTTGTTTTTTGTTGGTTACGAACTTTGCAAAAAATTTGGTTCGGTATCAAACCAAATTTCTTGCAAAGTTCATAACAATTCGGTTAATGAAGTTCGTTTCACTCATCTCTACAGGTACGACATCCTACAAAACAATGTCAGACCGATATCTAAATGCGGATTTTTTTTTCAAGAGTTTACCTGTCCACGAAGCCATGCCCACCAACCAATATGCTCAGCTCCTTTAAAAAGTAAAGGAAACAGGTGGCACGCTAGTTTTTTTTGGCACCAATTGCACCAAATTTTTGATATATCCATTTTACGTCTGTTTGGAAGCGGACCTATTATACACAGTGCCGCCAGACTTTCCTCGGTGGAAATAGATTGATCTCCTCCATAATAATACAGTGTATGCAATTTCCTTCTGCAGCAAAAAAACCCTTCTATACCTGACAATTACCTGTAATAGATGGAAGATTGAGGCCATTCAGGTTTCATCCATCCTCATTTTGTTAATTATGCCGCAAAGCCGGAGAGATATGTCTGGAGGCGTCATAAAATAAATGCGGTGCACCAATTACATAGGTGTTTGCTCCTCCCCGGTATTACAAACACTGAAGAGCGATGGGAATCCGAGTACTGCGATGGGTGCGGGCGCTGCGAGCTCAGGACTACGGGGCTTAATGGTCATTGATTAGAAGGAGCCAAAGAGCCGGCAGCTCATGTACAGTCCAGTAGTTAAGATGAATTAACCCGAGGACTATTTCAGTTACTTGCCGACCTCAGCACCATCATAAATCCATTGGATGCATTGTAAGTTTTCTGGGTAGAAGTATGTGGCACCTGACCGTCACACCTATACCAGCTTGTTGGATGCCCAATTCCAAAACCATGGACAATAATACCTCATCTAGGGCAAGGATTAAATGTTATAACAGACACAGCTACTTAGAGGGGTACCCCGGAAAATTATTAGAATTTTTCTTATTTTTATAAATCAACTGTTGTCAGAAAGTTATACAGATTTGCAAATAACTCATCAGTAGAGTCTCATTCTAACTGGACTGAGCACTTCTTAAAGGGGAACTTTCAGCAGGTTAGACTAATCTAACCAGCTTATAGCTCCCTAGTGGGCCTGGGGCGCTGAGGATGAAGATATGTCTCTTACCTTCATCCTCTGCACCACTCCTGTGCTGTTAGTTGTGCCCGGTAATCCGTTGTGCTCGGTAAGCCGTTATTAGAACGGGTGGGCTGATCGAGGGCAAGGGGGCTGAGGTGGCGATTCAACATCACCTGATGCCAACCCCCAATGTTCCCTTATGCGGCTGTCACTTATAAATGTTCAGGCAGGGCATCAAAAGGCTCGTTGCCTGCCACCATCCCCATTGTCCTCTACTGCCAGATGTAGAGCTGCCGTTATCCTGCTGCCTTTCTTCATACCGTACGCTGTCCCTACTGTGCTTTACAAATGTGCTGTGGTGAGCTTCCCCTGGTGGCTGGAAGGTGGTATACCGTACACCGTCCCTGCTGTGCTGTATGAGTGTGCTGTGGTGAGCTTCACCTGGTGGCCCGAAGGTGGCATACCGTACACCGTCCCTGCTGTGCTGTACGAGTGTGCTGTGGTGAGCTTCCCCTGGTGGCTGGAAGGTGGCATACCGTACACTGTCCCTGCTGTGCTGTACAAGTGTGCTGTGGTGAGCTTCCCCTGGTGGCTGGAAGGTGGCATACCGTACACTGTCCCTGCTGTGCTGTACAAGTGTGCTCCCCTGAAAATAAGACCTAGCGCATCTTTGTGAGCCAAGATTAATATAATACACTGTCTTATTTTTGCAGAAACATGGTAGATGTTCCATGCCTACATATTGCACAACGGGGATATTTCTGATATCAGGGAGAGGCTGTAAAAACACAGGATTAAGCTTTGGTTTCCCAGATAATAAACATGTCTATCTGTGATTTTTGGCTACGCTGTCCAAAAAAAAGAACATGAGGTTAGCAACGCTGTACTGTGCGGTTCTCTGTTAGATATAATGGGACCTGTGTTGTCTTTGTCCACAGACCCTTATCTCAGACGGCTTGGAGATGGTCCAGAAGCTCTCTCTGTGAGATGAACATTGACGTTCCTCTTGTACGGCAGAGCTTTCTCTGTATTAGTGTCTCGTACTGTTGTTAGTTCTGTCTACAGAGGCCTCTAGATGTGGATGTTGTGGAACATTAAGGCCGCGTTCACACGTTCCGTGTAGTTGTCCGTGCACATGGACAATTTTATTGCCCATAGCTTTGTATCACATGTTTTTTTTAATATGTTATTTGATGGGTTGGGGAAGTTAGTTTTTTTTTTTTTTTAACTGTAAACTAGTACACTACACTTTTAACCAGTCCGTGAAAAACACGGACACGGAGGCAAACACGGACGGTTTTGCACAGATCCCAGATTTAACAAGCGGACCTGGAAGAACACTGAGCGTGTGAATGCATCCTTAGTGGATTCTTTGCTGGTTGGTCCGGTGCCCACGTTGGCAGGCTGGACTCCTGGGAAGATTCATCACCTGAAGGTAATGACTCCTACTGTAATCTAATTGAGTCCTAGATGTTCCGCGACTATTTATTTCCAGAATTTGGTATTTCATCTTCTTCCTTTTCATCTTTGTGCAGAATTTCCCTACATGGCGGTGTTCTTGTAATAACTTTGTGGTGGTCACTACTTCACTGTAAGACTATGAGCATGTAGTATGCTGCCGAGAGAATGGAAGTGTTACTCCAAGGAGTGGCTGGGACCTGGGAGTGAAGGCAAGAACCCTGGGGCACCCATCCAGAAAACACAGCTAAGTGATATTGGGGGTGGGGGTGGGGGTGATATTGTCTCCAGGGGCATCCCTGACCGTCAATGCCACGTGGTGCCATTGATGTAGTGTGGGTGCTGGTTCACCGGAAGAAGAAAAAACAAGGACAGAGAGCAGTGGAGTTTAAACATTCAACTTTATTTTTAGATAATGGATCATCCACTTATCAAAGCTTATCTGTGAATTAATGTTCACTCCCTGTTGTTAGGCTCAGTCTGTCTCTAGTAACAGAGACACTAAGATAGAACACAGTAAGGGGTGATAAGTCTTCCCTCGGTTGATGCAAGCGGAAGGGAGTTTGGGCTGTGAACCTGCAACCATGTCATGACATAGCAGAGAGCAGTAGGTGCTGTAATGTGATTGGCCAGACAAGGGGAAAGGAGAGCTAGATTTAAATACTGCAAGGAAACTTAGCAAAATGGCTGCACCAAGGAGGGGATTCTCGGGGGTTCACTTTGTTATCATTCTAAAGGGTTAATCTAACAAAACCATACATGCACCAGGTATTGTACGCTTTAACCCTTAGGGGACACAGCCAGTTTTCATTTTTGCGTTTTCGTTTTTCCCTCCTCGTGTATATAAGGCCATAGCGCCTGCATTTTTCCACCTAGAGACCCAAATGAGCCCTTATTTTTTGCGCAACTAATTGTACTTTGCTAAGGCAGATGTAATTTTTGCCTAAAATGTGCCGGGAAACCAGAAAAAAATTATATGTGTGGTGAAATTGAAAAAAAAAACGCATTTCTTTTATTTGGGGGAAATGTGTTTTTACGCCATTCGCCCTGGGGTAAAACTGACTTGTTATGCATGTTCCTCAAGTCGTTACGATTAAAACGATATGTAACATGTATAACTTATATTGTATCTGATGGCCTGTATAAAATTCAAACCGTTGTTAACCAATATACGTTCCTTAAAATCGCTCCATTCCCCGGCTTATAGCGCTTTTATCCTTTGGTCTATGGGTCTGTGTGAGGTGTCATTTTTTGCGCCATGATGTGATCTTTCTATCGGTACCTTGATTGCGCATATATGACTTTTTGATCGCTTTTTATTACAATTATTCTGGATTTGATGCGACCAAAAATGCGCAATTTTGCACTTTGGGATTTTTTTGTGCTGACGCCGTTTACCGTGTGAGATCAGGAATGTGATTAATTAATAGTTCGGGCGATTACGCACGCGGCGATAGCAAACATGTTTGTTTATTAATTTATTTATTTATTTTTATTTATAAAATGGGGAAAGGGGGGTGATTCAGACTTTTATTAGGGGAGGGGGTTTTGTGTTATTAAAAATACTTTTTTCTTTTACTTTAGACATATACTAGAAGCCCCCCTGGGGGGCTTCTAGTATATACACTCTGATCTCTCATAGAGATCCATGCAGTATAGTTATACTGCATGAATCCATGAGATCGGTGTTCTATTACTTTTGGCTGCTGCAGCCAAAAGCAATAGAATGCCGAGCCGGGATCAGCGCCATTACGGAGCAGACCCCGGCCCGGTATGGATGCAGGGATCGCCCCCCCGCAATCGCGCCGCAGGGGGGCGATCCCCCCACTAGACCACCAGGGATGTGTAACCGCAAGTATTTAGAAGCAGCTGTCAACTTTGACAGCTGCTTCTAAGTACTTAATTAGCGGGCACGGCGATCGGACCGTGCCCGCTAATAGCCGCGAGCCCGGGCTACTCGCGGCACCCGGGATCGCGGCAGTTCAGAGGGTGGTCGCCGCGCGACCCCCCTCTGAACTCCCATAGCGGCACGAGGACGTTAAATAACGTCCTGGTGCAGCTATGGGTTAAAGAGGTTGTTCACCCCCAATTTTTTCTTCTTTTAATTCAACTCAACTCAACCAGAAAGTGCCAGAAATTAAAAAATCCTTCCTGTACTTATCAGCCGCTGGACGTCCTGCAGAAAGTGGTGTATTCTTTCCAGACTGAAGAGCAGGAGAGGTTTTCAGGTTCAATGTTTTTATTAGGTTTTTTAAGAACAAATTACAAAAGAGAAAATCTATAAGCACTGACTTTAGTGCCAACAGTATAGTTAACGTTTAGAAACAACAGGAATAACATTCGGTATATTATATAGATATAAAATTGTGGTAACATACATTCAGCATGGTAGAACTGCATTAGGTGTAGCACCTCCTGAGCAAATTGGTGTAAAGTCTACTGGTTTGTCAGTAAAGATAATATACAAGGTGAAGAGAGAAAAATAATATAATATAATATAATGTACATTTTCTCAAAGCCCATATGTGAGTGGCTTATTGTGTGTGTGTACAGTATGATGATTACTTATCAGCTGCTGTATGCTCTGCAGGAAGTGGTGTATTCTTTTCAGTTTGACACAGTGCTCTCTGCTGCCATCTCTGTTTATGCCAGGAACTGTCCAGAGCAGTACAGGTTTTCTATGGGGATTGGCTCCCGCTCTGGACAGTTCCTGACATGGACAGAGGTGGCAACAGTGAGCACTGTGTCAGACTGGAATGAATACACCACTTCCTGCAAGATATACAGCAGCTGATAAGTACTGGAGGACTTTTTAACCCCTTAGAGACCCATGACGTATCTGATACGTCATGGTGCCGCTCGGGGTGTTCAGAGCGGGGTCCCACCGGGACCCCGCTCTGAACGGCGCTGATCCCGGCTGACATGGACAGCCGGGCAGTGCCTCTATTAGCCGGTACGGGTCCCGTTGCCGAGCCGGCTAATTAAGCCTCTAAGTGCAGCTGTCAAACCTGACAGCTGCACTTAGAGGCTTCAGACCTCACATCCCTGGTGTCTAGTGGGACAGATCCGTTCTTCTGCCCGCGCCGGGCCTCAGCGTCGGAATGACGCTGATCCCGGCTCGGCAGTAGATTGCTATGGCCTGCAGCAGGCCATAGTAATCTATGACCGATCTAATCGATCTTTGCTGTGTATATACACAGCATTGATCTCTATGAGAGATCAGTGCTATGTATATACAAGCCCCCCAGGGGGGCTTCTAGTCCATGTAAAAAAAAAAGTAAAAAAGTGTTTTTATTAATAAAAAATCCCCTCCCCTAATAAAAGTCCAAATCACCCCCCTTTTCCCATTTTATAAATATAAATTAATAAATAAATAAACATATTTAGTATCGCCGCGCGCGTAATCGCCCGAACTATTAATTAATCACATTCCTGATCTCGCACGGTAAACGGCGTCAGCGCAAAAAAATTCCAAAGTGCAAAATTGCGCATTTTTGGTCGCATCAAATCCAGAAAAAATGTAATAAAAAACTATCAAAAAGTCGTATATGCGCAATCAAGGTACCGATAGAAAGAACACACCATGGTGCAAAAACTGACACCTGACACAGCCCCATAGACCAAAGGATAAAAGCGCTATAAGCCTGGGAATGGAGCGATTTTAAGGAACGTATATTTGTTAACAATGGTTTGAATTTTTTACAGGCCATCAGATACAATATAAGTTATACATGTTATAGATAATAGTAATCGTAACGACTTGAGGAACATATATAACAAGTCAGTTTTACCATAGGGCGAACGGCGTAAATGCAAAACTCCCCGAAATCAAAACAAATTCATTTTTTTTTCAATTTGACAGCGCAAATGATTTTTTTCCGGTTTCGCAGCATATGTTATGGAAAAATAATGCCTGTCATTGCAAAGTACAATTGGTTTCACAAAAAATAAGCGCTCATATACGTCTCTAGGTGAAAAAATGCAAGCGCTATGGACTTTTAAACTTAAAATGGAATAAGCAAAAGCGCAAAAACGAAAATAGGCTTTGACCTTAAGGGGTTAAAAGAAGTAAATTAAAAATCCCTGGCAGTTGATCGGAAAGGAATGTTTTGTGAACTACCCCTTTAAGTGACAGAGAACCCCTTTAAGTACGGGGCAGGATACTTTTTTCCTCAGCTCTACTATCACATTGTAAATTTAACAGTCAGATTAGCAGAACCATCTGGGCCTGGATGTAAATCAGTAGAACTACAGGCTTCCAGCACTTGTTTAATTGTTTCCAGGAAGTGACAACCAATGGGGGGGGGGGGTTGGGTGCTCATGCACCACGTCCTCTCGGTAGGGAGCAGCCTCAGGGAATGCTGAGCCGTACAATAATGGAGCCATCATTTTCCCTGGGTCCTTTGTGCTTATCTTCAGCTCCTTCGGCCTCCACCGTACAGTTCACTACAATAAATACCGTAGAGCCAAACTTTTCTAACATAAATTTTGGGACTTCCAGTATTTATTCGGCTCCTGGGAGCCCACAGTATACGCCATGAGCTGAAGCATAGGTTTGGGATTATCAGCGGCATTCAGGCTCTGCCAGAGTGATAGGAGGGAGAACTGTGTTTAATGGATGAAATGAATAATTGAGCATTTAAAAAAAAAAAAAAAAATCAATCCACTCCCCGTAACATGTGAAGTGTTTAGATCCGTGCAGCCTATCAAGTGTATGTACACAGACAACGACATCAATTATTGAAAGCAGGTTTTGCTATCACAATGAAATACATAAGTTGTAAAAGCTTAGATCATGATACGCTTTACTGCCCAGGGCCGGACTGGCCATCTGGCATTATTGGCACATGCCAGATGGGCCGGTTCCCTTTGGTGGCCAGTCTTGTCTGATTCCTGGTGTTGTGCTATTTCCCTACATATCATCAGGGGCAGGCTGGCCCAGGGCTAGGGTGCCCCCTTGCAGAGCTTGGAGGAAGAGGAGATAGCAGTGGACTTTTATTTATGGAGGGGTGATATTTTATGACGGGCTAGAAGTGGGGTTCCCTCTGGGGGCCATTCTTGTCTGATTCCTGGTGTTCTATTTCCCTACATATCATCAGGGGCAGGCTGGCTCAGGGCTAGGGTGAGGGTGGTGGTGGTGATATTTTATGACAAGCTAGCTAGAAGGGGGGTCTGTAAAAATGACAGTGGAATAGAAATCTTCTACCGTTCCATGCATAGAGCTTCTATACAGACCTGTGCCTCCATGGTTACAGACTACAAACAAACCCTATGTAGTCTGATCCTGCAGCTGTATGTTACTTTTTTTATTCTTACTAACCTACTATAACTTTTTTTTTTTTGTAAGAATCAGGAGACAAATTAAAGGGGTAAAAAAAATAATAAAAAAAAGATTTTTAAATCAACTGGTGTCAGAAAGTTAGACAGATTTGTAAATTACTTTATTTAAAAATCTCTACTTTTCCAGTACTTATCATCTGCCATATGTCCTGCAGGAAGTGGTGTATTCTTTTCAGACTGATACAGCGCTCTCTGCTGCCGCCTCTGTCCATGTCAGGAACTGTCCAGAGCAGGAGAGTTTTTTTATGGGGATTTGCTAATGCTCTAGCTGGAAGATCCAGGAAGAGAAATGCATGGCACCAAAGACCCCATAGGGCAATTTAAGTGATGACATAGCAATGGCTGCCCAATCAGGGGGCATAGCTGACTGCCAAAAAAGTGAGAGAAACCATTGCTTGACATTATTATGGCACTCTGATGATTATAATCACACTTATGGGAATATATTGGCCCACAAATGTTATACTCGTATATATGTTTTCCTTGTGATAGACGTATGTAATTTAATCTAATGCAGACTAATTGTTAGATTTCATTTTGATAAGGTGGAGGCTTTATGGTTTGCTATATGGTTCCTTGTACTGTAGTTTGAAGACACCTATTTATAATGTAAAGATGTGTAGTAGTATTTTGGCTGCACATAACATATAAATGAAAGGCACACAGAAAATTAGTAAAAAAAAAAGTTGGGCGCAGAATAGAATTTATTGACCTACATCGCCACCTTGTGGTAACTATCGGTAAAGCACTAAATAAATTAGTATTTTTCCATTTCTGTTTTCACAATTTAATTCCAGGACAATAATAGAGATATCATACAGCTTAACAGCAAGTAATAGTAAAATAATTTACAATTCAGGGAAGAAACATTTGGTAGATAAGTAAAACTCTTGTTGGTTTCTGAATATGGTTCTTGTGCCCTCATCCATCCATCCAGCTGTTAGAGATATAAGCAGGAATTAGAAATTGTGGTCAACTTGCTGAAAGATCCTCCAGAAATACTGTAGACAAGAGAGGTGCTATCTCTGAAAGAAGGCGGACATGTTTTTGTAGCGCTGGATCCTTTTAATCGAGATCCAAATATAAAATGCAAATCACCATCACAGTAGAGTCAGAGGTCTGGTCACATATAAACTGTTCCTTTATTACAACCACTCAAAGTGCAATGTTTTAGCCAGCGGTGTAGCTACCATGGAGGCAGACCACGCAACTGCTAGGGGGTCCAGCGGCAGGGGAGCCCAGATGAGTCCATGGTGGCTATGACTCACAGGACCCACATCCGCCATCTGCTCCCTGCCCCGCCAGTCTCTCTTGTGGCTGGGGGCAGCATTGTACCTCCAGCCACAGAAGACCCCTTCCCTTTTATATAAAGATTTACTAATTTTTGTAGGTGTAATGTTTTCCTACATCTTTTGGTGTTGGTGATATTTTTATGCTGGTGCAAAGGTGTACTTTATTGAGAGGTGTGTAATCTGTAACAGATGTAATCTGTAACAGATGTACAGTCCTTGGAGTTGGTGCATGCATGTACAGTATGTGTGTATATGATGCATGCATGTACAGTATGTGTGTATATGGTGCATGCTTGTACAGTATGTGTGCATATGGTGCATGCATGTACAGTATGTGTGCATATGGTGCATGCATGTACAGTATGTGTGCATATGGTGCATGCATGTACAGTATGTGTGTATATGGTGCATGCTTGTACAGTATGTGTGTATATGGTGAATGCATGTACAGTATGTGTGCATATGGTGCATGTACAGTATGTGTGTATATGGTGCATACATGTACAGTATGTGTGCATATGGTGCATGCATGTACAGTATGTGTGCATATGGTGCATGCATGTACAGTATGTGTGCATATGGTGCATGCATGTACAGTATGTGTGTATATGGTGCATGCATGTACAGTATGTGTGTATATGGTGTATGCACAGCAGAGGTACTATTACATCATGTAAATTTAGGGGGTAGGGCACTCTTGATGTCTTTGCAATCGACTCACCATTGTATTAAAATGGTCCTGGGGTCCACAGCAGAGGTGTAAGGAGTTGAGCGGTGGGTTGTTTGCAAGTGTGGTGGCAGACAGGAGGGTGGAGGTCCTTGGAGTTGGTGTAAAATATTTGGCAAAGGGGATTCAGGAGGTTTTTTTACATGAACAGATCGTCGCTGGAGCGGGGAAGCCGGTGCCATGGATCTTTTTTGAACCACCACCCAATTCCTGCACACGGTACCGGTCTATTCCTGAGCACTGACCCAGCATGAAGCATTGGAGGCGTGCTGGCCGGCCCCCAGTGTGACAATCTCCCCTCCCCCTTGTGATGTGGCTCCATTGATTCTAATGAAGCTGCATTAAAGGGGAGGGGATCTCGTCACATTATGTTGAAAGATTGGGATGTCTGATGCATTTTGGGCTCTCCGCTGCGGATCCCTGCCCTGTAATGTCTATGGGCAGACATACTCACAGCGGGATTGACATCCCACTGCCCCGTTAACCCCCCGCTTGACGGAGCTTATACATTACCTGCTCCGCGATCCGGTTTGCTTTGGGGGTTCCCGGCTAGAGGTCCCGGTCAGCCAATCAGTGAGCTGCAACGGGACTTTATCCAGTTAATCACAGTGAGTTCATCAGTAGCTTGACCTCAGAATAACCCTCCCAGCATTACAAGGAAGCCACAATGTTGCAGATACAGTCTGCCAGACTTGTTTACATCAGCCATCTCAGAAAGGAAGGGGGGAGGAGGGGGAGACAGAGAGAAAAGCTCACACACAGATTTTTGTGTCTTCAGCAAAAAGCAGCAGCTGAGAACTGGGGGAAGGAGACTGAATAGATAATAACAAGTATTGAAGGAATTGTCAGTCACCATGGGCAGAAACATATAACAAGTTATGTTTGAGTGCAATACCCCTTTAATCTATGATTTTTATGTAGGTTTTGGCATAAAGAAGTTGTGAGCAATTGCTTATTTGTGCAACAATTTTCTATGTTTCTATGTTTTTTGGAAAAATCTACAGCTTTGCCCAAAATGTTGATTGCTTTGCACTAAAATATGCCGCGTTTGTACTGTCGTTTTCTGCTGGAAATATCGACCGATTCTTCCATTAAAAATACACAGGCCGGTTTAGGACAGAAGATGGCGCTTAAAGATTAAGGAAGGATCTGATGTGCGGAATAGACGGAACATCTTGCTGCAATCAGGGATAGAAGTGAAATAGAAGCAGGTGCTGATACAGCGCGGAGAAGACTTGGAACCCACTCCTGAGATCCTAAGCTGAAATGTTTTTAGAAATGTCTTAAAGTGACTGACCAGCGGAGGCCAGTGCCGACCCCTGGCAGAAATCCCGCAGTCCTTCAGGTCTTCCTTCCACTGTTCTTGTACCCTCTAGTAAGCAGCCGGGACAGAACTGGAATAAGGTTCAGATGCAGATGTTCTGGTAGTCGCAGTGTCACTAAAACCACCGCTCAGTGAATAACCGAGGTACAGAGCTTCTAGTCACACAAATGTACTATCCCGATCAGCAAATGGATTCATCCCAGCTGCAAATCTGTAATGTTGGATTGTATAATTGTTATCAGTCATGGTTCACTATAAAGGCGGCCTGGTATAGTAACCTTCTCCTATGTCCAATCAGAGGATTACATAGACACATAGAAGATTGTCGGCAGAAAAAGCCCCCCTGGTCCATCTAGTCGGCCCTCATAGTATTTCCCTTCTTATTATCTTAGGATAGATATATGTATATACCCGGCAGGTTTACATTCTGTTACTGTAGATTTGTTCCAAACATCTACTCTTTCAGTAGAGTAATATTTTCTCATGTGGCTTATGATCTTTCCCCCAGTAACTTCTCACTGTGTCCTCTTGTTCTTGCATTTGGTTTCTTCCCTCCTGATCGTTAGGGTCCTATTCCACGGGCCAAGCAGGGCGCGATTAACTATGTAAACGGGCACCAATCTGCTAGATCGGCGCTCGTTTACTGGGCCTATTCCACGACCCGACAAACGTTAGTGAGGGCTGCAGGGACATCGTTACCGATGTCCTTGCAGCCCTTGCAGCATCGGACGATTATTGCTTCGTGGAATAGGCCCCTTACTTTGCCCTTTAACATATATAAAGGTTTCCATCATGTCCCCCCTTCTCTTCTTTTCTCCAGACTATACAAGTCTTTCCAGAGCAATTCAGCAGAGTAATAAAGAGAACGATCAGCCGATGACAACGACCATCGTTTGATCGTGTCTTTTGGTCCCGACTTAATGGCATTATTTGCAAATATTTGCTGTTATTTTAGAACAACGGCTGTTGTATTGAAATAATGGCCGTTATTTACCGTTATATGGCGGCCATCCACTCAATTACAACATTATGTGAACAGATCCTCTCTGTGTTTTTAATCCACTCCTGGTTTTGGTTGCAATACTGACTGAAATATAGTGACTGAAATATACGCAGTGTGAACATAGCCTAAAGCTGCATGGCTACATGGGCATTGCTAACGATATACATATATATATATATATATATATATATATATATATATATATAGCCCTTGCTACCTTGCTACACTATAATCAAGCCGTCTAATAGGCTTAGTAAACAGGTGCTGATCTAGTAGATCAATGCTCATTTCCATTGGTGATTGGGACGTGTAATAGGGATACTGGCCTTGGAGGAGGGTGGCTTACAATCACTTAAAGTGATATAGGCTGAGTATACTGTCAGCCTGTCCAAGAAAAAGCTCCAGTGAGAAATCAGTAAGATCGGCACCTGTTTGCAGTGCCTTCGGCAACAACGGCCGTACTTTGTATGGTGTGGAACACAGCCTGTTCTGCTATGGGATCCTGGCCGGAGCGAATACACATAGTATATGCTCCGGCTGGGATCCCAATGCGGCGCCGCAAAGAACTGACATGTCAGTTTTCTGCGGCCGCAATTCACTGAATTACGGCCGCAGAAAAACCTGTCAGTTCACACAATGAAGCAAGCGGCTCCGACTGTTCTGATGCGGGCGTGCGCTGATGTAGCCCGCTGGAATGATCTTTGCAGAGACCGGTCGTTCCGTGACCCGGCCGGGTCACGGAACGGCCGGTCTCTTACATAGTTGTAACATGGCCTTATAGGCAACAGCATAACCTGTAAGCAGTCTGGCCCATGTGGCATCAGGCATCTCATATGGTAAAAACAAGTAAAAATATGTGACCTTGAACTGGACCTGCAAAGTCTCCGTCCAATGTGTCACGGCCGCGGCGGCGTCCCGCGTTCCGGGCCGCCGCCGCGACCGCTTCCTGCCCCATGCAGCAGCCGGTGTCCATAGTCGGGGACCCGGCGCTGCTATCACCTCGGCCCCGGGGGGCGCCTCACCTCTCCACGCTCCTGTCTCCCGCTGTGCCGGCCGGCGCGCGCGTCCCCGCCTCCTAGGGCGCGCGCGCGCCGGCTGTCTCAGATTTAAAGGGGCAGTGCGCTCCTAATTGGTAGTTGCACCTAATCACTCCCCTATAAATCCCAGCATGCCCTGTCCCCTGTGTTGGAGCCTCTACATGCTTCCCATAGCGTTTGGCCCAGCTCCCTGTTGTTCCTGTGTCCTGTCCGTTACCTGGTCCCTAGTCCCTGTTCCTGAGTCCTGTCCGTTACCTGGTCCCAAGTCCCTGTTCCTGGTTCCTGTTTCCCTGTCACTCCACCTGTTCCCGTGTCCAGCCTGTCACGTGCGCTCTCACCTGCAGACCATTGCCTGTGCCATCTCCTGCCACGCCTCGCCTGCCGACACCAGCAACCAAGCCAGGGGTAGCGACCTGGGGGTCGCCTGCCGCAGCAAGTCCATCCCGCCTTGCGGCGGGCTCTGGTGAAAACCAGCGGCCCCTTAGACTCCGCTCCCTGGTGAGGTTTGTGCCATCGCTGGTGCCGGTCCAGTGGATCCACTACTCCAGGCGTTACAGTAGGCTCCAACCATGGATCCCGGCGAGGTGCCTGATCTCCGTGATGTCGCCAGAGTGGTCACTCAGCAGGCGCAACAAATCCAGAAGCAGTCACAGCAGATCCAGCAACTCACTGCCGCCTTACAGCAGCAGACTACTGCCCAGCGCACACCACCTCCTGACGCTTCTTCTTCACTCCGACTGGCCCTCCCAAGCAAGTACTCTGGGGACTCTAAGTTGTGCAGAGGATTCTTGACTCAGTGCACCATGCACATTGAACTTTTGAGTAGTCAGTTTTCCACCGAGCGCTCTAAAGTGGCTTTCATCATCAGCCTATTAGAAGGTAGAGCCCTGGCCTGGGCCACGCCACTGTGGGACCGTGATGATCCCGTTGCTGCCAATCTCCGGGCCTTCCTATTCGAGTTTCGCTCCGTCTTTGAGGAACCTGCCCGTGCTTCTTCAGCCGAGACTGCTCTCCTCAACCTCTCTCAAGGCAGCTCCTCTGTTGGTGACTACGCCATCCAGTTCCGCACCCTGGCAGCCGAATTGGACTGGAACGAGGCCGCCCTATTGGCCACCTTCAAGAAGGGCCTGTCTAGTCGTGTGAGAGACGTGCTCGCTGCCCGAGACCTGCCTACCTCCCTGAACGAACTCATTCTACTGGCCACCCGAGTTGATACTCGTTTTTCGGAGAGGGAGGAGGAGGTTCGGCATGAACATTTACTAACCCGTTCCCGTCGCCATCCCCAGCTGGCGCCGGTTTTCCAGAATCCTGACCTTTCGATGTCCCAACCCTCTCCTGAGATTCCTATGCAGGTGGAACGGGCTCACCTGACGCCTGATGAAAGAATCCGGCGCCTGGAGCAGAATCTCTGTCTCTATTGCGGTGGTTCCGATCACTTCCGGCTGGGATGTTCCCTACGTCCCCAAACATCCGGAGAATGCTCGCACCTAGGTCCGGTGGGACAGGTGTCCCTAGGTGTGAATGCCACCATTCCAAGTCTGTCTATGCCAGTTTCCATCCGGACTCTCTCAGGACGAAATCATCAGACTACTGCCTTCCTCGATTCTGGGTCAGCAGGCAGTTTTATTGCGGCAACATTGGTCCAAAGATGGCGGCTACCCGTGACCCGACTAGCCAGGCCCCTGTCTATCTCCTCGGTCACAGGCGAAATTCTTACCGACCGTGTGTACTACCAGACCGCACCTTTAGTCCTCCAGGTGGGTCCTTTACATCAAGAAGAGATATCCTTCTACGTCCTGCCCCATTCTTCCCCCGCGGTCCTCCTGGGACTCCCGTGGCTGCAAGAACATGCCCCTCAACTGGACTGGAGAACCGGGGAGATTCTCAGTTGGGGTCAGGACTGTTCCAACCAGTGTCTCAGGTCACCTCAGACCAAGTGTACTATGTCGTTTCCTGTCCCAGCCAAGCCTCTACCCGACCTACCGGCAGAAGACCAAGACTCGGCGGATGCCTTCTCTGCCGAGGTGTACCCTCTCTCCGTACCCAAGACTAAGGTCGTGTCCTCTCACCACCGGGAGAACTTACAGAAGGTCCTCGTCCACAGACCCACAGTCCCTTGCCATGTTTTACCGCCTGATCGCCTAGCACCAGTCGTCACCTCCTCGCTTCAGAGAGTACCCCCCGGAAAGACTCATGTTCACCCTGCGCTTCGAAGAGGTATTTTGAAGTGGGGTCATTCCTCGTTGGAGGCCGGGCACCCTGGAGTCCGTAAGACCGGCCAACGGATCTCTCGCCACTACTGGTGGCCTAGTCTGTTTCAAGATGTCAAAGACTTTGTGGCTTCCTGTGCCATCTGCAGGCAAGAAAGAGGGGGAGGCCAAAGGGGGGGGGTACTGTCACGGCCGCGGCGGCGTCCCGCGTTCCGGGCCGCCGCCGCGACCGCTTCCTGCCCCATGCAGCAGCCGGTGTCCATAGTCGGGGACCCGGCGCTGCTATCACCTCGGCCCCGGGGGGCGCCTCACCTCTCCACGCTCCTGTCTCCCGCTGTGCCGGCCGGCGCGCGCGTCCCCGCCTCCTAGGGCGCGCGCGCGCCGGCTGTCTCAGATTTAAAGGGGCAGTGCGCTCCTAATTGGTAGTTGCACCTAATCACTCCCCTATAAATCCCAGCATGCCCTGTCCCCTGTGTTGGAGCCTCTACATGCTTCCCATAGCGTTTGGCCCAGCTCCCTGTTGTTCCTGTGTCCTGTCCGTTACCTGGTCCCTAGTCCCTGTTCCTGAGTCCTGTCCGTTACCTGGTCCCAAGTCCCTGTTCCTGGTTCCTGTTTCCCTGTCACTCCACCTGTTCCCGTGTCCAGCCTGTCACGTGCGCTCTCACCTGCAGACCATTGCCTGTGCCATCTCCTGCCACGCCTCGCCTGCCGACACCAGCAACCAAGCCAGGGGTAGCGACCTGGGGGTCGCCTGCCGCAGCAAGTCCATCCCGCCTTGCGGCGGGCTCTGGTGAAAACCAGCGGCCCCTTAGACTCCGCTCCCTGGTGAGGTTTGTGCCATCGCTGGTGCCGGTCCAGTGGATCCACTACTCCAGGCGTTACACAATGACAACAAACCAATTTCAGGGACAATCTATAGTTTCTAGCAGAAGCTTCTATTCTAACAATTACACAATGCTCTTTATGTAGGATTCAAAGCACTTATGTTGTGGGAATCATTACACTATTACCCAGGAGGAGACAACCCTTGTGGCCTCCATTCAGAAGGTTACAATTCACTTGTACATTTTGAATTCGGTCGCCCTCTCTAAGATAGATACCTCAAAATCAGCCGTCTATAGCAGTCTCTCAAAATGTCTCGATCAGTGTAAATTTTATCCAAATACACTTTGATTGTTAATGTTATATACATTGGGGTGTATATAGGCGCATACTGCAACATATTGCCACTCCTAGTTGGTCACATGTTAATGAGGTATAGAAGTTTGGTCACATGACCTTCTCTCGAGCAGCTTCTAACTGGTAGTGTTTTCTAAAGGGAAAAGTCTTCGGGGTTTTCATTTAATAGTCGACCTTTCCTGGGTCCTGGCCGTGGCAGCTGGTTCCCATATACTCTCAGGATGTACAATAGGACAGAGCAGAATGACCAGCAGGCGGCTGCAATAGAGAAAGGTGAGGCAAGTGACAAGAACAAAAATAGTAACTCAGCAGAAGATGAAAGGAACTTCAGATGATGGATTAGATGATGACGATTGGAGTGGTAAATTAAAGGGGTACTCCTGGCGGGATTGCTGTTTTCACTATGGACGGAAAGGGGGTGGATGAAAGGAATGATGTCCACTTACCTCTTGGGTTTCAGCACTGGGTCCCACATCGGCTGCTCCAGTCTCTGCTCCTTGACTGCTTCCTGGTCTATAGTGCAGCTTGTGATGTGAGGTTTCAAGCCCGCTCAGCCATTGAGTAGTAGAAGCAGGAATGGCTGAGTGGGGTTAAAACGTCACGCCAGGTCATAGACCAGGAAGGAAGGAGGAACCAAGAACAAACTGGGGGCAAGACGCTGCAGGGAATCCACAGGTAAACAGTCCAAAGTGCACTCTAAACAGTCCAAAGTGCACTCTAAACAGTCCAAGGTTGGCAGCCAACATAGCTGATTGAGAGCAATGAACCAATGGTAAGACTTCATACTAAAGTCTGCTCTGTATGGTGGCCTCTCAACTCTCCACTGACTGTCAAAGAAGAAAAGGTTTGGAGTAGACTTGATTGCGGTAAGAGCATGATCGAGTCCACCCGAACCCTGAAGCCTCGGCATTTGATTACTGGTAGCTGAAGAAGTTGGACGGAGCCCTAGGGAGTTTCGGGAAACATGGATACAGCCTATGGCCTATGGCTATACCCATGTTTTCCAGGCAGCCCTAGGTCCGGGTTTGAGCAGACTGAAGCATGCTCCTGTTGCGCTCATCTCTAACTGGGAGTGTTGGGTTTTCACCACCTGACACTTTCATTCTTGGAGGGATAAGCGAGCACTATTGCAGTCTGGTTGCGGCTTACCCCTTTTTCTCATAGCAAACACATGAACGATTGGCCGTACAGAATGTTTATGCGTATAGGGGGTTGGGTGAGACAGTTGTTGGCCAAAAAGCTGCTAAAAATGTATGGCCACCTTAAACAAAAGAAGACACAATAGCAGAAGGTGTCCTGCCCTTACTAGCATGGAGGTTCTGGCCTGTTATAATATCTACACATCTTCCATATAAATAGTCATGGGATTTCTTAATTTGTGCCGCAGCTAAAACCTCCTTTTCGATATGTGCACAGTTACTCTCTGTAGCACTATTTGTTCTTGAGAAGTGAGAAATTGGAATTTCTTGTTCTATCCTTACTGTGCGATATAAAACTTCTGCTATTCCATAAGGGGATGCACCACGGGTAAGACTAAGTGGCTTGTTTAGATCCAAATGCACCAAAGATACTACCGGATGACAAATAATTTCTTGGCTCGGTCGAAAGCCTTGTCGTAGATTTGCGTCCACTTCCAAACTGAGTTCCTGTCCAACAATCTGTGAAGACAATCAGCAACAGTTGCTTTGTCTTTTAAGAAGGAACGATAAAAGTTCAAGACCCTTACAAATGCTCGCAACTCTGAATTATTTCTTGGAACTGGCGCTCCACGAAGTGCTTTGACTTTTTCATCATTTGGATGAATTCCGAATGCGTCAACCCCGTATCCAAGGAATTCGGCACTAAACAATCCAAATACACAGTTTTTTTTTTCAAATTTAATCCATCATCTTTAAATTTTTGTACCGCTATCAGTAGTCGGTCAACTAATACCGGCACTGTCTCCGGCAATAAGGACACCATCAAAATAGAGAAGGACTCCGGGGAGCTCAGTGAGAAGGTCATCCTTCATGCCTGTCCAGGAACAATACAAACAGGTAGCCTTGAATATTCTCCTTGGTGTGTAATAAGTGTGCATCTGCATCTACATCATTGACACGCTGGAAGCCTTGTGCTTGGTCCAGTTCTGCAAAAATATTTCCTTTGGCTAAGGTTCTAAGTCAATGACTGACAACCGGAATATGATATAGAACTCCTTGTCTTGGCTTAGTTAATTGTGCATTTCTAATCTGAGGAGCAAATCCTGAATTCGTAATTTGGTTTTCACAAAGGAACAATAGCGGGGTGCACGTCACCGCATTAACTTATTCTACTAAAGGGTGAAATTCTGCCTAAATCTTTGTATGAAGCAAGTGGAATAGGTTGTAGCTTTAACTGTGTTGATGCTTCTTTTGGATCTAATATAAAATTACTGGAGGTTCTTTGAAATTTTCAAGAGAGTTTTCCAATCTAACAGCAAATACTTAAAGCGAATGCACCATCAGGTTCATGGCTGCTTTTTCCCCCCCCCCCTTAATTGATTTGCACTGAGGCGGGGATTCTGTTGGCTCGGTCCTTTTTTTAAATGCTGCCCGTTTTCCACGCTCTGCTCCAGTCTTTTCCCGATCACCTGCCCGTCCCGGAGCACTGGGCGCAGGCCCGCCGCTCACCAGTGTGACGAGACTCCCTCCTTTCTGTGACGTGGCACCATTAGAATGAATTAAGCCGCGTCACCAGGGGGAGGGGATATCGACACACTGGGGGGGGCGGCCGGCCTGCCCCAGTGCTCCGGGCCGGGCAGGTGATTGGTAAAAGACTGGCGCAGAGCGCAGGAAGTTTGAAGAAAAGGAGCATGCTAACAGCGCTGGTCAATTAAGGTAAATAAAAGCAGCAAGGCAGCTAGGTAAAAAAACTATTGATAGTCTATCCACTGAATAGAGATGAGCAAATCTCGAGCATTATCGAGTTGTCCGAACCCAAGCGTTGGATGCAGCCTCAAGGCTACCTGGTAAACATGGATATAGCCTATGGCCTATGGCTGTATCCCTGTTTTCCACGACCTCCTAGGGCTTCATCCAACTTCTGCAGCACTCAGTAATGAAATACTGCACGCTTGGGTTTGGACGACCCTGACCGTGCTCAAGATTCGCTCACCTCTACCGATTAATAGTTGAATGGCATGGTGCTGATCATCTTATATTCCTGCCAATCAGCTGTCGCTGACATCCTGCATCCCCACTGATCAATAGTTTTTTCTAGGAAAATCGCATGTTACAAAGTTTCCACTCTCACAAAGTATATTGCCGCTAACTAAGGCTGCATTCAGACAAGAAAAATACAGATCCATTTTTGTGTCTTCAGCGTGACCTGGAGCCCAACCTATCCAGAGGTCTAGAGACTACCAAATATTTACAATTTGGATCAATTGACCCATGGTTGGGTGGAGACCGGCAGTTTTACTTCACATGCCAAAATGAGTCTGTAATATCACCAGTCTAAAATTTTATTTAAAAAAAAACAACAAACAAACATACACCATGATGACCCCAAGTGATGATATAGAGCAATATGCTTCTACCTTTTCCACATCAAAATAAAAAATGCAGGACAGCAGGTAGTGGTGTAAACAATTTATACTTACCTGTCCCTGCCCCCAGCAGCTGCCACTCCAGCCCCTTGGCTGGGTCACAGGTACTGCCTGCTCAGCCAATCAGTGCTTGTGCAGGATACCATTGTGGCCACTGATTGGCTAGTTTCTTTAATGGCTGGATTTTTTTTTCACATTTTGCCTGGACAACCCTGGACAATAAGTTAATTATATAAACGTTTGAAAATTGCGGCAATAAGTCTTTAAAAAAAAAAAATACTAACTAAGAGCACTAATAATTAGAGATGAGCGAACCTGACGGATTTCTGGTTCGTACGTGTAAGTTCTTACGTAGTGTGAACGGTGCCGCCTTACATCGTATACTTTCCATTGTTTGCAAACTACGTAAGTCTCCGGCCGCTTATCCGGAGACGTACGTAGTGTGAACATAGCCCCCAGGGGTATTCCCATCAAAATTATTTTGCATTAATACATTGCCCACCTGTAGCTTTCCATCTTTCCAATATAAAGTTATTATGGATTCTGCGCAGTTTTGCTGTTATCTAGATGCTCTCACTCCCACAGAATGCAGAGAATCATCAGCTCTCAGTCCAACCCGACACGCTCCCTGCTCCTGGCCCCCACCCTCTGAGACGGCATCACATGTCCTCAGTCTCTTCAATGGGCTGGGTTAGGCTTCTAACCCAGCACACTGAAGGGAAGGGGGATAGAGAGACAGTGACAGCTGCTGCTGCTGATCACTATCTCCCACTCTGAAAGCAGCCCCCCCAGTGTATAACCCCATCCCCCCCCCCCCCCCGCCCCCAGGAACTCACCCGGCATCGGAGACGGCCGCCAGCGGCACGAACACCCCCCCCCAGATCTTATCGCACAGCTATCGTCAGTGACCAGCACACGCGCCCGCTCCCAACCCCCCCGGATTCCGCGGGACAGTACCGTTTTCGGGGTGCTGTCCCGCGGTCCCGGAACAGCACCCAGTGTCCCGCATTATATGTGGCCCCACCAAAAAAACAATAAACCAGTGACTCACCTGTCCGCCGGTCCCAGCAGCTCCTCTCCCTGCAGAGCGCGCACTCCCGTCATCCTCCGGGGCGGGCAGCGGGGTATACAGACACTGACTGTGCCGTAAGTGACCTGCAGCCTCTGTCATGAATTACTTCCGGCACAGTCGGTGTCTGTATACCCCGCTGCCCGTCCCGGAGGATGACGGGAGTGCGCGCTCTGCCAGGAGAGGAGCTGCTGGGACCGGCGGACAGGTGAGTTACTGGTTTATTGTTTTTCTGGTCAAGCCACACAAATTGGGGGATTGGCTACTATGTGGGGCGCTATATGGGGGATTGGCTACTATGTGGGCCACTATATTGGGGGCATTGGCTACTATGTGGGGCACTATATGGAGGGATTGGCTACTATGTGGGGCCCTATATGGGGGATTGGCTACTATATGGGGGGATTGGCTACTATGTGGGCACTATGTGGGGGATTGGATAATATGTGGGGCACTATATGGGGGCATTGGCTACTATGTGGGGCACTATATGGGGGATTGGCTACTATGTGGGGCACTATATGGGGGATTGGCTACTATGTGTGGCACTTTATGGGGGCATTGGCTACTATGTGTGGCACTATATGGGGGCATTGGCTACTATGTGTGGCACTATATGGGGGCATTGGATACTATGTGGGGCACTATATGGGGGCATAAGCTACTATGTGGGGCACTATATGAAGCAGTGGATACTATGTGGGGCGCTATATGGGGGATTGGCTACTATGTGGGGCACTATATGGGGGGATTGGATACTATGTGGGGCACTATACAGGGGGATTGGCTATTATGTGGGGCACTATATGGGGGATTGGATACTATGTGGGGCACTATACGGGGGGATTGGCTATTATGTGGGGCACTATATGGGGGATTGGATACTGTGTGGGGCACTATATGGGGGATTGGATACTATGTGTGGCACTATATAGGGGGATTGGATACTATGTGGGCACTATTGGGGGGATTGGATACTATGTGGGGCACTATAATGGGGGATTGGATACTATATAGGGCATTTTTGGGGGGATTGGATACTATATCGGGCACTATTCAGTCAGCAGCATGTGGTGACTGTAGGGGAGTTGCTATGGGGGCGTGGCTATGGAGGGTCGATATGGGGCGTGGCTATGGGGACCGTGGCGCACATGTCCCTCTTTGCTCTTTGCAAAAGTTGGGAGGTATGGGTGAGGGGATGATGGGGGTGACGGAGGAGGTGAGGGGATGATGGGGTGATAGAGGAGGTGAGGGGATGATGGGGGTGATAGAGGAGGGGATGATTGGGTGATAGAGGAGGTGAGGGGATGATGGGGGTGATAGAGGATGTGAGGGGAGGATGGGGGTGACAGAGGAGGGGATGATGGGGGTAACCGAGAAGGTGAGGGGATGATGGGGGTGACGGAGGAGGTAAGGGGATGATGGGGGTGATAGAGGAGGTGAGGGGATGATGGGGGTGATAGAGGAGGTGAGGGGATGATGGGGGTGATAGAGGAGGTGAGGGGATGATGGGGGTGACAGAGGAGGGGATGATGGGGTGACAGGAGGGGATGATGGGGTTATAGAGGAGGGGATGATGGGGTTATAGAGGAGGGGATGATGGGGGTGACAGAGGAGGGGATGATGGGGTGACAGGAGGGGATGATGGGGTTATAGAGGAGGGGATGATGGGGGTGACAGAGGAGGTGATGATGGGGGTGATAGAGGAGGGGATGATGGGGTTGACAGGGGAGGGGATGATAGGGTTATAGAGGAGGGGATGATGGGGGTGATAGAGGAGGGGATGATGGGGTTGACAGGGGAGGGGATGATGGGGTGACAGGAGGGGATGATGGGGGTGACAGAGGAGGTGATGATGGGGGTGATAGAGGAGGGGATGATGGGGTGACAGGAGGGGATGATGGGAGTGATAGAGGAGGTGAGGGGATGATGGGGGTGACGGAGGAGGTGAGGGGATGATGGGGGTGATAGAGGAGGTGAGGGGATGATGGGGGTGATAGAGGAGGTGAGGGGATGATGGGGGCAGAAGAGGTGACTGGATGATGGGGGTGATAGAGGAGGGGATGATGGGGTGACAGGAGGGGATGATGGGGTTATAGAGGAGGGGATGATGGGGGTGACAGAGGAGGGGATGATGGGGTGACAGGAGGGGATGATGGGGTTATAGAGGAGGGGATGATGGGGGTGACAGAGGAGGTGATGATGGGGGTGATAGAGGAGGGGATGATGGGGTTGACAGGGGAGGGGATGATGGGGGTGACAGACGAGGTGAGGGGATGATGGGGTGACAGGAGGGGATGATGGGGTTATAGAGGAGGGGATGATGGGGGTGACAGAGGAGGGGATGATGGGGTGACAGGAGGGGATGATGGGGTTATAGAGGAGGGGATGATGGGGGTGACAGAGGAGGTGATGATGGGGGTGATAGAGGAGGGGATGATGGGGGTGACAGACGAGGTGAGGGGATGATGGGGGTAATAGAGGAGGTGAGGGGAAGATGGGGGTGATAGAGGAGGTGAGGGGATGATGGGGTTGACAGGGGAGGGGATGATGGGGGTAATAGAGGAGGTGAGGGGAAAATGGGGGTGATAGAGGAGGTGAGGGGATGATGGGGTTGACAGGGGAGGGGATGATGGGGGTGACGGAGGAGGTGAGGGGATGATGGGGTGACAGAGGAGGTGATAGGGCCGGATTTAGCATCGGGGGTCTAATGGGGCAGAATAATCATATGCAGACCTGAGAGGGATTCGGGCAGCTTTCAGTGAACCGGGCCGCGAGGAGGCGTGGTGCGTGGGGATCTTCCGCTCCGGGCTGTAACAGGAGTGGAATGCGGACTGGGAGATGGAGCAGCCCCGGCGTCCACCGGCCGCCGCCGTCGCTGATTCCACCTGGTGGCCCTGGACACAGGGGCTGCCCCATCTCCCGGGCCTGCAGCTGCAGCCATGTCAACATGCAGTGTTGGGCTGTCAGGACTCAAGAACCCTGCTGCTGAGAGTTGTTGTTATATTGGAAGGCTGCTGCTGCAACACTGCAACTCCCAGCATACCTCATTGTGCACTATAACTCCCAGCATACCTCCTTGTGCACTACAACTCCCAGCATACCTCCTTGTGCATTACAACTCCCAGCATACCTCATTGTGCATTACAACTCCCAGCATACCTCCTTGTGCACTACAACTCCCAGCATACCTCCTTGTGCATTACAACTCCCAGCATACCTCATTGTGCACTACAACTCCCAGCATACCTCCTTGTGCACAACAACTATCATAGCCGCAGTCTGGGGGCCCTCCCCTCAGACTGCGCCTATGATTGTTGTGCACAAGTAGGTATATTTGTATTTTTTTTTGAGGTATTGAACTGGTATTGAGTATCGAAATAAAAAAGCTGGTATGGTGACATCACTAGCAGGGCCTAGGCCTGTAATGCCTCTCTGTGCTTGCTCCCCACCTCTCTGCATTTCAGTAACGGTCCAGGGCTGGATTGTGTCCTCCTTTACCGGAAGAATATTGCGCTTGCTCCACTGCTAGCGGGGTGGTTCAGCCACAACGGGGGCCCAGGCTGGGCACAAGTTACATTTAATCTGCTGCTGCTTCTTGCAGGACATACAGCAGCTGATAAGTACTGGACTTTTATACAGAAATAGGTTACAAAAAAGTTTAACTTAATTGACACCAGGTGATTTAAAAACTATTTTTTAAAGATGTGAAGCAAGGACTAAACATATTATAAATGCCATTTTTCCTATTGCCCTGGGGTCCTCAGGGTTTTCAGGGCTGCATACGCCTTGTAATGTATACTCAACCAGGGTGGATATACAGGACGCCAAGATCAAGGAAATCTGTCTGGTTCGTAGCAGGTAGAGAGCTGCATACACAAGCATGTGGACGGGTTGTACAACCGCTAGTCACAGCGCCGGCGTCAGCACCCGGCTTACCTGGGCAAGTGACGGGCCCTGTTAGCAGCTAGCAGAACGTGATGGCAGGTGTATTTTGGCAACAGCTTAACAGTCGCCTGTTAGGAAACAGTCACTTGTGGGACAGTTTCTTTAGTGCAGCGCTCTCTAACATGTGACTTTCCAGTTGCTGCAAAACTACAACCCCCATTGTGCACTGCTGGCAAGGTATAAGGGCCGTTATAGTTTGGCAACAGCTGAAAAGTCACTGACTGGGAAAGAAAGATTTAGGAAAACTGTTTATTTAATCCAGTGTTCTCCAACAAGTGACTCACTCTCCAGTTGCTGCAAAACGACAATTTCCATCACGCACTACTGGAAGGACATGATGGGAGTCGTATTTTGGCAACAGCTGAAGAGCCAGTGGTTAGGAAACAATGATTTAGGAGGACAGTGGCCCAATTTATCTAGGGGTGCAGTGACGGGGGGCATTGTCACAGTTCATAAGTGCAAAGTTATTTTTGCACCAAGAGAAGGGCTAACTACAGACTGAAGGACAAGGTGCAGCTCACCTACAGATGGGGGGCACAAAGAGGGTCCTGTTACTGTTTGGGAGCTCTATGCCACCATGTATTGGGCTGTAAAAATCTGCAACATATCCTCCATGTCTGAACTCACCCTACATCATTCTGAGAGGCCATAGAAGCCTATTTCACATCTGACATTGTATAGTGGGGGACATGGCTAAGGCTAGGTTCACAATGCGTTTTATCCTATACGTTTAACGTATACATTTTATGGAAAAAACGGATGCAACTACCGATGCAATTGTCTGCCATCCGGTTGGATCCGGTTGGAACCGGTTGGATCCGGTTGGAACCGGTTGGATCCGGTTTTTCCATTGACTTGTAAACAACAACAACAACAACTTGAAACAACAACCTGACAACGTGTCTGGGCATGCTCATGACATCACTACGACAAGCAGTGACATCACGTAAGTGACATAATTGGTGATGTCATCCAAGGGCCCTATAAGAGAAGGTGCAGAGCCCCAGAATCTCTGTTCTTAGGGACTCACTAGCGATCACACTTTTGGTATTACCTTGCTTTCTGCCTGTGTATACTGATAGTCATTTCTAGTGTTTTCGATTTTCGTCAATCCATGGAGAGAGAGGAGAGGATTGAGAGGGAGCTTGCCATTTTTGGCAACCTCCTGTGCTATCTGGTTCCAATCCTAGTGGGCTGTCTTTCCACCAGACAACCACTCAGCATGATTGAACCCTTCATCAACCCGCTGAGCTGGGGCAATTCCATCAGCGACCCGCTCAGCTGGGAGAATATCACCTTGGGCCTGAGGCCAAACAGCACCATCACAGACCAGACCAGCTGTAAGATTAACCCCATCCTGCAGAGGCCAAATTACACCACCAGAAACCTGCAGCGTCCAAACACCACCATTGGAGACCTGCCCGACTGTGACCTGATGTCCATCACCAGTCATGTCCAGTGCGCAGCAACCGCCTTCACTGACCTGCTTAGCTGGCTAACTGCTGTTAGCGATGTGCTCAGCTGGACATCCACTACCAGTCGCCTGCTGAGCTGGACTTTCAGTGATAGCGCCCTGCTGACCTGGATCACGGCTGCTGTAGAGAGAGTGAGTGTGATCACCACCATCTGTGATTACATCAACTGGATCTACAGCACCAGAGACCTCATCATCTGGACCACCACCCTCACCCGCAGCAGCTTCCTGGACATCTGGACGACCACAGCCACCTGGATCACCAACACCACCACCGGTGAGCTGACAATGTTTATTTCCACCGTCACCGCCAGCGATCTGCAGAGCGCACTGAGCAGCATAAGTGAGAAGCTGGTGTGGATTGCCACAACCCTCCAGCTTCTCACTTGGCTGACCAGTCGCTGCAACAGGTGCGCTTGGCTGCTAACTGCGGGTGAGGCGTTGTCCTGGATGAACACTACAAGCAGGATGCTGATCGGCGCCCTACAGGGCATCAGACTAATCCTGCGATGTCTGTCCAGTACCGAGGAGCTGAGGAAATGCCTGGCCATCATATCCGAAGAAGTGCTGAGCGGCTTCCCCGCCACCACCACCACAGCACGCTCCGAGGGACATCCCTACCGCCGACAGCGAATCATTTGAAATGATGGGACATCACCAGGGGCCTGCAGTTCCATCAGAGAGCAGCCCAGCTGGAAGATTACCACCAACCTGCAGAGGCCCAATTCCACCACCACCAACCTGCAGCGTAGCAACTCCAGCACCATCAAAATGCAGAGCCCAAACAACACCATTGGAGACCTGCCCAACTGGAATATGACCACCTGTGACCTCATTTCCATCAGCAGCCATCTCCAGAGTGCAGCAACCACCTTCACTGACCTGCTTAGCTGGATATCCACCACAAGCCGCCTGCTGAGCTGAACTTTCACTAATAGTGACCTGCTGACCTGGATCACAGCTGCTGTAGAGCCAGTGAGTGTGATCACCACCGCCTGTGATTTCATCACCTGGATCTGCAGCACAAGAGATCTGATCATCTGGACCACCGCCCTCACCAGCTTCCTGGAGATCTGGATGACCACAGCCACCTGGATCACCACTACTACTGCCGGTGAGCGGATCACGTGGATTTCCACCATCAGCACCAGCGATCTGCAAGCAATCACAGCGAGTGAGACATTGTCCTGGACTACAACCACCAGCAGGATGCTGATCGGCTTCCTACAGAGCATCAGACTGATCCTGCGATGCTTCACCAGTACCAAGGAGCTGAGGAAATGGCTGGCCATCATCTCCAAGAAAGTGCTCAGCGGCTTCCCCGCCGCCACCACCACAGCACGCTCCGAGGGACAAACCTACAGCCGACAGCGAAGGATTTAATAACTTAAATAAAGGTTTTTCTTGTTGCCAAAAATGTGTCCTTTTTTATGTCACTATACATTGTAGTAAGGTGTGCAAGGGTGTAAGTGTGTAATAATGATAATGTGGGGCACTAAAAACACCATACACCACCTCTCTTACACTGTACCTGTCAGCTCTGCCCCCCCCAAAGATGGCCGCTCTGCCGTACTCACCGTTATTGTGTGAGGTGAGGAGGAAAGGTGAACTACAACAATGGTGGACGGCACACAGGAGCGCCCCCTGCTGGTCACTCTCCTTCTCCAGCTCTTCCCTCTGCCACTGGCTGTAGGAGTATACGCTGCCCAAACAAAAACACCCGGTGGGGTCTCAGTAGATTTATCCTTGTTTCCAGATAGTAACCAATCACAGCTCAGCTTTCACATATTATTTGCCTTGGTAAAGTGAAAGAGGAGCTGTGATTGGTTGCTATGGGCTACTAAGGGAAATGCATTGAGCTGCTGTAGTAAGAGACCCATAGCAGCCAATCACAGCTCAGCTTTTATTTCTCACATTGCTCTGGGAACATGAAAGCTGAGCTGTGATTGGTTGCTATGGGCAACAAAGAGACTTACCATTAGAAAGCTCAGTGTAGCAGAGCTGAGTTGGCGGTGACAGTGTAGTAGAGCTGAGTTGGGGATGACAATGTAGCAGAGCTGAGTTGGCGGTGACGGTGTAGCAGAGCTGAGTTGGCGGTGACGGTGTAGCAGAGCTGAGTTGGCGGTGACTGTGTAGCAGAGCTGAGTTGGCGGTGACGGTGTAGCAGAGCTGAGTTGGGGGGGACGGTGTAGCAGAGCTGAGTTGGCGGTCACTGTGTAGCAGAGCTGAGTTGGCGGTGACGGTATAGCAGAGCTGAGTTGGCGGTGACGGTGTAGCAGAGCTGAGTTGGCGGTGACGGTGTAGCAGAGCTGAGTTGGGGGGGGACGGTGTAGCAGAGCTGAGTTGGGGATGACAATGTAGCAGAGCTGAGTTGGCGGTGACGGTGTAGCAGAGCTGAGTTGGCGGTGACGGTGTAGCAGAGCTGAGTTGGCGGTGACTGTGTAGCAGAGCTTAGTTGGCGGTGACGGTGTAGCAGAGCTGAGTTGGGGGGGACGGTGTAGCAGAGCTGAGTTGACGGTGACGGTATAGCAGAGCTGAGTTGGCGGTGACGGTGTAGCAGAGCTGAGTTGGCGGTGACGGTATAGCAGAGCTGAGTTGGCGGTGACGGTGTAGCAGAGCTGAGTTGGGGATGACCTTGTAGCAGAGCTGAGTTGGCGGTGACGGTGTAGCAGAGCTGAGTTGGGGATGACCTTGTAGCAGAGCTGAGTTGGGGATGACGGTGTAGCAGAGCTGAGTTGGCGGTGTCGGTGTAGCAGAGCTGAGTTGGCGGTGACGGTGTACCAGAGCTGAGTTGGGGATGACGGTGTAGCAGAGCTGAGTTGGCAGTGACAGTATAGAAGAGCTGAGTTGGCGGTGACGGTGTAGCAGAGCTGAGTTGGGGATGACGGTGTAGCAGAGCTGAGTTGGGGATGACCTTGTAGCAGAGCTGAGTTGGCGGTGACGGTGTAGCAGAGCTGAGTTGGGGATGACGGTGTAGCAGAGCTGAGATGGCACTAACCGAGTAGCAGAGCTGAGTTGGGGGGAAGGTGTAGCAGAGCTGAGATGGCACTGACCGAGTAGCAGAGCTGAGATGGTAAGTGCCGCAGGTGAAGGTGGTGCCCCATGGCTGATCACGAAAGGGGGGTGCCACTTGGTGATCGTGCGGTGGAGGTTTTGGGCGGTGATCGCGGGGTCGGGAGCTGTTGGTCATAGGGGGGGACGGAGCTTGCGAGGGGCGGAGCTTGTCACAGGTGAGTGCGGAGGCTATGCCATGGGTGAGTGAGGGATGCCACGGGTGATGGGGGGGGCGGTTGGTTGTGGGGCGCGGGGCTGTGTGCTGCGGGTGAGTGCTGGACGGTGCGCCGGGAGGCTCTGGACACAGGGGGTGAGCTCTGGGCTGGGGGTGACCGGGTGGCTGCTGTTAGTTAGCTGCGCTGATCACTGTCTCCCTCTCTAACAGCAGCCACCCCATCAGTGTTCTCAGTCACTTCACTGTGCTGGGACTGAGGACACGTGGTGCCGACTCCGAGGGTGGGGGCCAGGAGCAGGGAGCGTGTCGGGTTGGACTGAGGTCTGATGATTCTATGCATTCCGTGGGGGTGAATGCAGCTGGATAACAGCAAAACTGTGCAGAATCCATAATAACTTTATATTGGAAAGATGAAAAGCTACGCATGGTTGGGTGTACTCTGCTGGTTAGTTAGCGCTGCGGTGGGTGCCGGGGGCGGGGCTTACCACGATGGGGGCGGGGCATACCGGGTCATACTGTTTGCAACTATGGAAGCTTGCACCAGAAGCTCCACGAGATTGAGTACTAAGGGGCATACTAAGGGGGGTACTAAGGGGCATACTAAGAAGGTACTAAGGGACATACTAAGGGGGGTACTAAGGGGCATACTAAGAAGGTACTAAGGGGCATACTAAGGGGGGTACTAAGGGGGTACTAAGGGGCATACTAAGGGGGTACTAAGGGGCATACTAAGAAGGTACTAAGGGGCATACTAAGAAGGTACTAAGGGGCATACTAAGGGGGTACCAAGGGACATACTAAGAAGATACTAAGGGGGTACTAAGGGGCACACTAAGGGGGTACTAAGGGGCATACTAAGAAGGTACTAAGGGCAGGGCCGGATTAAGGTTGGTGGAGTCCCCGGGCAACAATCTTGTTGGAGGCCCCCCCCCCCAAAAAAAAAATAAAAATAAAACAATATTACGATCCATATAGATGTCAGCTTACTGTAGGCGGCTTAACACAGATACCTCCTTGCTCCTGGCTGTGAGGCTCAGCATCCTCCTCTGTTGTGCACGTGATGGTCACTAGAGGCTGCAGTGCAGAGGAAGATGCACAGCCCTAGAGACAGGTGCAGGAGGGGGTGAGTATCAGGGTGGGTTCTCACATTGTGTTTGTGTTAATAATGCAATGTGAGAACCCAGCACTTTCTGTGTTCTCAGCCACTGTGTTAGTGCCATATTACACGGCCTGATATCCTGGGTAAGCAGTGCCGTTCTGCTAGATTAGCGCTCGCTTACAGAGCCTATGATAAGGCTGGATCCGCCATCAGTCGCACATCACTATTAAACGCAGCGATGCATGGCCGGTGGCCGATTTTTGCTAACGAGAAGCATTGATGGTATTATGGCTTAGAGCAAAATAGCCTAACTTTTTTTTTTTTTTTTTTTTAAATACTCGGGGCACCCCTACCGAATAATGTTCTAAAAAATACAAAAGAAATGTCATCCAGTGACTTACAGGTGATGTCTTCTTTGATCTGAGGCGTCACTTTCTGTTTCCTCTCCATCCGGCCCGGATCACCAGGAAGATTTCTTGACCTGCCAGACAAAGATCTTAGGCTCCGCACTTTTACAACAACTTCCTTCCCTTTTTCCAACCCACAAGGTCCCAAACAGTAGTAATTCCACTTTTTGGTGTGATTTCCAGTAAAGTAAGTAGGTATGTGGCTTGCCCCCTGTATGTCCCTTGCTGTGCCCCAAATAGTTTTAAAGTCCCTCTGTCCCCATATAGTAATAATGTCCCCTGCTATGTCCACATATATAAATAATGCAGGATGCGGTTAGTGTGAGTTCAACTGCTAATGACTTGACGAGGTTAACCTATGTGATGTCTATACCCTAAAGACAATGGTATATTTAGTAGAGGAAAAAAGAGAATCTAGGTCCTCTAGACAAGTCTAAAAAGATGGTGAATAATTACAAATAGTGAGATATAAAGGTATAATTTACTGGTAGATAATCAGAATATAGTATATAGTATATAGCATATAACCAATAGCATGATAAAAACATGTTATATAGCAAGTGACATGATAAAACACAAATAAACACAGACAAAATATGCAGAATATATAATTTGTACCAGAAATGAACAAATCATAAAAAATGGCAAAAGATAGAAAAATTAAAAAATTAAAAAAATTAAAAAAGAAAAAATGAAAAAATAGTAGTAAAATAAAAGAGTTTATAAAAGGTTATAAAATTGTGCACATAATTGGAATACAAAATATCACTTCCTAGGTGATTAATCGTAGCTCAATTCATCAATTCATCAGCACAATATGGTAAAATTCATAATTGTAAATCATATGGTTATGACAGAATTCATAGTATGATGGCGCTCATTTAGCACTTGGTTACGCCAAAAGTTCATGAATGTGCGCTACTTAGACCCAGTTGTGGAGTGTTAAATGGTAGCATTCATGTGGCGAACTGTTCATACGGCAAGTGAGCCTGATATGTAGCTAGCAGGAACAGGCTGAGTGATAATTATCGCATTAGTGTAGCGATGTGCATTCAGTTGCTAGTACATTCATGTGGTGTATATTACACCTCTCACCGTTCCTGCGAGATGAAGGGTCCCCGGAGCGGCTGACTTGTGCGCTCGGACTTGCCGGTCTTTGTTTGGCTGTTCCTATTGCTGGAAGCATGTGCCGCGCTCAGCCCAGGTATTAATGTAGATCGGAGCTCCGTACATGCGCAATGTGTTGTGTTGCCCGCGGGACCTCGTGCTGATGTTGGCGCCAAATAGATGTTCGAAAAGGCTGTTAATGTAGTAAGCCTTTGAGCATTAGTTCATAAGTAGGATATTGTTAGTAGCTGGACGCGTTTCGATACTTTCTTAGTATCTTTCTCAACTGTTTAGAATTCATGCTGCCCTAGGCACTTTGCATGCTGAGGCGAACCCCCCCCCCCCCAGGCGCCCCAGCGTGGTGTATGCATGGTGTATACCCCGGCACGGCTGGCACCCCAGCACCGAATACTCAGCACCCAGTACTGCTGAGCGGCCCCCCCCCCCGGCTCTCAGTAGTGTTGGGTACTGGGGTGCCGCTCTGCTTGATGCCCGCCCTTCTCATCAAACAGAAGTAATGGAGGAAAGAAGGTGGCCAGGGACGTCTTAGTTTGGGGTCCGCTTCTGTCCAGTATCGGACTGGGGTACCTGGGGCCCACCAGAGGAAATGATCCTTGGTGCCCACCAATATAGAACCAGTGAGACACGACAGGCCGCTGTTTTCCTGGATTCATCTGTATCTGTGACAAATTCTTCTTTAAAAAACATTTTCAGTCAAACTAAAACTCTCAGAACCCCCTCCATTTATTCAGCTCTCAGGGTATGCTGGGAGTTGTAGTCTCTGAGAGGACAACCCTTTAATAAATCACTGTGTGCAGAGGCTCCTGGTGGCTGCAATCTGTAGGTGACAACCATCAGCCCTGAAGGTCCAGAAATACATCTGTCCACACTGTACTACAACTCCCAGCATATCCTGAGGGCTGCAGACTGTCAGTACATGCTGGGAGTTGTAGTGCCTGCAGCTGTTGTAGTTGGGTCCTAGGTGCATTATACAGTGAATGCTTTCTGAAATATAGGAATACATAGATCTGTGGGGGCTCAGTGTAGGGAAGTGACCCCAGAACAGCACTAATAGGGGATAGAACAAAAACATCTCCCCCTATCCCCTATTAGTGCTGTTCTGGGGTCACTTCCCTGCACTGAGCCCCCACAGATCTATGTATTCCTATATTCCAGAAAGCATTCACTGTATAATGCACCTAGGACCCAACTACAACAGCTGCAGGCACTACAACTCCCAGCATGTACTGACAGTCTGCAGCCCTCAGGATATGCTGGGAGTTGTAGTGCCTGCAGCTGTTGTAGTTGGGTCCTAGGTGCATTATACACTGGATGTTTTGTGGAAGATCAGAATATATAGATCTGTGGGGGCTCAGTGCAGGGAAGTGACCCCAGAACATCACTAATAGGGGATAGAACAAAACATCTCCCCCCCCCATTAGTGATGTTCTGGGGTCACTTCCCTACACTGAGCCCCCACAGATTTATGTATTCTTATATACCACAAAGCATCCAGTGTATAATGCACCTAGGACCCAACTACAACAGCTGCAGGCACTACAACTACCAGCATGTACTGACAGTCTGCAGCCCTCAGGATATGTTGGGAGTTGTAGTGCCTGCAGCTGTTGTAGTTGGATTCTAGTTAAAAAGTTTGCGCTAGTGTACTGTAGTGACCGCTGGGCTGTGTCAGTACACTACCGCAAACCATACACTGACCTATTTAGACCCCAATGGTACACAGGCTCTGCACACTATAGAAGTGATTACAGTGCAGTTACTAATGACTCACGGGTGACGTCTTCTCTGATTGCAGTCGCTCACTCTTTGCTTTCCTCTCCATTTGGCGCAGCCATCATGAAGACTTTTCCGATCACAACTCAACGGCAGAGGGGCGGGCTGGCTGGCAGGGGGAGAAGCTGGGGGGCAGGGAGAGAAGCTGGGGGGGGGCAGGGAGAGAAGCTGATGGGAGCAGGGGATTGGCAGAGGGGCGGGCTGGCTGGCAGGGAGACAAGCTGGGGGGCAGGAGGATCGACAGAGGGGCGGGCTGGCAGAGAGAGAAGCTGGGGGGCAGGGAGAGAAGCTGAGGGGCAGGGGGATCACCAAGGGGCGGGCTGGCAGGTAGAAAAGCTGGGGGGCAGGGAGAGAAGCTGATGGGGGCAGGGGGATCAGCAGAGGGGCGGGCTGGCTGGCAGGGAGAGAAGCTGGGGGGCAGGGAGAGATGGTGGGGGGCAGGGGGATCGTCCGAGGGGCGGGCTGGCAGGGAGAGAAGCTGGGGGGGCAGGGGGATCGGCAGAGGGGCGGGCTGGCTGGCAGGGAGAGAAGCTGGGGGGGGCAGGGAGAGAAGCTGATGGGGGCAGGGGGATCAGCAGAGGGGCGGGCTGGCTGGCATGGAGAGAAGCTGGGGGGCAGGGAGAGAAGCTGGGGGGCAGGGGGATCGTCCAAGGGGCGGGCTGGCAGGAAGAGAAGCTGGGGGGCAGGGAGAGAAGCTGGGGAGCAGGGGGATTGGCCGAGGGGCTGGAGGGGCGGTCTGGCAAGGAGAGAAGCTGGGGGAGCAGGGAGAAAAGCTGGGGGGCAGAGAGAGAAGCTGGGGGGAGGGCTGGCAGGGAGAGAAGCTGGGGGGCAGGGAGAGAAGCTGGGGGGCAGGGAGAGAAGCTGGGGGGGCAGGGAAAGAAGCTGATGGGGGCAGGGGATCGTCCGAGGGGCGGGCTGGCTGGCAGGGAGAGAAGCTGGGGGGCAGGGAGAGAAGGTGGGGGGCAGGGGGATCGTCCGAGGGGCGGGCTGGCAGGGAGAGAAGCTGGGGGGGCAGGGGGATCGGCAGAGGGGCGGGCTGGCTGGCAGGGAGAGAAGCTGGGGGGGCAGGGAAAGAAGCTGATGGGGGCAGGGGATCGTCCGAGGGGCGGGCTGGCTGGCAGGGAGAGAAGGTGGGGGGCAGGGGGATCGTCCGAGGGGCGGGCTGGCAGGGAGAGAAGCTGGGGGGGCAGGGGGATCGGCAGAGGGGCGGGCTGGCTGGCAGGGAGAGAAGCTGGGGGGGCAGGAAGAGAGGCTGATGGGGGCAGGGGGATCAGCAGAGGGCCGACTTAAGGAGTAAACGAGCGCTCTCAGCACTCGCTCTCCTCTTTCCCCGCTCACTGCCGCCGCTATTCCATGCGGCAGCAGCGAGCGGATGAGTCCGGGGAGGGCCGGGCGGAGCTGCGGGGGGGCTGCCCGAGTGATCGCTAGATCGTCCGGGCAGCCCATAGCATACAGCAGCATCTGCTGCCGATGCTCTTATTCCACAGAGCGACGGCAGCAGATCGTTGCTATATCCAGGCCCGCTTCTGCCATGAGGCGGAATGAGCCTTCCGCCTCAGGCGGCAGATTTTGCGGTCCGACAGGGGGCGGCATTTTGTCCCCCCTGCTGTCATTTCTGTTAAGTATCACTTAACAAAAATGACAGCGGCCGCTCACCTGTCCCGTCGCCCGCGCTCTCCACATACCGTCAGGTCCCGCGATGTCACCCTGCAGCTGTCATGGACCTCCAGGCTGTGGTGAGTGCCCGGGGTCAGTGGGGGATGCGCTGGGGTGATCGGGTCGCGCGGGGCGACCCGATCACCCCACTCACTCACCACAGCCTGGAGGTCCGTGACAGCTGCAGGGTGACATCGCGGGACCTGACGGGATGTGGAGACAGCAGAGAGCGTGGGCCGGCTGCGGTGTGGGACAGGTGAGTGGATGGCTGCGGCGGTGGGGGGGGATGGGGGTGCCGGCCATCACTCGGGGCGGCCGCCTGAGGTTTGCCCCAGGCGGCAGAAACCCCAGAATCGGCCCTGGCTGTATCAGTCGTTTGTTTTTCAACATGTTAAAAGACAAACGACTTAAACGATCAGCCGACATGAATGATGTTGGCTGATAGTTGCCTTCTATTTCACGGGACGCTTATCGGCCGTGACGGCCGATAATCGTTCCGTGGAATATGGCCTTTTGCCTAAAGGGGAAGGTGTGTTCAGAAAAGAAGGGGAGGGAGCAGCGATCAACGCTCAGATGTGACGCTATATTATAAACGGGGGGGGGGGGGGGGCACATCCTTTAATGTTTGAGACCAATGGAAAGCATGCAGTACTGTTTGTATAGTGATGACAGTCCCATCTTATCACATATTATTAGGCTCTGTAATCTATATTTATGATTTTATAACTTCTTGCGAGTGTACGGACTAGCATGAAAATCAAGAAGATCTAATCCTTGTGTAAACAGGTGATGTGTGTCCAATAACAATGTTGTTAAATGGCCGCACAAACTATACAGGGATCGTTCAGGAGTTCCTGCCGCTCAATAAGTTGTGCTGTCTTAGGGCATTGCAAAGAGCGCTGATCTCACTGAGCGTCACTCATTTGTGGCCACGGATGGCCGAAGATTATTAAAGTTACCAAACAGCCCAGATACGGCAGGACATTCCCAATTTTGGGGTGCTGTCCCAGAACACACACAGTGTCCCACAATACCCACCACCTACAGTGCTGCCCTGTGTTAATTAATGTTGAGTATCCTATGCCCGACAATCCTATGCAACGTTAATTACCGTTCTCTGGATGACACAGGCACAGAGAAGCTGTGCCTGTGTCATCTGCGGCGGGTCCCAGCTGTCAGTGATTGGGATGGCTGCCACACAGAAGGGACACAAAGGGGAGGGCTGGCACAGAGGGAAGGGATGGCACCAAGAAGGGGTACAGAAAGGAGAGGACTGACAGAGGGGAGGGCTGTCACAGAGAGGGGAGGACTGACACAGAGAGGGGCACAGAAAGGGGAGGACTGATCTGAGAGGGGACACTGAAAGGGGAGGGCTGGCACAGAGAGAGGAGGACTGACACAGAGAGGGGAGGGATGGCACCAAGAAGAGGTACAGAAAGGAGAGGACTGACAGAGGGGAGGGTTGTCACAGAGAGGGGAGGACTGACACAGAGAGGGGAGGACTAGCACAAAGAGGGGCACAGAAAGGGGAGGACTGATCTGAGAGGGGGCAGAGATGGAAAGGCTGGCACAGAGAGGTGAGGGCTTACACAGAGAGGGTAGGGCTGGCACAGAGGGAATAAAATACTGTAATAAAATTAGCGATGTGCTGCCCTATGATTGTGGGAGAAGTGTTTGGGCATGGTTGGGGGGTGTCTTGGGACGTGGGTGTGGTTGGGGCATGTCTATAACCCTCTTTACACTCAGCCAAAGTTGGGAGGTATGCCCGGCATCTCTCCGGTGACCGCGGCATACCCGACCCCCGCATAACTTCGCCACCTGCGGCAACCCCCCCCCCCCCCCGGATCACAAACGGCCGCCAGCTATTACCCTTCCCAGATCTCATGGTGACCAGCACAACCCTCCTCCCCCCTCCCACTCCCGCACGCTGCCACCTGCTCCCCCCCGCATCTCATGGGACATCTAGTGACACCCGCGGCAACCCCCCCCCCTCGGATCTGACAGTCTGACATTGGCCTCACCCGGCATCTCTTCGGTGACCGCGGCATAACTCCCCCCGTCGCATCACTGCTGACTGGCAGCCGCCCGCTCCCCCCCCCGCATCTCATGGGAAATCTAGTGACGCCCGCGGTACCGCCCCCAACACCTATCCCCCCCGCCGGATCTGACAGTCTGACATTGGCCTCTCCCGGCATCTCTTTGGTGACCGCGGCATAACTCCCCCCGCCGCATCCCTGCTCCCCCCCCCCACCCCCAAGCTGCATCTCATCTCTTCGGTGATCGGCACCCGCAGCACCCCCTCCCCCCACCCGGATCATGGACGGCCGCCAGCTACCCCCCCTCCCCGACTCACCCTCAGCACACCGAGCAATACTCAATCAGTCAAGGAGTTCCTGAAGTGGCACCTGCCTGTGCACCCCCCTCGCCGCAGTTCACAGCTGACCTGCGGCCCCCTGTCATTTAACTCACTCGACTCTACTATGTGTCACTCACTCGGCTCTGCTATGTGTCACTCACTCGACCCTGCTATGTGTCACTCACTCGGTTCTGCTATGTATCACTCACTCGGTTCTGCTATGTGTCACTCACTCGACTCTGCTATGTGTCACTCACTCGGCTCTGCTATGTGTCACTCACTCGACTCTGCTATGTGTCACTCACTCGGCTCTGCTATGTGTCACTCACTCGACTCTGCTATGTGTCACTCACTCGACTCTGCTTTGTCACTCTGCTTTATTTTGTGGATATCAGCTCTGCTACATCATGGACCAATCGGGCATTAGCATTGCATGATGGGAGATGTTGTTTTCTGGCCAGCGCCATGTTGGATATAGTAAGGTTTTCTAAAAAACTTGTAACTATGGAACGGAAGCAGCTAGAAAGACGGGAGACGGCTCAGAATTCTCAGACTAGCTAGGTGTGGGAGCATTTTATTTTTTTAGCTCTAGGGGGGAATACCCCTTTAAACCCTCTGCTATATATATACTGTGTATATATATATATATATATATATATATATATATATATATATACAGTATATACAATAATCGTCACATTTTGCGTATACTCTATAATTTTGCCCTTAAATTCCTAAAGTTTCCATCACCACTTCGTCCTCAGAAAAAAAATGTTGACCTCAGCCCATCTATATAACATAAAAAAGATTTATACTTCCCTATAAAATGTGAAACGTCATAAATCAGAACCTAAAAATAATAGAAACGACTTGAAAGTTTTCACATCTAAAACAGAAGCTCGCAACATAAACAGATATAAATTACGCTAATAGGGACTGTTCTTTTATAGAGAAGCTATAGGGACAGATCCATTGAACGTCCCTTGTGTGGCTGCATTCATGTTTAATATAATCTGAAGTATTTATGAAGAAACAGGAAAAAAAAAAACTAAAGTCAAGCGAGAAGCATAAAAATCTATAATTACCCATCTAGAAAAAATACTTTGACATCAAATAGTTTAACAGTCGGATAATTCAAAAGAATGTTTGAGAAAATACGGGTCGGGAATGACCATCCACCAATCCGGGGGCTCGAGCGAGTTCTTTCATCTGCTATAAATTACGCCACTTTAATTACAGTAAATGACACGGGCCCCTAATGAAATCGCTCCCACTGTCGATCCCTATGAGAAGGAGCTGGATTCTGCTTTAAGAAGTAGTAAATTTCCCTTACAGTATTTTTTTTTTTTACTTGCATCGAGCGTTCGGCTCACTCTGCTATCTCCTCCGGCCCTCCTTTGTCCTATTAGACTCTGTGTAATTTGCTTCAGCCTTTAATAGCCTCGTAAATCTACCATGAGATAAATTCAGAATTGGAAATTGGTCCCATTTGAGCTGAAAATGGATCAAAGAAAGAAAGAAAGAAAGAAAGAAAGGAGTTTTAGTAAAAACAGACTTGGGTACAAAAAAAAAAAAAAAAGGTTGGATAGAAATCTCAATATTTTTGCAAAATCTTTAGGATAACACAATAAAGACTAGAGATGAGCGAACTTACAGTAAATGCGACCAAACTTGAACCCGATTGCCATTGATTAAGGGGAAACGATCAGCAGGTTAGAAGTATCTAACCTGCTGATATTCCACTATAGGGTATGGGGCGCTGAGGATGAGGGTACGTTTCTTGCCTTCATCTTCTGTGCCATAACGTAATATTAGCAGTTTATTGTCTATGCTAATTAGGCGTTTTGGTGCACTGGGGGCGGGACTATTACACCCAGTGCACTAATTCACTCCCGGATGGCCTGCTCTGCTGATATCTATTAGGTGGAGCAGGGCAACCTGGTGCGGATCGGTGCACTAGGGATGGTAGTCGTTCCCCCAGTGCACCAAAACGTCTATTTAGCATAAAAGATAAATTGCTAATATCACGGAAATGGTGCCAGAGATGAAGGTAAGAAACTTACCTTCATCCTCAGCGCCTTATACCCTATAGGTGCAGGTTAGCACGTTAAGAGCAGGTTCAATTCTTTCTCTTTAAAGGGAACCTATCACCCGGCATTGCAGCCCAGTGCCCGCCCGACCCCCCGGTGAAGCCCCGGATACTTACCCTTTGCTGCAAGTCCCGCTCTTGGATGCTAATTACCAGAGATGAGTCTGCTGCCAATAGAGAATGACTGGAGCCGTCATCCTCTATGGGCGTCGGACTTATCTCAGGAGCGCACGCACAGGGCTGCCGACGGCGATATGTCCATCCCGGGACCAGGTCCAAGAGCGGGACTTGCAGCAAAGGGTAAGTATCCGGGGCTCCACCGGGGGGTCGGGCGAGCTCTGCGCGGCAATGCCGGATGACAGATTCCCTTTAACGCTGCCCGGAAAAAATGGATACGGCCCTAAGAGACCTTGGAAAAGATGGATACAGCCTTAGGACACCTATAGCTGTCATCCCAGACGTTTCCAGACTGTAGACTGAAGCAATCAACAGCAGAGCGATTAGGTTCAGGTTTGGCCTAATTTACTCTAAATTCACTCATCTCCAATAAAGATTACAGTAACACCATTCTGGTATGCTGTATATTGGATATACAATGCTGGTCAGTAATGGCACATTTAAAAATCAGGTGGACAGTATGTGTAATAGGGTTATGAAGGGGGAGAGTTATCAGACATGGTGTAAAGTGAAACTGGCCCAGTTGCCCCCAGCAACCAATCAGATTCCACCTTAATTTTCCAAAGAGTCTGTGAGGAATGAGAGGTGGAATCTGATTGGTTGCTAGGGGCAACTGGGCCATTTTCACTTTACTCCATGTTTGATAAATTTCTCCCTTCATAACCCTATTACTCTTTCATACTTAGTAAAATGGAGCAGCTAGGAGGAGGGAATGTCACAGATCTGTTAAATCCTTAACTGGTCCCTCATAAGCAAATCTTCAAAGTGCTTTTGTACACTTAGGGTGCGTTCACACCTACAGGATCTGCAGCAGATTTGATGGTGCAGATTTGATGCTGTGTTCAGTTATTGAAATGAAATCTGCTGCAGATCCTGTAGGTGTGATCGCACCATAAAGGACCTTAAAAGGGTTATCCCAAGATAAAAACTTACTATTAGATAAATCTGTGGGAATTTGTTTTAGGAAGAATCAGTGTGAAATGGCTGGGTTGGATGCCTTGCATACAGTGTATGCCTCACTGTTTAATAAGTACAGGAGCAGGGACTCTGTGGCAGGACTCTGCTCCTGTAAGTAGTTTCTGTGGTGCTCTATACAATTATGTAGGTTGCTATGGAAATTACTTACGGAAGCAGGGACTTATTGAGCAGTGATGTATACACTGTATGCCTTGCTTTATAGTGAACATACGCTGGGCCCAGTAAGCTCTAGAGTAAGCAGTGATGCATACATCATACATGCATATAGTCTGACACATTTGCTATGTTATGTTCACATGGCGTAAGAGACCAGCTGTGTCACGGAGCGCCCAGTCTCTTAAAAGATCATCCCGGCCGGTACTGCAGTACCGGCCAGATGATCTTTCCCGCCGCAGAGTTTTGATGCGGGCGCATTAGCGCGCGCGCATCAGAACTCCCCACAGCACACTATGATGCTTGCGGCCGCAGAAAACTGACATGTCAATTGTTTGCGGCGCCGATTGAAGTCCCAGGCCGGAGCGTATACTATGTGTATACGCTCCGGCAAGGATCCCATAGATACCCGACCAACGTATTTTCTCGTATTAACTATGGCCGTTGTTGCAATCGGCAACAACGGATGTAGAAATACGGAAAAATATGTTGTGTGAACATAGCCTTATTGTGTACTAAGCAGTAAAGCCTACACTGTATGCCTCACAGTCACCGCTCAGTACAGGAGCAGGAACTCCTGTCTTTATTCTGAATCTATTTGCTTATCCTGTGAATAAATATATCTGATCAGAGGGGGTCTCATTGTTAGGACCCCATGAGAACGGGATTCCCCTCTTCACCATGTGGATAGAGTAGTGGTCGAGCATGCATGCTGCCCTGCTATTCACATTTATACAGTATTGTGGAAGCATTAGGATTTCCTCATATACTTCATAGAAGTGAACAAAAATATAAAAATTTTAGAGGGCTACTTCGCCTTTCCGAGGGGTAAACTGCCTATTTCTATACAATATTCATGTAGTGTATGGTAAAATCCTGATGCTTCCAAAATACTGTCTATATGTATGTGAAGTATTCGAATATTTTTATTGCTCTAAGTAAATCAAACCGCAATGATCAGGAGAGAAATCAAGTGAAAGAGGAGAATAGTCTGAAGATTACAATAGCAGAGATGAAGTAGTAATATGGTAGTCTGGAAAGATCCAAAAACATTTGAAACACTAATTTATATTTTTAAGATTTATTTAAATTTTTTACCCCTATTGGACTTAATGGCAAGACTCTAGAAAAAACAGATCGGGTTTGAGAACGTCAAAGGGGAAGGGAGCAAAGAAAATAAGTTGAGGGCCAATCTTACGTAGCGTGACTTGAGGTCGATGAATATGTAGGCAAGACATAAGGTAATGGTTTTGTGGACATATTTATATATACTTTGGAGAATTGCGTCTGGTTTCCACCATAAAATATATTTAGAATGTTTTCAAAGTGATCTCCAATATAGGGTGATGATACAAGAACACGGAATATACACCCCATTCAATGCCAGTTGGATTTGCCTAACATAAAGAAAGAGGTTATACCAAGATTAGAAGTTATCTCCTAACATCAAGGGATATGCGGATAGCTAGGTGAATGGTGGGGGTCCAATTGCTGGGTCATGAGAACAGAGGTCAATTGCCCCAAAGTGAAAAGACCCTAAATAAAGGGCAAATGGGGTGGTGGCCCAGTAGGTGTGTGGCTCCATCTTTCACCTCTATGACCTCCATTGTTGTAATCAGTGGAGGTCCTGGTGATTTCTTCTGGCACTTGGAATGTTTTCTCAACCCTTTGTTCAGCGGAACACAAGAACAATGGGCCATGATCCGAGGTTCTTGGGGGGGAAATATTACCTTGGGGTCCTATTAGAAAAAGCGATTTTTACCGATAAACGATTATAGCAAACAAGATTGTTTTTCGTTAACCTGAAATCGTTCACCATAGTACACAGAACGATAGTCGTTACTACTCCTTCTGATCCCAGCAAAAGATTGAACGATGTGCCCCTGCACTGAACGATTGGTGAACAAATGCGGAATCACAGCAAACGATTACCGAACCAATAACAATAATTTTAGGGTCAGATCTAAATCAACGACACAAAAGCAATTTTTTGATTGTTGCCTGCAAATACACAGGTCGATTATTGTTTAAATTCGATCAATATAACGATTTTCTTCACAATAATCGTCTTGTGTAATAGGGCCTTTACTGAAAGAGTAGTGGGTACATGAAAAAAATTTCTAGCAGATGTGGTTGGTAAATCTACAGTAACCTGGAGGGCTTTTTCTGACAACAATCTTCTATGTTTGTACGTACCGTAGTGTTCCGTCACTTTTTTGAGCTCCAAATAATGTTAATATAACAGACCATTTCCAGGGCATTTCTGAGACTTGTTGGGAGTTTTCAGGTCTTAGAGTAAGAAACAGGGTCTAATCATATTCTCAATCTTGAAATAACCACTTTACAGTGGACCTGCCAGCAGCTTTTTCAAGAAAAAGAAGTGTTCAATAGGGCTTCTTACCCTGAATCAGGAGATATAACTCTTATATTAGTCCATCGCTCCAGCACTAAGATATATGCGCTATAGATTTTACTCAAATTAACAGATACAACCTATGGGGGGGGGGGGGGGGTTTCCATGGACCAGCTCCAGCAACATTACCTCTTTCTCTCCTAGCACCCGTATACCTGCAAGTAAACACCCACTCTGAGCTTTTGCAGTCAAGTTGAACACCCCATGGACTTTATCTCCTAATTTGCATAAAAAATTCTAATGCTTATATCATAGTGCTAGCGTAAGGGATTGACAAAAGAGTTACATCTCCAGATTTAGGGGAAGAAGCTCTATTATACACTGTCTTTACTTAATTTAGCTGAAAGATGCTGGCAGATCCGCTTTAGTGTCTTAGGTCGAGTCGGGTCACAACTAGAGATGAGCACAATTCAAGCATGCTCAAGTCCCATCAATAGGCACGTCAATACCTATAGTTGAGAAGGTTGGATGCAGTCCTGGAAAGCATGGGTGCAGTCACAGGCTATAGGCTGTATCCATATTTTAACGGACTCACTGGGGCTGCATCTCTAGTCACAACCCCTCTAAAAGCAGTTGCAACACCAGCGCCCAGTTGAGCTCTATGCAAAAAAAAAAAAAAAATCAACTGGTTCCAGAAAGTGCCAGAGATTTGTAATTTACTTCTCTCTCTCTCTCTCTCTCTCTCTCTCTCTCTCTCTATATATATATATATATATATATAAACTCAAGTCCTCCAGTACTTATCAGCTGCTGTATATCCTGCAGGAAGTAGTGTATTCTTTCCAGTCTGACACAGTGCTCTCTGCTGCCACCTCTGTCCATGTCAGGAACTGTCCAGAGCAGCAGCAAATACCCATAGAAAACCTCTCTTGATTTCCAGACTAAAAAAAATACACCACTCCCTGCAGGACATACAGCAGCTGATAAGTACTACAAGACTTGGGATTTTAATAGAAGTACATTACAAATCTCTGGCGCCTTCGGGCACCAGTTGATTTAAAAGAAAAAAAAAAACTTTTTGTGAACGACCCCTTTTAAGGGATTGTTCAAGAGTAGAAAAAAATGTGGTAGCTCTGGCTATTGCTCCAACTTCTGATGAACCAGTATTATGCTTTTGGGTGGAAATCCCCTTTAACCCCCACAGCAATTCATCAGTGCTTGATATGACGGCATGAATGACAACATGATATCTATTCCAGGTCTTGTTATTCTATGATTGTGCTGTCTTGGAGCCAGAACACATACAACCAGCAGGGACCAGTAACCGGATTGCTGAAATAACACTTTGCACGCTCAGGTGATGGTCAAATTACATCTTCAGGCTTCTTTTCCTGATGCTGACACATTAAATCCTTTCTTAACTCTGCAAGGAGACTGCCTGTCATTTACACTCCAAAGAATAACATTACCACCGTCCTCCATACAAACCTAGATTAGCTAATAGTCCGCCATATCAAGTCAACTGACACCGTGTTTGCTCAAGTACAGTCGGAATAGTGTATAGATTTTAATCCTTCAAAACCGACGGCCACATCAGCTGGAGTCACGTTACAGCTGCAGCTCGCAACGGCGGCTACGATCTTTTGATCTTAAGAAGTAGATGTGGCTGCATTGTTATGCTGGGAGCCCAAAGGAAATGTTTCCATGGCGGGGGGCACATTTATTTCTATGGCATCTGGAGCTGGTGTGTGCCAGGGATTGCTCCGGAGACACTAACTTACTGGCAGCTAAGCAGTGCTACTGACGTTAATGTATTCTACTCTGTATGATTTATGGGGATAATATGATGTGGAAGAAGTTGGGATCCAAGGGTCGGAAAATATCTACCCTCTACAGTAGAGGGAAAAACCGCCAAGTCATCACTCTGTTCAGTCGTCCCATTACTTTTGTGCAAAGTAGATAGCAACTATAAAGAGACAAGCAATTACCACTAGGGTCTAATTCACATGGGATGATGGGATGGTTCACAAATAACCTATTAACCTATCAGACCCGGATGATCAAAACTTTTCACACATCTCTATGTCAAAGGTTTTTACAAACAACAGTGACACTTTAACTTTACTCTAAAATATTTGGAAACCTTAAAGGGGCTATCCGACACTTCATTTTTTTTTTTAAATATGTTGCTGTCCTATTGACAAAAAACATAACAAACATCTAATGCTTACTTCTCAGAGCTCCCCCAGTGTCCTTCTACAGTCTCTCTGGTGTCCACATGAGTGACACCCCTTTCAGCCAATCACTGGCCGCTTCGCTGTCCCGCCTCAATCACTGATTGTTTGATCGAGCTGTCACTGCTGAGACAATTTTGAAGGTGGTGGCCAGTGGGTGACACCGGAAATTCTGCAGAAGGACACAGAGGGAGCGTGGAGAGGTAAGCATAAGGGTTAGGGCCCGTTCACATTACGCAACTAGTGCCAAAATTCCGCTTGAAATCCCCGCCCGCGGACTCTGCGCCGAATCCCACCTGCTATCTTTTTCAATGGGAGGCCTTGCGGGAAAACATGAAAGGAGCCTATGGCTGTATCCATTTTTTCCAGGACTCCCTAGAGCTGCATCCAAATTCTTCAGCCACTGGTAATCAAATGCCAAACAATTGGACTTGAGCATGCTTAAAGGAGACCTGTCACCGCCCCGGGAGTCAGACGCCCATAGAGAATGAATGGGGAGTCCGATGCTCCGTCATTCTCTATGGGCATCGGACTCTCCTGTCAGCGCGTACACCGGGCTTCGGGCGCTGATATCTCCGTGACCCGACCAGCTCAGGAGGCGGGACCCGGCGGGATCACGTGAGTATAGGGGGCTGTAACGGGGGGTTGGGAGCCTGTCACCCCGAAACGGGGGTGACAGGTCCTCTTTAAGTGATGCTCATATCTAGTAACCCATAGAAAAACTGTGGGTTTGGGAAATAAAAGTCATGCATTTCCAACATAACTGATGTGTTCCACTGTCAAAGTCTGCTCCCTTCTATGTCATGCATGCCTATAGGGAACCTTTCACCCTAGCTGCCAGGGCAGAGCCTGCTCGACCTCCCGTTGGAGCCCCATATACTTACCCCTTCCATGGAGTCCTGCTCCTGGACCCAGTCCCGCCGCAGAGGCGCTTAGAAGTATTCTCTTCTTCTACACGTTATCCCTGGTAGAGCACACTTCTACATTGAACAAGGCCCCCAGAATGCATCCCTACTGTCAGCTTTGTACTACAACTTCTTCTTACCACTCATTGCCTGCACCTGATCTTAAAGTGAAACCGCTGTCAGGGAATGTGGACACTTGGGAATCTTGGTGGATCACTCTCTGCGGATTCCGCAACTCGCCCCTGCTCGTGGCCGCTCGCATATCTGCCTGTGCCATAGACTCCATTCTCTGGTCAGGAAGATTCCTAATTAATGAACGGGTTCATTCTTTGGGCGTGGGGCGGAATATGCCTGACCCTAGAATGGGGTCTATGGCACAGGCAGAGAGTGAAGCGGGAGCGAGCGGCAGAATACCCCGCAAGTCCTCCGCATATTTTCCCCAGTGAGCACATACCGTTAGGCTATGTTCACACGCTGTATAAGACCGGCCGTTCCGTGACCCGGTCTCAAAAAAGATCATCCCGGCCGGTACTGCAGTACCGGCCGGATGATCTTTAGTGCCGCTGAGTTCTGATGCGGGTGCATCTGTGCGCACCCATATCAGCACTCTCCACTGCACACAATGGAGAGTGCGGCCAGAGCCGCACCCCCCATAGTATGCACTGACACACAATGGGGGATCTCATGTCAGTTTTTTATGGCGCTGTTATGGATCCCGGCCGGAGTGTATACCCTGTGTATACACTCCGGCTGGGATTCCATCGGTCTGCAGCACAATGTAGGTTCTGAACCAATCACGGCCATTGCAACAACGGCTGTAATTAGTATATAACTTACGTTGTGTGAACATGGCCTTAAACTGTATTACACTGAAGTTCTCAAGTAAACCGATCTTCTGGTTAAGTGCTGGACCCTACACCCACAGAGCTGCCACAACACCGCTCCCCCGGCACACAGCATATGATATGAATGACCTCAGTATATAGTCTCCATTCATTGTATGTTCATCTTTGCAGTAATGGTGCCTTGGAAAGCCTTAAAGGACAAGATCTTGGGTCCTGGCCCTAAACCCCATCACGTGTTTGGCCTGCATAACACGATGTACATATTATTATTGTGAAATGTTGCCTGGGAGTTAGATATCATTTTGTAAGTAACTGCTAGTGTTTTCTTGGCATCGCCCATGGCCAAATAACATTGAAAGCCTTCCTTCTCCCGTAATGATAATTAGTCCAGAAACATTAATTATTTATGACCTTAATCTACAAAATATGAAACTGGCAAGTCAGGGTAGGAGGCCTATCCAGAAAGATAAAATGTCTATGGGAAAATTGCCAAGTCGGAGGTGAAAAACAAAAAAAAATAGAAAATGAGGCAAAGTAATGTTTCCGTTATCGGTGTCATGGAAATTATTTTTGTAAGCAATGGATGGAAAACATGACTCCGTTTCAGGAATCCTATGAGTATCCAGAGCTATTAATGTCTATCATTTGCCATTTTCTCTTCTCCTGAAATCAGTCAGAAGTATCTCGTCTTCATTGAAAAGTGACCAAGAATAATATACTATATGCAATATGCTACCTCTTATCTCCCCGTACAGTCCTCCTAATGCAATGCTTAGATTTCACTCTTTAATGTGGTATATTGTTGCCATCAAGAAGAACCTATCATGACTGCCATAATCCTCTGTCTGTCTGGGAGTTTTAAACCAACGGGCCTCATTTTGCCTGGATGTGGGAATTTATTCAGTATAAGAGACTAGAATTTTCTGTAGACTCCCTCCCTAATTATTAGCTATTGGTGCTGTATGTTTCGACATCCAGCATGCTGGGCTGGTAGCACATAGACTGCCTATTTATCAACAGGAAAAGCAGTTTAAGGGGTATTCCACTCAAAGATAACTTTTGATATGTTGCTGCCCATGATGAGACTAACAATTCCTTCCATGCTTGTTTTTATATATTCAGTCTCCTTCCCCCAGTTCTCAGCTGCTGCTTTCTGCTGAAGACACAAAAATCAGTGTGTGAGCTTTTCTCTCTGTCCCCCTCCTCCCCCTTCCCTTTTGAGACGGCTGATGTAAACAAGTCCCTGTCAGGCTTTGTCTGCAACATTGTAGCTTCTTTGTAATGCTGGGAGGGTTAAAGTGAATGTACCACCAGGTACATTGCTTTGTGTTTTTTACATGAACAGAGCGGCGCTGGTGCGGGGATGCCAGTGGAGCAGTCCTCTTTTTGAACCGGCACACTTAGCGCTGGTCAATTCCTGAGCACTGGCCCAACTTAAGCACTGCAGGCAGGATGTGGATCCCCCCTCTGTGACGCAGCTCCATTAGAATTAATGGAGCTGTGTCACAGAGGGAAGGGGTGATCGTCACACTGTCCCCAGTGCTTCATGCCAGGCCGGTGTTTAGGAATAGACCAGAGCTGAGCGCGGGAACCGGACGCCGGTTAAAAAAAAGGACCGCTCCACCGGCATCCCTGCACCGGTGCTGGTCTGTCGAATATTGACAGAGAACATTACTGCCTGCCAAGGTGCCTACCATGGGAGACACTATGCATGGGGGCGGGGTAGAATAATAGGAAAGATGTCTATTTTGGGGAGCACTGTATATGAAGGGGAGATGCCCACTATATATGAAGAGGAGATGCCTACCATGGAGGACACTAGAGGAGAGGCCTACCATTGGAAACTCTAGAGGAGATGCCTACCATGGGGGACACTGGGGGAGATGCCTACCATGATGAACACTAGGGGAGATGCCTACCATGGGGGACACTAGAGGAGAGGCCTACCATTGGAAACTCTAGAGGAGATACCTACCATGGGGGACACTGGGGGAGATGCCTACCATGGGGGACAATAGGGGAGATCTCTACCATGATGAATGCTAGGGGAGATGCCTACCATGGGGGACACTAGGGGAGATGCCTACCATGGGGGACACTAGGGGAGATGCCTACCATGGGGGACACTAGGGGAGATGTCTACTACGGGTGACACTAGGGGAGATGTCTACTACGGGTGACACTAGGGGAGATGCCTATCATGGGGGACACTAGGGGAGATGTCTACTATGGGGGACACTGGGTGAGGTGCCTACCATGGGGGACACTTGGGGAGAGACCTACCATGGGGGACACTAGGGGAGATGTCTACTATGGGGGGCACTAGGGGAGATGCCTACCATGGGGGACACTAGAGGAGATACCTACCATGGGGGACACTGGGGGAGATGCCTACCATGGGGGACACTAGGGGAGATGTCTACCATGATGAACACTAGGGGAGATGCCTACCATGGGGGACACTAGGGGAGATGTCTACTACGGGGGACACTAGGGGAGATGCCTACCATGGGGGACACTAGGGGAGATGCCTACCATGGGGGACACTTGGGGAGATAACTACCATGGGGGACACTAGCGGAGATGTCTACTTCGGGGGACACTAGAGAGATGCCTACCATAGGGACACTAGAGGAGATGCCTACCATGGGGGACACTGGGGGAGATGCCTATCATGGGGGACACTGGGGGAGATGCCTACCATGGGGAACACTGGGGGAAATGCCTACCATGGGGGACACTAGGGAAGATGTCTACCATGGGGGACACTAGGGGAGATGTCTACCATGGGGGGCACTAGGGGAGATGTCTACCATGGGGGCACTAGGGGAGATGTCTACCATGATGAACACTAGGGGAGATGCCTACCATGGGGGACACTAGGGAAAATGTCTACCATGGGGGACACTAGGGAAGATGTCTACCATGTGGGACACTAGGGGAGATGCCTACCATGGGGGGCACTAGGGGAGATGTCTACCATGAGGGGCACTAGGGGAGATGTCTACCATGATGAACACTAGGGGAGATGCCTACCATGGGGGACACTAGAGGAGATGCCTACCATGGGGGATACTAGGGGAGATGCCTACTATGGGGGACACTGGGGGAGATGCCTACCATGGGGGACACTAGGGGAGATGCCTACCATGGGAAAGTCTATAGGAATAGGAAATACCTACCATGGGGGACACTGGGGGAGACGCCTACCATGGGGGACACTGGGGGAGATGCCTACCATGGGGAACACTGGGGGAAATGCCTACCATGGGGGACACTAGGGGAGATGTCTACCATGGGGGCACTAGGGGAGATGTCTACCATGATGAACACTAGGTGAGATGCCTACCATGGGGGACACAAGAGGAGATGCCTACCATGGGGGACACAAGAGGAGATGCCTACCATGGGGGACACTAGAGGGGATGCCTACCATGGGGGACTACCTACAGTGGAATGGGGGATGAGAGGAGGGTGCCCAATCAAAAGTTTGCTTTGTGGCCCAGCCCTTTCTAGTAACGCCCCTGTATGTAACCTGGTCATAAAAGTATGAAAGGATATGTAATGGACGACCCCCCCTCATGACTTAAGCCTTTTAACAGTAGGAAGGAATGACCTCAAGTTTCCTGAAGACGTTACACTGTATATTATAGGATCCTAATGTTCAGGAGGCTCTTAGAAGTAAATGTTTGGAATGTTTAGGGAAGACTTAATGCAAGTGTTAACCCTATGAGGTAAGTTGAGTGTGAAATGCCTTGTACCAAACCCATATCGTCCAGTTCTGCGGATTCCTGAATAAAGGATGATTTAGCGAGCGGTGTTCTGGACACTTGTCGGGCTCTGGGGAGCACTGACACATACACAGTGGCAGATGGAGGAGCCATTTCTCGAGATACATGTATTTTATATAGTTCCAGACAGATCCATGGCAATTCCATTCCCCCAGAGATGAAGCCAGCAGTACAGATGACTTGTCGAGACAGAATGCTGGACCTCATGGCCCATTTGGTCTAAATTATTACAGTCTACTCCTCAGCTGAAGTTTAGAATTTATGGCCTTAAAGGAGGACATTTTTGGATGGTGATAACAACCACATGTTACTTGTCTCTATGACTACGAGGAGTTTTGAAACTTCTTGTGACCACATTGTAATATGTATGTAGACTTGTTCCTATGTTCAGTCACTAGACTGAATACATTTGCGATGGAGAGATAACTGCTAAAGGCTGTAAAGTCAACCTGAGTCTAATATGGTTGTAACAACTGGTCGTGGAAACACTGGACCTCCGCTAGTGATGGTGTAAACTGCACCAGAGAGCGGGGACTAACGGTCTGCTGGTCTACACCAGAGCCCACTGCAAGGCAGGACAGACTTGCTGCGGCAGGCGACCCCCAGGTCACTACTCCTGGTTTGGCTTGCGGTGGCAGGCGAGGTGCAGCAAAAGGAAACGTGAACAGGTCAGCATTAGTGATGAGCGAACATCCCGCTGTTCGGGTTGGATCCCGAACACGAACACAGAAAAAAAAATATTGTGATTGGTTCGGTTCGTGTTCGGCGAACATTCACGAACAAATAATGAACAGATTATCAGACGTAAAGCGTAAAATACCTAATAGCGGAGCAATTGCGAGATCCATAACATTAGCGTATATTTTATTCACCAGTGCATATATACTGGCGATCACTGGCACACAATGAAAAAATATATATTTTAAGTAGCCCTAAAAAAGACTGTTGAGTTGTTAAGTTTTTTTTTTCCACAGAGGACGCCTGGTCACTACAGGGTTAAGATATGAATCCTTATAGTGCTAAAACGCTGGATTCTGTCACCCTCCCTACACTGACAATCTCACAACATTCTAAGCACTACTCGGTCATCCCTCCCTCCCTACACGGACAATCTCACAACATTCTAAGCACTACTCGGTCAGCTCTCCCTCCCTACACTGACAATCTCACAACATTCTAAGCACTACTCGGTCAGCTCTCCCTCCCTACATGGACAATCTCACAACATTCTAAGCACTACCCGGTCAGCTCTCCCTCCCTACTCTGACTAACAACTACTGTGAATATTGTTGCCTAACTACCGTACATTCAGATGCTGTCCCTGCTTGTGTCACTCTCCCTACTGAACGGCACAAGAATTAGGAAAGACTGTGAGAATATTCTCCTCAGCGTCGCATCTTTATAGCATGTACGTAACATACGTAATGACACTAATCGTACAGCCAATCACAGTAATGCCAGTAGTGACCATGGCTGCTACATTACCTGATGTGCCCGTCCATCCCCACATGTTCATTGGCTCTTTTACATTGGTGGGAAAAAACTAACGCAGTTGTAAACGTCCGCATGTTGGAAAATGATTGTTATAACCATCCCAATCATCGGACAAATTGTTCACGATTGTTGAACACGAACAATAAGCGTCATGTTCTTACGGACATACGAACATTTACAAACAAGTTGGCTCATCATTAGTCAGCAGCATGGCAGGCAGGAGCAGGCAGGATACACAGGCATCCCTAGAAGTGGGATGTGCGTGCCTACAAGGAGAACAGGGGTCAGGGACTGGTAAGGTGCCCTGAGAAGGGGGCGAAGCACAAGTAGGACTGAGTCCCTGCATGTGGGTCAATGAGTCAATGTCTTGCTGCTTGAAGGGCCTTAAAATATAATTTGGTTTCCTAAAAGAGACGATTCTATGTTAATTGAACTTCTTTTAAATTTTCAAATGATTTAAATTAGTTCAAATTTGAATATTTGGGAATTAATTTTGGGCAAATCACATACAGGAGCAGAGACCCTTATCAAGGACAGGAGAGGAGTGGTGAGGCATACAATGTTAGTGTATGATGTAGCATCCAGGAGGTAAGCAGCCAAATTCACAGCCGCTTACACTCACTAGTCTATGCGAAGGGCCGGAGGTCTATTATTATTATTATTATTATTATTTATTATATCTTATGACTGATGCAATGAAATCCTCTCAAAATACTTTGCTCTTCTTAGACAAATATGCAAAGTTTGGATTTCTGCAATGAGACCTTTCTTTGACATGGTAACTATGTACATAAACATTATTATTCTTACACTCTTACATTCTTATCTATAGAGGCTACAAAATGGTGTCTGCCTCGTCCTTGTCTTCCATGAAAAGTGTCCCTGATTGTTCTCAGTCAGGGCAATCCTCCAGTCAGCTGCCCAAATCTCTGATCATTTGCTACAATGTATCAGTGCGGAGTCTTGGCTGCAGAGAGTATTGCCTGGACTGGAGACAGTTGTATCTACTTCTTAGCTGAGAGCAGGATTAGGAATCTATCACTTGCACAATATGAATCTAAAGAAGAGAGTTCTTATAGTGACAGCGGAGGAAGGAATAAGGAGACTCCAGAGGGGGATAGATCACTATTGTACACAATTGTATCTACAAAGTTCTGTGCAGCTGCTATATGATGTGTTGTGGTGGTTCTGCATATTTTGTATCTAGTTAGCACCTGTGGTCCTAGGTATAATATCTATCTATCTATCTATCTATCTATCTATCTATCTATCTATCTATCTATCTATCATCTCCTATCTATCTATCTATCTATCTATCTATCTATCTATCTATCTCCTATCTATCTATCTCTTATCTATCTATCTATCTATCTATCTATCTATCTCCTATCTATCTATCTATCTATCTATCTATCTCCTATCTATCTATCTATCTATCTATCTATCTATCTATCTATCTATCTCCTATCTATCTATCTCTTATCTATCTATCTATCTATCTATCTATCTATCTATCTATCTATCTATCTCCTATCTATCTATCTATCTATCTATCTATCTATCTATCTATCTATCTCCTATCTATCTATCTATCTATCTATCTATCTATCTATCTATCTATCTCCTATCTATCTATCTATCTATCTATTATCTATCTATCTATGTATTATCTATTTATCTATCTATCTATCTATCTATCTATCTCCTATCTATCTATCTATCTATCTATCTATCTATCTATCTATCTATCTATCTATCAAAAACGATGATACTCGGCACACCAGTTCAGTGAACAAACATAAAGATTTATTCCAATTCAATAATAAGACTATGGGGGAGGGCTGGCTACTATAAAAGAGACTATGGGGGAGGGCTGGCTACTATATAAGAGACTATGAGGGAGGGCTAACTACTATATAAGAGACTATGGGGATGGCTGGCTACTATATAAGAGACTATGGGGGAGGGCTAACTACTATATAAGAGACTATGGGGATGGCTGGCTACTATATAAGAGACTATGGGGAGGGCTGGCTACTATATAAGAGACTATTGGGGGAGGGCTGGCTACTATATAAGAGACTATGGGGAGGGCTGGCTACTTTATAAGACTATGGGGGAGGGCTGGCTACTATATAAGAGACTATGGGACAGGGCTGGCTACTATATAGGAGAATATGGGTGGGGGGCTGGCTACTATATAAGAGACTATTGGGGAGGGCTGGCTACTATATAAGAGACTATGGGGAGGGCTGGCTACTTTATAAGACTATGGGGGAGGGCTGGCTACTATATAAGAGACTATGGGGAGAGCTGGCTACTATATATGAGACTATGGGGAGGGCTGGCTACTATATAAAAGACTATTGGGGAGGGCTGGCTACTATATATGAGACTATGGGGAGGGCTGGCTACTATATAAGACTATGGGGGAGGGCTGGCTACTATATGAGACTATGGGGGAGGGCTGGCTACTATATATGAGACTATGGGGAGGGCTGACTACTATATGAGAGACTATTGGGGAGGGCTGGCTACTATATGAGACTACTGGGGAGGGCTGGCTACTATATGAGAGACTATTGGGGAGGGCTGGCTACTATATGAGAGACTATGCGGAGAGCTGGCTACTATATGAGACTATTGGGGAGGGCTGGCTACTACATGAGACTATTGGGGAGGGCTGGCTACTATTTGGACACTATTGGGAGGGTTGGGTTGGCTATTATATGGGTTGGGGTTTAATCATGTCATAGCAATTTATCATGTCATTTATCATAGTGCACAGCGCTAGGAGTGCCAGGAGCGCGGCATTCGTGCTTGAATAATTGTCAAGGTTGGCCCGCAACTTTATCCAATTTTAGAATTTTGGCCCACTGTGTATTTCAGTTTGACACCCATGCCCTATGACATCAATATCCTGTAGCAAAGTGTGAAAACCTTTGCAGATCAGTGTATAAGCTTTGTGTGCCAGATTACCCGTTTCTCTCGCTGTACGTCGTCATTGTTCTCTTCCTTGTGTCCCAGCAGAACCTTCCATGCTGCGGCCCTGTGCATTGTGCAGATAGAAGGTGCCCGGCTTATTTATAATGGGGACGTTTCAGCCAATGTGAAATGAGAATCCAGCAAACAGGAAGCGACCGTGCGGGTTATTTCTTCTCACCAGGGCTCCATCTGCTCACATTACACGCATCCTTCCTCATAGACTATTATTTATTTTCCTACTACTGGAGCAGAACGTCTGACCATTAGCTGCCGCAGCACAGGTCCCTCTCATATACTGAGGGATGCGCCGATGTCTAAAACCTTACTTTTCCCACTATCCGTCATGATTTTTTTTTCCAGTCGAGAAACATATGCGTCATGACCATCACTGGTCCAGCTGAGAACAATTCAGGTCAGACGGGTTTTTTTTCCTCTCCTCTTCTTCCTCATATTTACAACATCAGATATAGAAAAGTAATTCTGCAAATGTGTCTCCAATTTTGTTTGCCATGTCCTGCTGAATGGGGCAGTAAGGGGTTAATCTGGTAACTCTGGCTAAAAGCTTTTACTTTCAAATCATCTGGTTTCAGAAAGTTATTTAGATTTGTAATTTACTTGCATTTCAAAATCTCCAGTCTTCCAGTACTTATCAACTGCTGTATGTCCTGCACGAAGTGGTGTATGAAACAGTGCTCTCTGCTGCCACCTCTGTCCATGTCAGGAATTGTCCAGAGCACGAGAGTTTTTCTATGGGGATTTGCTGCTGCTCTGTGCAGTTCTTGACATGGACAGAGGTGGCAGCAGAGAGCACTGTGTCAGACTGGAAAGAATACACCATTTCCTGCAGGACATACAGCAGCTGATAAGTACTGGAAGACTGGAGATTTTTAAATAGAAGTAAATTACAAATCTATATAACTTTCTAAAACCAGTTGATTTGAAAGAAAAAGCTTTTCGCCGGAGTGCCCCTTTAAAAGTTTGCTCACATCCATTGTTTCAGTCCGGACCCACACGGCGTGAAGTGACATTGTAATATGGATATTATATTGGACATGTATGAGCGGGTTCCTAATACTTTGTCTCTTTCGGGTGAGTATTACTCTTGTTTTCCATGTCTCATTAGAGCGGGGTAATTGCTTCAATATTTGTCCTGCGGAGAGATCTGAGATGGAGAAAATTGCAGCTAAACGGCAGTGAAGTAATGCGCGGCGTCCACGGCTGGGGGTTGTACATAGGGAACAATACACGGAAACAAACAGCATATTTGAACAATTACCGCTGTGTGAATTGCTCGAAAATCAGTGGAGAATTTGCCTGTCATAATAATAACATCTCTCCGATTTCATTTATGGCTTCATTGTTATTATTTTGTGCCATAAAAAGATCCTGCCAATAATTTATGTCTTTTGTTCATTTGTATTTCACAAAGTGATCCAGCCATTAGGAAGATTTGTATTGTACGCTTGTGTTCCCAGCAGATGAGCTATTACCCCATCTGTTTTCTGCAGCTTACTGTATGGGAGAAGCGGCGAGGAGTCAAGCTGGGCTCCTCTTGAGTTATTAGGTGACCGTCCCTTCCTTACTACAACCTAATATGGTGTTTTATGCTTTTTTTATGTGCTGTTATGACTCCCTTCCCCGATGAATATTGAAAACAGAAGAAAATATTTCACATTAAGTTACATTCAAGTGTAAAGGCCAAGAAAGAAAAGAATATCCACGAAACCTGTGCCGGACTCCGATCACATGTGTGTGGGACACGTCTCCGGTTACCGGGAAGCTGGTTGTGGTGGCGGGGTATGGAGTGGGACTTGCAGAGACAATGGGGGAGATTTATCAAACATGGTGTAAAGTGAAACTGGCTCAGTTGCCCCTAGCAACCAATCAGATTCCATCTTTCATTTTACAAAGTGTCTGTGAGGAACAAAAGGTGGAATCTGATTGGTTGCTAGGGGCGACTGAGCCAGTCTCACTTTACACCATGTTTCATAAATCTCCCCCTATATGTACACAGTGACTTGAACAACTTGGGACTTTTACTGGCAATAGTCACATATGAGAATAGTGTTACTATTTCGTCCCAGAAGGGAGGGATCATACTTACATGTTACAAGAGACTTGTTTTGAACGCAACTTGTTGGGCTCCTGTCCCTTTAACTTGTGACCACTCAGCAAGTCCAGCATTCTCAAACCCAATGCACTTCACAGGTGTGTTCACACAACGGAATCCGCGTTGATAAGCTTCGCCAGATTCTGTGCGCTTGCCCCCCCCCCTCCTGCTTGAAGATCTGGACATCTCTTAGAGACCTATTCCACAGAGCGATAATCGGCTAAATCTGTCCGATACGGACGATTATCGCTCCGTGGAATAGAGACAAAGATCAGCCGATGATCGTGTCATCGGCTGATCGTTTATTTAGGTTCAAACCTAAAATCATTGTGCACCGACCGCGCATCGCTACGTGGAATAGCAATGCACAGCGGGCGACTGGCGATTTCACCAGCACCATGCTTTACCTAACCATGTTGCAGGGCTTCTCTTGTGCTCCTTCTTCCTCCCGGTACCGCGTGCAGCAGCAGCTTCGATGCGGCCTGTCTTAGCTGACAGACTGCTCAGCCAATTACTGGCCAGGACCACCGCGGCCAGTGATTGGCTGAGCGGTCTGTCAGCTCAGACAGGCCGCAGCGAAGCTGCGGGACTGGGAGGAAGTAGGAGCGCAGGAGAAGACCTGCAACATGTTTAGGTAATGTATGGCGTTTAAACGGTAACGGTGTCCGTGCAGCCCTCGCTAAACGATTATCGGGCTGTGTAATAGGCCCAGTAAACGAGCGCCAATCTAGCAGAATCTGGCCATAGAATGGAGCCTATGGAATGGAGCGTAGAATCTGGCCATAGAATGGAGCCTATGGGACAGCCAAATCTTCAAGCAGGAACACGGGGGGCGAGCACACGTAATCTGCCAAAGCTTATCAGTGCGGATTCCGTAGTGTGAACGTGCCCTTAGAATTTCTCGTCAGACCCTTGCTAATAGTAGGAAAGTTCTATCCATGTAACTTCACCATTCAAGCTAAGGAAATCTTCCTTCCTTCCGTACCCACCTCCATGTAGTCTGGGTTCATCATCCCGTTGGGATCCCATTGGCTAGTACAGTCAAGGCCTGAGAGGTTCTCTCCCAGTGTTATGAAGACCACTGATGATGGAGAAGGGACACCAACTTGGCATAGAAACCTGTAGCAAGTTTCGAAACTCTACTGTATGTCAGAAAAAGCACATACTTGTGACCTCACCCCAGTAATACGACACATACAGTTGTGCTTGTGCATCATTACTTTGAATGGTCCCAACTGATACAGTGGTGTAAAAAGTATTTGCCCCTTCCTGGTTTCAGGCCAATTCATCCGATTATCGCTCTATGTAATAGAGATCATCGGCTGATTGTGTCTTTAGGGACGGAAAAGTATCTAGTGATCAATAATAGTTGATCACCGTAAAGTCCAGGGGACGTCAGACAGTCACCATCCATAGGAAAAAGTCTGTAGAGCAAGTCTACAAATTATTGTGTTAGGGTACTATTGCATGAACCGATCATTTTAGTCGGCCCTATTATTTTAGTAAACAAGCACCAATCTGGTAGATCGGCGCTCATTTACTGGACCCATTAGATGGCCCAATAATCAGGCAGTAAGGGCTGCATGGACATTGTTAGCGATGTCCATGCAGCCCTTGCCCAAACACTTGACACCTTACCTCTACCCGCTTCCGGTTTTTTCTCCTGTGCTCTGCAGCTTCCTAGTCCTGGTGGCAGCATGCCAGGTCACAGGCCGGGACCACTGCGTCCTGTGATTGGCTGAGCGTCCTGTCAGCTGACAGGATGCTGAGACACTGCTGCCGCTGGGACCAGATAGCTGTAGAGCACAGGAGAGAAGACCGGGAGCGGGAACAGGTAAAGTGTCAGGTGTCTGGGGAATCGTCAGCCGTCAGAGCGCATTGATATTCCATAGCGATATGCCGTCGGCGCCCCTCTATTTTAGGTCCAAGCCTAAAACAACGATCAGCCAATGACTGTTGTGGTAGACGCCAGCCTGTATAAGGCATGGTGTCTTGGACTGCTGGGGCGGTTGGGAGAGCAAGGGGTTAATGTGCTGTGTGAGGGGTGTGAACGGGTTAACTGTGGGAGGTTGGGATTTCTGGTCGTTAAGGGGAGGAGAAGAGGTTGGCAGGAAGAGGCAGGTTAGCAGGAGGAGTTTATGGGGTATATAAGGCTGGTAAGGGGCGGGCTCACCCTCTTTCCCGGTTTCCAGCAAGGAGTTGTCCCGCCCTCCCTCCCTGTGTAAAAGACGGTTCAAGATGCAGTGTTGTCCGCAAAGCGGTGGTGTGTTTCGGTATATGTTGGTTTATGGTACATATAAGTCACAGCTGGCGGAGAATGAACAGAAGAGAGCAAGGTGGCAGTGCCCGTCGGCCTTCCGACGGCTGGCACAACCCCAAAGAAGACCGTTCTGTTGTTACAAAATTTGGTTAATAAAGCTGTGGCCGACCCCGTCCACTTAAGTTGGAATAGTTGTCCGTACAGTTATTTCAGAGTTCAGCACCGACACGCTGTAGTGGGGTTATCCTAGCAGTCTCATCGGCTGATAGTTGTCTCTATTACACGGAGCGATTCGGCTGATTATTGCTCTGTGTAATTGGGCCCTTAAAGGAGAAGTCCGGCAAAAATTTTATTTAAGTATTGTATTGCTCCCAAAAGTTACACAAATCACCAATATACACTTATTACGGGAAATGCTTATGAAGTGTTTTTTTTCCCTGCACTTACTACTGCATCAAGGCTTCACTTCCTGGATAACATGGTGATGTCACTTCCTGGATAACATGGTGATGTCACTTCCTGGATAACATGGTGATGTCACGACCCGACTCCCAGAGCTGTGCGGGCTGTGGCTGCTGGAGAGGATGATGGCAGAGGGATGCTCAGTGTCCATCCAGTGCCCTGTGTCCCTCAGTGTCCCCCTGCCATCATCCTCTCCAGCAGCCACAGCCCGCACAGCTCTGGGAGTCGAGTCGTGACATCACCATGTTATCCAGGAAGTGACATCACCATGTTATCCAGAAAGTGACATCACCATGTTATCCAGGAAGTGAAGCCTTGATGCGGCAGTAATAAGTGCAGGGAAAAAAGCACTTTATAAGCATTTCCCATAATAAGTGTATATTGGTGATTTGTATAACTTTTGGGGGACAATACGTTAGTAAAAAAATTTGCCGGACTTCTCCTTTAAATCAATAATCAGCAACAGGTGATATAATAACATGGTGGATCCGTGCTGCCTAACACACCTATAATTATCTGCAGATGACACACCTCACACCTGGGTTTCACCTATTTTACACCTGATATGTTTTCTTTCCGTACTCTCGGTAATCTCCGGCATTAGTCCAGTATAACAATGCCGGCCCCTTCGTGTTTCCTCAATCTCCACCATACAAAGCTTTTCATCTCCCCCGGCAGACAAGAGAATATTCCAGCCGTATTTAACTTGTCAGAATGGAGCAGCTTGATTTTCGTCTGGAACTTCTCTTCCGAATTTGCTTTTCCACCTTTGATGTTCAATGAGGTTTATTCCAAATATCTGAAGATTTTTTTAATTTTTTTTGTTTCCCTTTCTCCTTTGGCATCTTCCAGTGAAGCGCTGGCATCGTATGAAAGTTACATGAAGAAAAAGAAATAAACATGTTCACATTTACAATGAATTCCAGTGTTTCCCACAATATTAGAGATGCCGAAGCTGAAAGATGAAAGACGTCGGGCAGATAGCGCTGTCAATATTCAGACAAAAACATGTTCTCCAGTTTAATAAAACTTACCCGCAGCATATTGTAACATGTTAAAGGCGTTGTCCACTTAGTGCAAGTGTTAGTAAGCCATGTGCAAGGGGGTGATAGATGGGAGATAGATACTCGAGTATACTTCTATTATCCAGAACAGTAACCTTCTGCAAAGGGATCTTCTTGCCCCAAAAGATCCCCGACGTCCAAGAATTAAAAAAAAAAATTCTTTCTTTCAAATCAACTGGTGCGAGAAAGTGCCAGAGATTTGTAATTTACTTCTATTAAAAAATCTCAAGTCTTCCAGAACTTGTCAGCTGCTGTATGCCCTGCAAGAAGTGTTGTATTCTTTCCAATCTGTAGGAGAGGTTTTCTATGGGGATTTGCTGCTGCTCTGGACAGTTCCTGACATGGACAGAGGTGGCAGCAGAGAGCACCGTGTCAGACTGGAAAGAATACATCACTTCCTGCAGGAAAATAATCATTAAATCAAATAAAAGATTAAAATAAAAAACAAAAAAACATTCTAGGAAAAGTTTCTTTTGAGCAAAGACATGGTGTGTGATAGCCTCAGGTGCTCTAGGCAGCTATAACTAAAGGTCCTGATAAACATAGCACCCATGCCTGTGGCGGACCTCGCTCCATTGAGTTTACATCTCAACACAATGATAAATCCGCCCTGTTGTTTTTCTTTTTAGTTATCGCTACATTCCAAATACTTTTTCTCTTTTTCCTTAAAATCCTCCAATCCGCAGCTATGTGCGCACGGTGGGAACGCCGAGATTAACATCAGTTCATGTTGCACAAAGAGTCTTGAAAACATATGAACCTCGGCTTTTAAACCCCATAAAAAAATCAATATAGAGTAACTGGGACATAAATAATATTTCAATACTGGTTAACAAAGAAAAAAACAAAAAAAAACAGGTTTGCGCGAAGAAATGAAACCCAAGGCCAAAGAAAGTCTCTTATTATCATTGGTCGAGTTTCAGGAACAATATTTGAGTTCATGTCATGCTGTGATAATTCACATAGGTAGCCTTGGCACGGCCATTTGCTTTGCTATTTAATTCAATAATTTTAATATGACAGCATCGCGGGAGTTAGTGTGTTTAACCAAACCGCACGTTCTGAAGACGGAACATGAGTTTCCAAGACACTGGGTGAAAGACGGGGTTATTCCTCGTAGACTTCCGTGTTTGTCGGAGCTGGAGCTGTTGTCACAAAGCGTTAAATTTAATGGAGATCATTGGCTCAAAGTATTTTTTTCAGTAGATTCGAACCTCGATGAGCTTTGCTGTCAGACCAAAGAAAATACTTTTTAATGGTCTCCATTTCCGCTCAAACAGTTGGCGGGGTTTGTATGGTCAATTGAGGAAGTCTTGGGAAGGTATGGAAATAGCATAGTGCAAAAGAGCCATTCCTTGTGTCACATGGGCTGGAAAGTGACCGTGCAAGTGTGTTCACCAGGGAAGAGGGACCACGCACCAGGTAAGAGGGACCATGCACCAGGTAAGAGGGACCGTGCACCAGGGAAGATGGGCCAATGTACCAGGGAAGAGGGACCATGCACCAGGTAAGAGGGACCGTGCACCAGGGAAGATGGGCCAATGTACCAGGGAAGAGGGACCATGCAACAGGGAAGAGGGACCATGCACCAGGGAAGAGGGACCACGCACCAGGTAAGAGGGACCATGCACCAGGGAAGATGGGCCAATGTACCAGGGAAGAGGGACCATGCAACAGGGAAGAGGGACCATGCACCAGGGAAGAGGGACCACCCACCAGGTAAGAGGGATCATGCACCAGGGAAGATGGGCCAATGTACCAGGGAAGAGGGACCATGCAACAGGGAAGAGGGACCATGCACCAGGGAAGATGGACCGTGCACTAGGGAAAGGGACCATGCACTAGGGAAGAGGCACCGTGCACAAGGTAAGAGGGACCATGCACGAGGGAAGAGGGACCATGCACCAGGGAAGAAGGACCATGCACCAGGGAAGAGGGACCATGCACTAGGGAAGAGGCACCGTGCACCAGGTAAGAGGGACCGTGCACCAGGGAAGATGGACCGTGCACTAGGGAAAGGGACCATGAACGAGGGAAGAGGGACCGTGCACCAGGGAAGAGGGACCATGCACCAGGGAAGAAGGACCATGCACCAGGGAAGAAGGACCATGCACCAGGGAAGAGGGACCATGCACCAGGGAAGAAGGACCATGCACCAGGGAAGAAGGACCATGCACCAGGGAAGAGGGACCATGCACTAGGGAAGAGGCACCGTGCACCAGGTAAGAGGGACCGTGCACAAGGTAAGAGGGACCATGCACGAGGGAAGAGGGACCATGCACCAGGGAAGAAGGACCATGCACCAGGGAAGAGGGACCATGCACTAGGGAAGAGGCACCGTGCACCAGGTAAGAGGGACCGTGCACCAGGGAAGATGGACCGTGCACTAGGGAAAGGGACCATGAACGAGGGAAGAGGGACCGTGCACCAAGGAAGAGGGACCATGCACCAGGGAAGAAGGACCATGCACCAGGGAAGAAGGACCATGCACCAGGGAAGAGGGACCATGCACCAGGGAAGAAGGACCATGCACCAGGGAAGAAGGACCATGCACCAGGGAAGAGGGACCATGCACTAGGGAAGAGGCACCGTGCACCAGGTAAGAGGGACCGTGCACCAGGGAAAGGGACCATGCACCAGGAAAGAGGGACCGTGCACCAGGGAAGAGGCACCATGCACCAGGTAAGAGGGGCCGTGCACTAGGGAAAGGGACCATGCACCAGGGAAGAGAGACCGTGCACCAGGGAAGAGGGACGATTTACCAGGGAGGCGGGACCATGCACCAGAAAAGAGGGACAATTTACCAGGGAAGAGGGACCATGTACCAGGGAGGCGGGACCATGCACCAGAGAAGATGAACGATGTACCAGGATAAGGGACTATGCACCAGGGAAGAGGGACCCAGGGCCGTTTCTAGGGGCGGGCGAGCCGGGCCACCGCACGGGGCGCCCTGCAGCACCCGACAGTACCCGGCCTGCAGCCCCCGCATCATTAGGACTGGCCCGAGGATCTGGAATCTAAGTTGCAGATCCCCTGGCCAGAGAGACCTTTAGCTGTGCGTACAGCAAGCACAGCTAAAGGAAACAGCAGCCGGGGCAGAGACAGAGGCTTCCTGTGCAGGCGGCCTCTGTATGACAGGTGGCTGCCTGCACCGGAAGCCAGAAGAGGACGGACTCACCGAGAAGAGGAGCTGGAGGCAGCAGGGGGAGAGGTGAGTATCTGGTGGGGGAATCCTGCACAGAGGGAGCCCCGATATGTCCCGATAACCCCCCCCCCCTGTGATAAGCCCCGCCCCCGATGATAAGCCCCGCCCCCCGGCACCAGAGCTGACAGGTCACCCAGCTCTCCCCTAATCCTGTATGTCAGTATAATCATACCTCCCAACTTTTGCAAAGAGCAAAGAGGGACATGTGCGCCGCGGTCCCCATAGCCACACCCCCATAGCGACCCTCCATAGCCACGCCCCCATAGTGACCCTCCATAGCCACGCCCCCATAGCAACCCTCCATAGACACTCCCCTACAGTCACCACATGCTGCTGACTGAATAGTGCCCTATATAGTATCCAATCCCCCCAAAAATGCCCTATATAGTATCCAATCCCCAATTATAGTGCCCCACATAGTATCCAATGCCCCCATATATGCCCCACATAGTATCCAATCCCCCACATAGTGCCCCACATAGAATCCAATCCCCCACATAGTGCCCCACATAGTATCCAATCCCCATATAGTGCCCCACATATTATCCAATCCCCCATATAGTGCCCCACATAGTAGCCAATGCCCCCATATAGTGCCCCACATAGTAGCCAATCCCCCATATAGTGCCCACATAGTAGCCAATCCCCCCATATAGTGCCCCACATAGTAGCCAATCCCTCCATATAGTGCCCCACATAGTAGCCAATCCCCCATAGAGTGCCCCACATAGTAGCCAATGCCCCCATAGAGTGCCCCACATAGTAGCCAATCCCCCATAGAGTGCCCACATAGTAGCCAATGCCCCCAAATATGCCCCACATAGTAGCCAATGCCCCCATATATGCCCCACATAGTAGCCAATCCCCCATATATGCCCCACATAGTAGCCAATCCCCCATATAGTGCCCCACATAGTAGCCAATCCCCCATATAGTGCCCCACATAGTAGCCAATCCCCCATATAGTGCCCCACATAGTAGCCAATCCCCCCATATAGTGTCCCACAGAGTAGTCAATCCCCCATATATGCCCCACATAGTAGCCAATCCCCCATAGAGTGCCCACATAGTAGCCAATGCCCCCATATATGCCCCACATAGTAGCCAATCCCCCATATAGTGCCCCACATAGTAGCCAATCCCCCATAGAGTGCCCCACATAGTAGCCAATGCCCCCATAGAGTGCCCCACATAGTAGCCAATGCCCCCATAGAGTGCCCCACATAGTAGCCAATCCCCCATAGAGTGCCCACATAGTAGCCAATGCCCCCATATATGCCCCACATAGTAGCCAATCCCCCATATATGCCCCACATAGTAGCCAATCCCCCATATAGTGCCCCACATAGTAGCCAATGCCCCCATATAGCGCCCCACAGAGTAGTCAATCCCCCCATTAGTGTGGCCCCAGCGGAAAAAAACAGTAACTCACCTGTCCTCCGGTCCCAGCAGCTCCTCTCCCGGCAGAGCGCGCACTCCCGTCATCCTCCGGGGCGGACAGCAGGGTATACAGACACTGACTGTGCCGGAAGTGACCTGCAGCCTCTATATGAATTACTTCCGGCACAGTCAGTGTCTGTATACCCCGCTGCCCGCCCCGGAGGATGACGGGAGTGCGCGCTTTGCCGGGAGAGGAGCTGCTGGGACCGGAGGACAGGTGAGTTACTGGTTTATTGTTTTTTTCGCTGGGGCCACATATATTGCGGGACGCGGGGGGCCGTTCCGGGACCGCGGGACAGAACCCCGAAAACGGGACTGTCCCGCGAAATCCGGGACGGTTGGGAGGTATGGTATAATGGAGGTCACCCAGCTCTCCCCTAATCCTGTATGTCAGTATAATGGAGGTCACCCAGCTCTCCCCTAATCCTGTATGTCAGTATAATGGAGGTCACCCAGCTCTCCCCTAATCCTGTATGTCAGTATAATGGAGGTCACCCAGCTCTCCCCTAATCCTGTATTTCAGTGTATAATGGAGGTCACCCAGCTCTCCCAGCATCCTGTATGTCAGTGTATAGTGGAGGTCACCCAGCTCTCCCCTAATCCTGTATGTCAGTATATTGGAGGTCACCCAGCTCTCCCCTAATCCTGTATGGCAGTGTATAATGGAGGTCACCCAGCTCTCCCCTAATCCTGTATGTCAGTATAATGGAGGTCACCCAGCTCTCCCCTAATCCTGTATGGCAGTGTATAATGGAGGTCACCCAGCTCTCCCCTAATCCTGTATGTCAGTGTATAATGGAGGTCACCCAGCTCTCCCCTAATCCTGTATGTCAGCAGGCTCGGACTGGCCCACAGGGGAGCAGGGGAATCCCCCGGTAGGCCCTACCCATTGGTGGGCCCCTGAGCAGGAGGTCTGCATCCCTGTTTAGCAGCTTCAGGATGACAAATAATCCCCCAGATTAGAGAGCATAGAGTGTCTGACCAGTTACTAACAGTGAGCGAGCATTGCCGGTCACATACACAGCACTGTGCAAAGTCGCTATAGCAATGTAAAAGGTTTGGTGCTGGGTATATCTGGTGTATGTAGGGTGGGCCCCTAGAAGAAAATATTCCCTGGCGGGCCCAAGGTACCCCAGTCCGACACTGTATGTCAGTGTATAATGGAGGTCACCCAGCTCTCCCCTAATCCTGTATGTCAGTATAATGGAGGTCACCCAGCTCTCCCCTAATCCTGTATGTCAGTGTATAATGGAGGTCACCCAGCTCTCCCCTAATCCTGTATGTCAGTGTATAATGGAGGTCACCCAGCTCTCCCCTAATCCTGTATGTCAGTATAATGGAGGTCACCCAGCTCTCCCCTAATCCTGTATGTCAGTGTATAATGGAGGTCACCCAGCTCTCCTATAATCCTGTATGTCAGTGTATAATGGAGGTCACCCAGCTCTCCTATAATCCTGTATGTCAGTATAATGGAGGTCACCCAGCTCTCCCCTAATCCTGTATGTTAGTGTATATTGGAGGTCACCCAGCTCTCCCCTAATCCTGTATGTTAGTGTATAATGGAGGTCACCCAGCTCTCCCCTAATCCTGTATGTCAGTATAATGGAGGTCACCCAGCTCTCCCCTAATCCTGTATGTCAGTGTAATGGAGGTCACCCAGCTTTCCCAGCATCCTGTATGTCAGTGTAATGGATGTCATGGACCAGGGGAGAGGGACCATGCACCAGGGAAAGAGACTATGCACCAAGTAAGAGGGACCATGCACCAGGGAAAGAGACCATGCACCAGTGAAGAGGGACTGTGCACCAGGGAAGAGGGACCATGCCCCAAGGTATCAGGACCATGCACCAGGGAAGAGGGACCATGAACCAGAGAAGCGGGAGCATGCGTCAGGGAAGAGGGACCATGCACTAGAGAAATGCGACCATGCACCAGGGAAGAGGGACCATGCACCAGGGAAAAGGGAGCATGCACAAGGGAAGAGGGACTGTGCACCAGGGAAGAGGGACCATGCCCCAAGGTATCAGGACCATGCACCAGGGAAGAGGGACCATGAACCAGAGAAGCGGGAGCATGCGTCAGGGAAGAGGGACCATGCACTAGAGAAATGCGACCATGCACCAGGGAAGAAGGACCATGCACCAGGGAAAAGGGAGCATGCACAAGGGAAGAGGGACTGTGCACCAGGGAAGAGAGTACATGCACCAGGGAAGAGGGACCATGCACCAGGGAAGATGGACTGTGCACCAAGAAAGAGGGACCATGCACCAGGGAAAAGGGAGCATGCACCAGGAGAGAGGGACCGTGCACCAGGGAAGAGGGACCATGCACCAGGGAAGAGGGACCATGTACTAGGGAGGCGGGACCATGCACCAGGGAAGAGGGACCATGCACCAGGGAAGAGGGACCGTGCACCAGGGAAGAGGCACCATGCACCAGGTAAGAGGGACCGTGCACTAGGGAAAGGGACCATGCACTAGGGAAGAGGGACCGTGCACCAGGGAAGAGGGACCATGTACCAGGGAGGCGGGACCATGCACTAGGGAAGAGGCACCGTGCACCAGGTAAGAGGGACTTTGCACTAGGGAAGAGGGACCGTGCACCAGGGAAGAGGGACCATGCACCAGGGAAGAGGGACCATGTACCAGGGAGGCGGGACCATGCACTAGGGAAGAGGCACCGTGCACTAGGTAACAGGGGCGGTGCACTAGGGAAAGGGACCATGCACCAGGGAAGAGGGACCGTGCACCAGGGAAGAGGGACCATGCACCAGGGAAGAGGGACCATGTACCAGGGAAGAGAGACCATGTACCAGGGAGGCGGGACCATGCACCAGGGAAGAGCGGCGATGCACCAGGGAAGAGCGGCGATGCACCAGGGAAGAGGGACCATGCACCAGGAAAGAGGGACGATTTACCAGGGAAGAAGGACCATGCACCAGGGAAAAGGGACCATGTACTAGGGAGGCGGGACCATGCACCAGGGAAGAGGGACCATGCACCAGGGAAGAGGGACCGTGCACCAGGGAAGAGGCACCATGCACCAGGTAAAAGGGACCGTGCACTAGGGAAAGGGACCATGCACTAGGGAAGAGGGACCGTGCACCAGGGAAGAGGGACCATGTACCAGGGAGGCGGGACCATGCACTAGGGAAGAGGCACCGTGCACCAGGTAAGAGGGACTTTGCACTAGGGAAGAGGGACCGTGCACCAGGGAAGAGGGACCATGCACCAGGGAAGAGGGACCATGTACCAGGGAGGCGGGACCATGCACTAGGGAAGAGGCACCGTGCACCAGGTAAGAGGGGCGGTGCACTAGGGAAAGGGACCATGCACCAGGGAAGAGGGACCGTGCACCAGGGAAGAGGGACCATGCACCAGGGAAGAGGGACCATGTACCAGGGAAGAGGGACCATGCACCAGGGAAGAGCGGCGATGCACCAGGGAAGAGCGGCGATGCACCAGGGAAGAGGGACCATGCACCAGGAAAGAGGGACGATTTACCAGGGAAGCAGGACCATGCACCAGAGAAGAGGAACGATGTACCAGGATAAGGGACCAAGCACCAGCAAAGCGGGACCATGCACCAGGGAAGAGGGACCATGCAACAGGGAAGCAGGAATATGCACCAGGGAAGAGGTACCATGAACCAGGGAAAAGGGACAATGCAACAGGGAAGTGGGACCATGCACCAGGGAAGAGGGACCATGCACCAGGGAAGAGGGACCATGCACCAGGGAAGAGGGACCATGCACCAGGAAAGAGGAACCATGCACCAGGAAAGAGGAACCATGCACCAGGGAAAGAGACTATTCACCAAGTAAGAGGGACCATGCACCAGGGAAAGAGTCCATGCACCAGTGAAGAGGGACTGTGCACCAGGGAAGAGGGACCATGCCCCAAGGTATCAGGACCATGCACCAGGGAAGAGGGACCATGAACCAGAGAAGCGGGAGCATGCGTCAGGGAAGAGGGACCATGCACTAGAGAAATGCGACCATGCACCAGGGAAGAGAGACCATGCACCAGGGAAAAGGGAGCATGCACCAGGGAAGAGGGACTGTGCACCAGGGAAGAGAGTACATGCACCAGGGAAGAGGGACCATGCACCAGGGAAGATGGACTGTGCACCAAGGAAGAGGGACCATGCACCAGGTAAAAGGGAGCATGCACCAGGAGAGAGGGACCGTGCACCAGGGAAGAGGGACCATGCACCAGGGAAAAGGGAGCATGCACCAGGAGAGAGGGACCGTGCACCAGGGAAGAGGGACCGTGCACCAGGGAAGATAGACCGTGCACTAGAGAAGAGGGACCGTGCACCAGGGAAGAGGGACCGTGCACCAGGAAAGAGGCACCGTGCACCAGGTAAGAGAGACCGTGCACCAGGGAAGAGGGACCGTGCACCAGGAAAGAGGGACCGTGCACTAGGGAAAGGGACCATGCACCAGGGAAGAAGGACCATGTACCAGGGAGGCGGGACCATGCACTAGGGAAAGGGACCATGCACCAGGGAAGAGGGACCGTGCACCAGGGAAGAGGGGCCGTGCACTAGGGAAAGGGACCATGCACCAGGGAAGAGGGACCGTGCACCAGGGAAGAGGGACCATGCACTGCCATTTGTGTAAAATTACAGTGTCGGTTGCAGAACATTTAAAATAACACATCTATGACATATGAAACTCATTGGAAAAGTCAACTGAAGGAGGGGTTGGTTTAGGTGTGAATATGTATAGGGGCAAACCTACTGTCCTCTGCAGATGGTGCTGGAGAAGTGAAGGATCGGGCATGCTGAATTTCAAAGGTTCCTGAGTATAATAAGCCGCCACCAAAGTTGTCTCTGCTTTTCTCTCCTCTCCATAAGAAAAACACATGCACCTTTTGTATTTGAAGGATTCAAGAGGAAACCAAACATCCTTGGCCAATGATTATTGAATAATTATAACCACCTTTATTAAGGGACTATTCCAGAGACTTCACAACATTTAGGGGCAGTGATTCCTGACGGCTTTAGGCCATGTTCACATGGAGTAATACACCGGCCGTTCTGTGACCCGGCCAGGTCATGGAACGGTGGGTGTAAGAGAAGATCATTCTGGCCGGTACTGATTTAAAAGAAAATATAATGTAGCTTGGTATGGGTCTAAGCACAAGGACCCCTGTACCCAGCTTTTACTGCATACACTTCTTTGGGAGGTATGGAGACAGGCACCGATGATCAGACCCCTATTATCCTGTGGATAGGTGATAATAACAGATAGGTCTCAAATTGACCTACAGAGTCTCAAACCCTTACTACTATATATGTATGAATAATCTGCGGTACCCAGGAGTAAGTGTACCTTTGATCATGGACATTTGTGGACATTCGCTATGATTGAAAGCCATAACCATCTCACTTTATGTCTATTGTAATGTTTTTTTTTTTTTTTTTTGTATTTTCACTCGAATAGCACAGTACCTGCACCATACTCTGAAGAGGTTAGTACAAAGCCAAGCTGTAACACAAGAAGCTTAGAAGCCTGTAGCTTTCCACAATTGCTGTGAGATAGCGTGTAGGGCTGAGTTTTTGAAGAAAAAAAAAAACATACATGTTGCCCGTTTCAATGTTGTTTAGGTCTAGAAAAAAAACTGCTGTGTCATTCCCATAGACTTATATGGAAACTCCATTCAAGTCTATGGCAGACCGTGCTTCTCCACCCTGCCCACTAGCAGGTTTTAGTCTTCTTACAAACAGTATAAAAGAAAGAATCAACCAGCCTAGGGTTCTGCAGATAGAGAACAGAGAGGTGAAGAGACTTTGCTAGACAGAACACAAAGAAGAAGACGCTGACTCTACAGACCCTGGGTTACCAGCCATTTGCTCGAGTACAAGACTGCAGGGACCTAGAAGAAGACTGCTAGCTTAGACCTTTCCCTTCTTCTTCTATGGGTCAGAGACTCGAGAATCCGGCTCGGGGCTTTGCCTTTACTGTTTTGCATCTGTAATTTCTTCAGTAAAGAAGCCGCTGTTTACTTAAAACCCTGACTCTCTGGACTTATATCTGCGGTGTCCCACCACGGGTGTTGCCATTAGTTACACCCTTCGTAAAAGCCTGTACTTATTGTGAGTCAGTGGTAATGAAGTAGTGATAAAGATTCGCCACTAGATGTCGCTGTTGTAGGTATGTGTACTTAGATGTTGCACGGCTCAAGTATGGAAAGGGTTATTGTTTACTTGTGTGTCACATGGATCTGTGAACCTTTAGAAATCTCTTCTTCTTTCCTATCATCTCTCCCCTTACTTTTTCTTATGCACTCTTCAACCACTCACAGCGCACCTTAGATACGCTGGAGATTGGAAGTCACATGGGTAGAGGAAGTGTAGGAGTCTTTTGTGTTGGACGTTGTAGGGAAAAGACGCAAGCTAGAACGCTCCCTATAGTGGTCCCTTTGGGCCCTGGCCCTCTGCCAGGTCCCCCTACCCTAAAGGGTCAGTCTTAGTCAGGTTTCTGTATGAGTAGAAAGCAAGACAAGACACAGCTAACAGTTTCTTCTCAGCTTACTTCACACAACACTATGCAGTGTTAAACCCCTTACAGGAGAGGACAAGTCAGAGATCACCTTAACCTACGCTGTGGACTAGAAGAGTCACAGTGCAGGACAGTATCCACTAAAGTCAAAGCAAGCTAGGAACTGATCCGGACAGAGCAAAGTTGCTAAGAGCCTAGGAACTCTATCTTGCAGCGCGGTTGTCAGCAGGAAATCCTTAGCATTTCGCTCATCCCAGGTAACAGGGTCTGGGGCCTTGTGTCTGCCTTTCATTTGGACTCGTAACCCATCAATTTCCCACTAAGTGTACAAGAGTTTCCTATATGTGGTTTATCTCTGTCAAATTCATTATGTCAAATGTTGTCAGATTCATAGATGGTAATGTATCCTGGGCCGTTTGCTCATAGACCAGATCAATAAAATATAACACTCTCTAGACGTCAGTGATTTATCTGGTGTGGTGCGGCCGTCCTGGCACCTGGCGGTCGGTCATGCACTCAGTAATTTGGGTCATTTCTTACTGAATATCATTTACATTTATTGCTAGTTTTTATGTTCCATTTTATTAGTGTTACATATAATTTTATGAAATGTTACCGAGAGCAATAACCTCGATGAAAGTTGTTTTAAATTCAACCACCGTTAAAACGACCATCAGCGAGGAACCAATGGTCAGGACAGAATTATTATTGCAATTGACTACATTTTTATTAACCATGGAGATGACTCAGTAAAATGCTCGTGTTATCGACTTGTAGAAGGAAAATATGGCGCGCCCTTATAGATAATGAAACCTCTATTACTGCAACTGGTTTGGTGCCAACTAACAAGGGTGCAGAGTCCGTGGGACTATACTGGTTCCCATAATAGAGGTAAGGACTTTTCTGGGTCAGGTCCCCTTGTGATGCCCACAGGAACATGAGAATAGAAGCATAAGAACAGCTGGGAGCAGTAGATCCCCTGGAAGTCTAGAGAATCCTGAAGGCTTTGGCCAAACCCTGGGTATCCCCCTCATGGATTCAGTCATCTTTATAATTTGGGGTCTGCATGTGGTAGCATAGTTTTGGTTCCCGGGACGCTCTATAGTGATGGTGTCTGGGTGCAGATGTGCCCGTGATGTTATGTCCAAAATCATTGGGACAGTATTAACCCTTAGATTTAAATTTTTGCGTTTTCGTTTTTTTCCTCCTTGTGCTTAAAAGTCCATAGCACTTACATTTTTCACCTAGAAACCCACATCAGCCCTTATTTTTTGCGCCACTAATTGTACTTTGCAATGACAGGCAGGATTTTTTCATAGAGTACACTGCGAAACCAGAAAAACATTCAATGTGTGGTAAAATTGAAAAAAAAACAAAACAAAACAAAAAAAACAACGCATTTCTTTTATTTGGAGGGTATTTTTTTTATGCCATTCTCCCTGGGGTAAAACTGACATGTTATATATGTTCCTCAAGTCATTACGATTACAACTATATGTAACATGTATAACTTTTATATTATGTGATGGCTTGTAAAAAATTCAAACCATTGTTAACAATTATATGTATTTATGGTCCCGGGCTACATGCGGCACCCGGGACTGCGGCGGTTCAGAGCGCGGCCCCGCTCTGAACACCTGTGGGCGGCCCTGGATGTACGGTTAAAAGGGTTAAAGGGAAACTCCAGGTAGAGGTTAAAAAAATGAAACTTCTGCAGAAGCATAACGCAAAACTTACCTGTCTATCACAGTAAGTATGGGGGGGGGTGTTGATCTGTTTTGTGGTTCTGTTCTGCCTGGTTTGGCATTTCCCAGAATGCAATGCTTTCCCTCATGTGATCATCACAGCCCCCACCCATTACAATCAGTAAAATTAGTGCAGCAGCTGCTTCTGGTCTGTCAGAGATGGTGAATCACTCAGGGGAATGGGTTATCCAGCCCCACCTCCTGTGACATCACGTCCTGCCACCTGTCTGTATCATCAGCAAACACACACAATGTGAGACAAAGGCATGGAAGATTTGTCTCTTAAGGTGGGAGAGCAGAGGGAGCAGGAGACAATGTGAATTGGCACAGAGGCCATTTTTTTTTACGTCCTGGATTTCTATCAGCTACCAGTGTGGCAGAACCGTACAGATACAGTAATACATTGTATAGACACATCTATATAACTTTTAATGTACTTTTAATAGAAAACAAGTTTTTCTTATCCGGAGTTCCCCTTTAAGCCAATACTGGATACAAGTGAATATAAGAAACTTTGTTAACTTTGTTAATATCTTATCAGACAAAGGCAAAAATATCTTATCAGACAAAAATGATGTAATGGATTTTAAGGAGTATTTTAAGAGTTGAAGTATAGTGGATCCATTGTCCTCCGCAAGCAATGGTGTAAGCTGCACCAGGGAGCGGAATCTAAGGGGCTGCTGGTCTTCACCAGAGCCCGCTGCATGGCAGGATGGGCTTGCTTTGGCAGACGACCCCCCAGGTCCATACCCACCCCTGGTACGACCTGCCTATGTAGGTGGCAAAGTGGAGCAAAATGCAGAAATGTGAGTAGTCGGGAACAGGCAGAAGACTGGGGGGCATTTATGAAGCCTGCGTCCTGGACGTATGCCAGGGAGAAGGAACAGATTTGCCCCTTTTCCCTGGCGTATGCCTGCTGTATCCCCCACTCGCCTTATGGAGGGGAAAGAGGGGGCGTGACAAGGTGGGTAGGAGGCGTGGCTTCCTCCTGCTGGATATGTGGTGAGCCCCTGGATGGTGTTATAGCGAAAGGATGGCCGGTCACCTACTAGGTGTTTTGGTGTGACACCACTCTGGTGGTGGATGGCCGAGATACAGCCGGACCTTATTATGTTGTCACATGACGCCAGTGCCTGGTGGGCACACAGGTGTGATGGCATGCCTGCTTTTATTGTGTAAGGCCATTTGTGTCCTTTTCCCCTGTGATCAGTGTCCTGCCAGGTTGCTACTGGGTCCCTTGGGATGATGTCACAGATGGAATAGTCACGGATGACCAGAGCGGTGTAATGACTAGAGATGATAGAACAGCGGAAAATCTTAGGTTCTATAGAGCTCGAACCTTGTTGAACCTTCCGCATTTGATTCCCAATGCCTTCCCTGTCCGTAGGGAAGGAGGAGACAGCCTGGGTACCGCCTGGAATTCTGGGAGATAAGTGCTGAGTAGGAAATAGTTGTGTTGATAGAGTTGTGCTGAGGCAGAGTAGCAGAGAGGAGGATGCTGTGAGAGTCTCAACTCATGTAGAAATGTGCTCTGTCGGGATGTTGGAGGATACAATAAGATACTTGTAGAAGAAGAAGAACACCTGTGCCTGTGCATTGACCTTTGATTTCAGTCTTCACACCACCTTATGCCCCCTAGCGTTGGCCGAATCGTACTAATGGGTGACACAGGTCCCAGACCTAGTTACCTGGGTTGAGTGGAATGCTAAAGGGTTACCTGCTGACACCCTCGCTAATCCACGGCATGGGTTGAGGTTATCTATTGGCTGGTCCTCTCCTAGGAGGTTTAAAACTGCATAGTGCTTTGTGTGGGTATGTAAGGGAAAGTTGGTAACAGTGTGCTGTCCTGCGTCCTACCCATGCGGGGCACTGGCTAAGACGGAACTTCGGGGACCTGGCAGAGGGCCAGGGCCTGGACAAGACTGCTGTGGAGAGCTATCCGGTTTGTGTCCTCTCTCCACACTGTCCTGAAAAGAAAGCTCTTGCTCCTCCCCCACCCAAGGGACTAACTTCCTCTACAGCGTGTAGGGTGCACTGTGATTGGGTGAAAAGAGTGCAAATAGAAGAATAGATAAGAAGAGGTGATAGGAGAGAAGAAAGCAAAAATCCTACTGGATTACAGATTCTGGTAACACATAAACACAATAACCCTTTGTCATCTTTCAGCTGTGCAGCTTCCATACATCAATATATAATACAGCGACATCTAGTGGTCAACTCTTAATACTACTTTTACTGTAAAACGACCACAAAAAGTACAGACTTTTGCGAAGGGTATGAATAATAGTCACACCCCTAGTGGGACACCACAGAAGCAGGTGTAGGTTTGATGAGCAGGGCCTGCGTTGAGTGCAGGTTTGGTTGTGTTTACTAAGAGGCGCACGCCTTTTAGCAACCTTGGCCGGGAAAAGGGGCGTGGCTTCATTTGACTTGACTTCATAAATGTCCTCCAGGGATCTTAAACGAGCTACTGTCCTGTGTCAGCGACAAATTACTATGTATCTCCTCCAATCCTCGATAACTAGATGGACATGTGAAGGTTCATCGCACACATAGAGAATTTATTTACCCACCTCTGCTTGAAACTTGTTAAAATATATTAAATGTTCCATTTATCACAGGGGGAAAACGTCGAGGACCACAGCGAAGGTTTTCCCTCGAATGGTTAAGTCCCCGTTCCCATTTGCAGCCCTTTGATTTATTTGCAGAAACCTGCTGGGGAGAACACACTGCGGGGCTGATTAATGTCTCCTTCTGTCATCGGTTTTCACTTATATTCTTGGCCAGTTCTGACACTTACCCCCTAAAGAATCCAAAAGAATTTGTGGACTGATCCAAAGTCTTACTGGCCTGGGATTTGGGGAATGTGGTGCTAGCAAAACAAGGAAGATGAATGTAAGGACATTTCACGTTCTATATTGAGGTTGTTTCTCTCTCGCCTCGTTCCTCTGGAGGTTCTGTCCGCTTCCAGGACCACACGAGGCTGAGGAACACGTCAATAACATCTCATCTGGTTTCCTCACAAATGTCTTCTGTTTCTCTGCTACCGGGGGGTGGAAGAACCCCCCCCCCCCCCAAAAAAAAAAAAAAAAAATTAAAAAAAATTAAAGGCTACTATGTAGTTCCCAAAAATATTTCACAGGAAATGGTTCTAAAGAAGGTTACTGGTGTTCATTGAGAACCATCTATGAAGACTTACAGACAATGCCCCATGGGAAACATGCAGATTAGTTCTCCTTCACAAGGATGAAAACATTGGGGGAGATTTATCAGACATGGTGTAAAGTGAGACTGGCTCAGTTGCCCCTAGCAACCAATCAGATTCCACCTTTCATTCCTCATAGACTCTTTAGAAAATGAAAGGTGGAATCTGATTGGTTGCTAGGGGCAACTGGGCCAGTCTCACTTTACACCATGTTTGATTAATCTCCCCCTGTGTCTCTAGTGCCACCTGCAGGCAACTACCATATAAACCCTAAGACTATGCTCACACGCTGTACAAACAATGACCGCTCTGCTGTGAATGGCCGTTTTTTAACAATATAGCCGTAGTTAGCGTCAAACAATCTCTGTTCACGGCCATCGTTTTTACAGCGTGTGAGCATATGTTCACACACCGTACATTTTATGAAAAGAATGGCCGTTCTTTCATAATGCAATGATTTGCATTGAAGTCAAAGAAAACAACAGCCGTTGTTTCACTCAATGAATTAAACAACGGCCGTCAAAATAATGTTCACATAATTTATTTCCGGCTGTTGTCCATAGACTTTAATGCAATTTTTCATTTAAAACAACGGACGTTGTTTTGAGTGCCAAATAACAGCCGCTGTTTATAGGTAGTTTAACATAGCTTAAAGGAGTACTCCGTAGAGAAAAAAAAAGGTTTTAAATCAATTGGTGCCAGAAAGGTATATAGACATGTAAATTACTGCTATTTAAAAATCTTCCAGTACTTATCAGCTGGTGTATGTTCTGCAGAAAGTGGTGTATTCTCGCCAGACTAACACAGTGCTCTCTGCTGCCACCTCTGTCCATGTCAGGAACTGTCCAGAGCAGCAGCAAATCTCCATAAAAACCTCTCCTGTCACTTCTTTCGGCGGATAGCAGAATACGCCGGCCCATAGAATGGTGTCTATGGAGCCGGCGGAAAGGCGCGCGGCCGTGCGCGCGGACATACTGCGGAATTCCGTGGAGTTTATCCACGAGAATTCCTCAATATGAACCCACCCTCACACTGAAAAGAGAAGTAACCTTTAGAAACCATTAACCCTGATGTAACTGAGCTGCTCCTCCTCTACGAATGTCAGACACCTCAAGGGAAGTACATGTTCCTCCAAACCCATCGGCGAGGTCACAAAGGGTAATTAAATAGAGAAAAGTCGAATATTTCCCTACAGATAATAGAAACCAATAACAACATTACTTTACAATATGTCATGTATAATAATGCAGCTGGGGGACATTCTACTGGGATCCTGGCCCGATGATGACATTTCCCCCGAACGTGGCGATTGGCTTACATTCATTCCTGGAATATTTGCTTATTCGGTGATGTCATCCAAAAATGCTTTGATTTCAGACCCTTAGTAATAATATTTCTATACTTAGGATCATATTTCCTAAATGATATACTCAAGATTGGAACTTCGCCTCAGTGTAGATAATGTAATCAAATGAGGCAAAGACTTTTTTTTTTTAAAAAGAAATTGCAGAATTTTTCTGGTACCCCAACAATTGGCTGATCATCGTAGGTCCCACCACTGGGTCACCACACCAGCTATTAACTTTTAAAATGTTGCTGCCCATGGTGAGACTAACAAGTCCTTCCATACTTATTATCTATTTAGTCTCCTTCCCCCAGTTCTCAGCTGCTGCTTTCTGCTGAAAACACAAAAATCTGTGTGTGAGCTTTTCTCTCTGTCTCCCCTTTCTCCCCCCTCCCTTCTGAGACGGCTGACGTAAACAAGTCTCTGGCAGGCTGTATCTGCAACATCGTAGCTTCTTGTTAATGCTGGGAGGGTTAATCACAGTGAGTTCATCAGCAACTTGACCTGAGAGTGACGTGCCCATTCAACAAATCAGTGACTGACTGAGACGGGACAGCGCTTAACCAGTGATTGGCTGAGTGGGCTGTCATTCTTGTCTGGAGAGTGACAGCCTGCTCAGCCTATCACTAGCCGCCGCTGTCCCACCTCAGACAGTAATTGGCTGAGCGGGCTGAAGGTGGCACAGGAGACAACACCTGAGATGCAGAAGAGAACACGGGGGAGCATGTGTTAGTGTGTTACGGTCTGTTAAGGTTCGGTTCACAAGTTCACACATTTTACATCAAAAATATGCAAACTGGCAAATTAAATTTTTGAAAAATTTTGCTCATCCCTAGTTATCACCTATCAAGCGGTTCAGGGGTAATTTTTAACCAGAATAATCCAATAAATATTTGGTAACTAAATGAAAGCACATATGACACTCATACAGTGTATACTTATATATTGGAGGAGCATGACACTCGTACTTGCCGAAACCCCAGAAAATATTTTTATTGTTTGTGAAAAATCCAAAGGCCTCTGTGAAATGTACTATAGAAAAGCTAAAGGTTTACATAAAACCTCATCCTTTCGATTTACTAGAAGAAGACATTCTTATAAAAACATTAAAATGACTGATTGACAAGTCAAAGTCTAATAAAATAATCCGGCCAAAGAAAAGGTTTGTTGTCTAAAACAAGCAATCGAATGGTCCTTCCAACTCTTCCAACATACACAATGGGAGTCTCTGACATTGGCCTGTCACAACAATCTCACCTCTCATGAATGCTGAATTTTTTTTTAAAAAAAAGTTTCCAAAAAATTTCCAAACCTCAACCTGCAACAACCTACACTTATGGAACGTATCAACTCTTTTTGTTTGTTGCAAAAACAATAATTTAGTGGCCTCTCTTTCCACCTTTCCGCACGGCCTGGGCCTGACCTTTCTGTTCTTTCGCAGCTGACGTGGAGGGAAGGTGTCCTGAGATATACTTCATGATCCAGTAACTTATACGAGAGGTCCTCTGTGACCGAGCTATTAATTTGGGGAGCCTTCTCTTTTGTGCTATACTATTGTGCTATTGTTTTTCGGAGTTTGTAGATTGGCTTAATCAGATCGGAATGTCGTGTCACGGCTTGTTTTACATCGAACGAAGGAAAAAGTCTTGGATCGAATGTTGTGTTATTTCTGTACCTCGGTGAGGACAGATGGGAGTGTAACGTTACATGTGTCATTTTTGGCTCACTGCTACACCTTTTCTTTGTGCTATTATTAAATAATAGATACGGGAAGAGATTTTAGCAGTAGGAGAAATGTTCTCGGGCACTTCACGCTTTGTATATACTTCACACTCTACGTGACGACTATCGGAAGGTACAGTAATGTAGCTGCTGTGGCTGATGTCTCAAAAACAAGTGCAGAATAAGCTGGGAATTTCCTTGAAATTGAATGATCATCTAGGCATGAACATTAAAGTAAGGGTCCTATTTCACGGAGCGATAATTGGCCGATTATCGCTCCGTGGAATAGAGACAACGATCAGCCAATCGGCTGATCGTTTATTTAGGTTCCGACCTAAAATCATCGGGCACCGACTGCGCATCGCTGCATGGAATAGCGGTGCACGTCCGGCGACCAACGATTTCAGAAGCACCATACATTACCTAAGCATGTTGCAGGTCTTCTCCTGCGCTCCTTCTTCCTCCTGGTCCCACGGGCAGCAACAGCTTCGGTGCGGCCTGACTTAGCTGACAGACCGCTCAGCCAATCACTGGCCAGGACCAGTCAGCTCAGACAGGTCGCACCGAAGCTGTTGCTGCACGCTGGACCGGGAGGAAGAAGGAGCGCAGGAGAAGCCCTGCAACATGCTTAGGTAATGTATGGTGTTTAAACAAGGGCTGCAAGGACATCGGTAATGATGTCCCTGCAGCCCTCGCTAAACAATAATCTAGCAGATCGGCGCTCGTTTACATTATTGATCAGGCCCCCATCCGCCCGTAAAATAGTACCCTAAGGGTCCTATCACACGGAACAATTTTTTAACGATTAACGACTAACGATAAAAACTCAAACAAGATAATTTATTGTTAACCTGAAATCGTTCACCATATTAAACAGAACGATAATCGTTAGTTACCATCGTTACTATGATCGTTTATTCCTTCTGATATCAGCAAAACAATGGACAATGTGCAATTACACTGAGCGATTTGTGAAAAAATACGGAACTTGAGCGAACAAATGTGGAATTACAGCGAACGATTAACAACAATTTTAGGATCTAAATCAGCGATCAACAACACACGGAAAAAAAATTAATTGTTGCCCACAATTACACGGAACGATTATCATTTAAATTCAAACTATTTTTTGCAAGAAAATCGTCCCATGTAATGGGGCCCTAAGAGTCTAGGACACTGTCCATACCTAATGTGGCTATGGAACTAGTAGCAGATCATGGCCCTTCGACTCCTTCCTTCCACAATAGATAGCCGGAAGATTCGCTGTAAATGGACAACTTTAAAGGGGTTGTAGCAGTAAACTTATATCAGCTCTTTACTCCCAGGATTGTGAGGTCCATTGGTGCACTGGAGATGGACCCATAACCCCCCAGTGCACAAATACTCTCCACCCAAGGGACGCGTGCCATCTCTTTCTGTCCCACTTTCAGTTTTCTGCTAGGCCTGGGCCAGCTCTGCAGCCTGATCTCGGGCGACATCATCAGAGTGGGGCACGCAGAGCCGGGCAGGAAACTGAAGGCGAAGGTGCTCGAGATCAGACCGCAGAGCCGGGCCGGGCAGGAAACTGAAGGGGGGATAGAGAGAGAAGAGAAGGCGCTTCACTTGAGGTAGAGAGCTATCCGTGCACTGGGGGCTCCAGTTCCACCTCCAGTGCACCGACTGACCTCATTTGCAGATCTGGTTAATGGCAAAGAGCCCAGGAACTGGGCAACTGATTCAAAAAGGGACCACGTCAGCTGATTCAGTGCAGCTGCTCCAATAAGGTCATATGTAAAGCTTATTATTGTCATTGAAGTGGTACATTCACTTAGAATATTTAAAGGGAACAAATCACCTGGTCCTAGTACCTTATAGCTGCCAGGCACAGCTCTTCAACGCTATGCCCGGCAGTCTTCAGCTATTTAAAAAAAATCCATGTTTAATACTCGGTCCTGGACCCCAAAAATTAAGCATAAGAGGGCGGAGCCGCAGCAACATTTTGTCATGCTCCCTCCGCCCTCTTCCCAGCCACTTAGGCTTGATTGGCAGCCACCAATCAAGCATGAGTAGCTGGTAAGAGGGTGGAGGCAGAGTGACTACATGCTGCTCAGGCTCCGCCCTCTTGCCTAGTTACATGACAATGGGACAGATCATTAATAAATTGTTGCCCCACTGGAGACTGCCAAGCAAAGCCGTCCAATGCTGTAAGGTACTGGGGCCAGGTTACATTCTACCAGGAAGGTCATTAGTTCTCTTTAAGGTGGATCTGTATCTATCCACTCATGCCGCCATCTTAGTGGGTGATCAAATTAGTTTTTAGGGTGCGTTCACACCTACAGGATATGCAGCAGATCTGCAGCAGATTTGATGCTGTGTTCAGTTATTTAAATGAAGTCGGCTGCTGAAAATCAGCTGCAGATCCTGTAGGTGTGAACGCACCATTAAGTGGTATTTCAGTAGAATGTTGTTTTTTCCATTAAACTGTGTTCTGGGTATAAGTAAGTATAACTATATAAGTAAGGTATAACTATATGATACTGTAAGAGAGGTTACTTCCATAGCAATTACCGTGCTGCCAACAATGACGACGATCATCTCTCAACCCACTTCGATATAATCCAGTATCTAGTTGTCGCCTTTTATATATCAAATTACATCAAATTACATCACATTCCTAAATAAATGCTGGACACTCATCCGACAACCATACTGTGTCCACGGGAGGGGGTCTGCATCATTGGAGTCCTGTCTCCAGTACTTATGAACTTATTATTATACGTAATTTAATGTCATCTCTTGGATATATTAGTCATACTATAATAATTATATATACATAGTGCCAACATATTCTGCAGCTTGTTGTCATCACTTACCATCTCCGTTGGGGCTCACAACCTAAATTATAAAATTAAATATCGGTTAAAAAATAATCTGTATTTTGTTTGGAATATGGGAAGAAACCAGAGGACCCAGAGGAAACCTACACAAACAAGGGGAGAACATACAAACTCCATGGGGATGTTGGATTTGAACTCAGGTCTAGTGTTGAGGCGAACAGTTTGGAAGTTTGGGTTGGGACAGATTTTACAGAACCCGAGTACTCGGCATTCGGAGAAGTTGGTTGTCAACTTCCAAACTGTCTGCTCATCGCTAGGACCCCAGTGCTACAAGGTAACCATACTTATTACTAAACTACCATCCAACAAGAACTGTTTAATTATTTATTGGTCCAATTGGTGCCGGAAAGGATTTGATGCCTGCCATGTTGTTTAGGATGACCATGACTATAGTAGACTACAGATGGGTATAAATTGCCACCAAAAACTGGAAACTAGGCAACCACAATGGCACAAAGCATAGGGAAAGGGACAAAAAAAATAATGTTAAATGGACCATGTCAAGCCAAGAGGTCCCAAGTAAAAGAATATCAACTGCTAACCAATTGTCAAGTTTCCATCAATTTGTTTGTGTTTTATTTATGCAATTAAATTTTTTTTTCCCCACAGTTTTCAACACAGGTAATGAAGATTCAGTATTCAGAGTTTTAGTATACCATATCACTGCTGGACGTTTCTGTCACTCAAGGCCTTTATCATCAGAGTATACTGTGCGCATGAATATTAGGGACACCGTGTATAGGAACTCGATCTATGTGGATGATGGCAGCCAGAGCGGGGCCCATCAGGAATTATAAACACGAGGTAAAAGTGAAGGTACAACACCAGAAGTCCAGGAGGACCAGTATCAAGACGAAAAGGAAATCTGGGAAACAAACAGAGGTCTTTAGTATAACCAGATCCAGCAGGCAGAAGGTTTAGTAAGATCAATAAGAGGAAGCTTGCTTCCATGACATGGTAGCCTAGAGCAAGAAGCTTTGCCACATCAATCCGCCTGTAGAGATGATCAAACATTGGAAAATCTTAGGTTCTATCAAACTCGAACCGCTTCGAACCTTCCGCATTTGATTCCCGATGACAACCCGGACCGTGGGGAAGGAGGAGACAGCCCCGGTACCACCTGGAATTCCGGGATACAGCCTATTACCTAGGCTGAATCCCGGAATTCCAGGCGGTACCTAAGCTGTTTCCTCCTTCCCCACGGACCGGAAAGGCATCGGGAATCAAATGCGGAAGGTTGACAAGGTTTAAGTTCTATAGAACCTAAGCTTTTCCGATGTTCGATCATCTCTATCCGCCTGCACTGCTATGGATCTCTACTAGGGCTTAATAGAATAAAACCAGCCAGGGGACGTAACTACAGCCAGGAAGGGGGGGGGGACAGATAACTCAAGACTGGACCTGCAGTAGAGCACAGTACCAGCTAGCCGCTCTTTACTGACAAGACACTCAGCTTTGTAGGAAGGGTTCTACAAGCCAGCTTCACCTAGAGCAGAGACCTGGGACTCGTACTATCCCATTAGGACGGAAACCCAACATTGTGGGGCAGAAAGCGGTTAGGTCAGATAACTGGGACTCATCCATATGTGAGTATGAGGATATTCTTCAACACTTTAGAGACACTTCACCACATCCCCGCAGAGTACCTAGTACATTAGGCAAGAGCCCTCCTATCCGATCCCTTACACCTGTAACTGTTTCTTCTATCAGCTCTAGAACTGTAGAACAGTCTTTTTCCTTCTGGAGTAGACCTGTTTTGCATACTTTTTCCCATGAAACATTGCACAGCTTGCTCTCACTACTCCCTCAGTCCTAACTTAAGAGGTAGAGCAAAGAGTTTTTGGAAAGGAATATACTGTGTATATACCAAGCTACTCACTCTCACATGCCTGGATCACTACACCACACTGTTCTAGTACAATAACATTTTATATGGAGAACAGCAAAAGTGAAGGGAGGTTATTAAGATATTAATAACACATTGCCAGTCAGCAAATATCTGAAGTGTTGCATTGAGAAGAGCAGCCGTTCTGAGGGAAGGAACTTTTCATCGGTTGCCGCTAGTACACAACATCGACTTCAAAAGCACTGACATAAATAATGACATTTCATGGTCACTGACTATTCTCAAGGCAGAAGAACCTACGAATGGAAAATTAAATTCCTCCAGATTTTTTAATCAACAACGAACTCGGAGAAGAAAACCATCTCCAGGCGAAGGATGGAAGGAGTCCAGAGAGAACATTCTATCATAATAATTGTCCTGGCAACGAGCGGAGGGGCATCTTCAGAAACACATGTTCTATTGTGTTAACATATTTAGAATTGTGGTAAGAAGACAAAGTCATCGTAGCAAACAACCTGACCACACGTCTGAATGTGCTTCAAGTTATCGACCGAAACCACAGCGACTGATTTCCTTTCAGTCCTGGGAGCTGACATGTGATGGGTTTTCATTGGATCCTAAAACGCAAGCGGAGATTCTGTTAAGGTCGAGATGTTTAAGAATGTATCCGAAGGAAGTCGTAACTTTTTATAGCTGTTTGTGTTATTCCTAATGAGAGGTCTGAGATATTGATACATTTATGGGATTTCCATTCACAAGTTGCAGATTGCGGTGCGAGTTTTTTGGCCATGGATCTGCACAGATTTTCCTATAAACTGTAGACATCTTCCTGACCGCCAAGGCCGATAAAAAAACAACAAAAAAAAACGAGAACCAGAATCTGAGGTCGTATGATGGACACAAAGGTTCATGGCGCCTTGGGTTATGTGTTGATATGACTACTTTCTATACCAGGGGTACTCAACAACTTTTAGTGAGGGGCCACTTACCGGGGTCTAGTGTCAGGTGAAGGTCCGAGCTGAACGTCAGTAGGAAACGTGTTTTGTTACTTTTCACAAAGGTCGTTGAACTATTTACATAGAGAATTGCTGCTTATTAGTGGAAAAACTGGCAGTTTTTCTCTCTCGCCGGCCCTTTGAAATTAGGTACAAAGGGGTGAGTGCTCCAGTAGTATATAGCCCCCTGTTGCTCCCCCTGTAGTATATAGACCCCTGTGCGCTCTCCCCAGGAGTATATAGACCCCATGCGCTCTCCCCCTGTAGTATATAGCCCCCCTGTGCGCTCTCCCCCTGTAGTATATAGTCCCCCCGTGCGCTCTCCCCCTGTAGTATATAGCCCCCCTGTGCGCTCCCCCTTTAGTATATAGCCCCCCTGTGCGCTCTCCCCCTCCCATATAGTATATAGCCCCCTTGTGCGCTCTCCCCAGTAGTATATAGTCCACCTGTGCGCTCTCCCCCAGTAGTATATAGCCCCCTGCACACTCTCCCCCTCCAATCTAGCATATAACATAAAAGAAACAAACACTTTTACTCACGTGGGTCTGGCGTCTCCTCTTCTCTTCCCTCTTGTGGCCTTACTACCCCTACTACTACCAGAGGCAGAGTGCGACCAGTGAGGGGTGGCTGACAGGGAGGGAGACGATTGCTCGCTCTCTGCCAGTGCTGCTGCTGCACGGTAACTGTGAATGCTCGGTATGAGCGCTTATAGTTACTGTGCAGAGCGCAGCTAGCAGCAGGGGTCCGGACAGCTGGCCTCTGCAGTCTGCCAGTTGAGGACCCCTGTTCTACACTTGGGAGCCCCGTACCTCCTCTTCCTTTCACCGCTTCTCCAATGCTTGTAAGTCCTGCCGTTTTTTGCAAACTTTAATCCTAAAGAATGATGTACACTAGTATATTAGGTGCACTAGGGGTTTTCCTTGGTCCTTCAGAACACCGTTTGCCCTGTCCATTGCCTCCTACATTCATGCCTACTTATGCCTATTCAAATAGGTGTGAATGTAGCAGGCAATGGCAAGGCGAACGGTGCTCTGGATTGCGGAGGAACGCCCCTAGTGCACCTAACATACTAATTTATATATTTTTTAAAGATTAAAGTGAGCAAAAATGTCGAGACTTACAATCATTGAAGGAGGGGTCACAGGAAGAGGAGTTAAGGGGCTACCAAGAGCTATCAGCAGGTTTGTAGGAGTTTGGAAAACTGAGGAGTATAGAAAGAAAATTAGAGAATAGAAACATAGAAGATTGTCAGCAGAAAAAGCCCCTTCGGTTCATCTATTCCTGCCCTCATATTATTTCCTTACCTATTATCTTACGATAGATATATTTTTATTAGTGTTGAGTGAGCACTAAAATGCTCGAGTGATCGTTACTCGAGTAATTTTTTTTAATGCTCGAGTAATGATCCCAATTAAAATCAATAGTAGGCTTGAGCATTTACCCAGGTGCCCCCTGCTCAGCAGAATGGAGGGTGCCTGATTAACCTATTTAATTTTTTGTTCAATGTTTTTGTGTATTTTTGATTCCTTGGGGATGCTCAAAGGAAATATACAAACATTAGAAAGAAAAAATACAATAGATTTCTGTAAGACACGATAGGACGTCGGCAGAACAAAATATACAAAACAATAAAATTGTGGCGGGTGGAAGATATTACTGGTGGCCGAACAATGGTTAAGCTGTGAGTTATTGAAGCTATATGGTCTCTGTAGTATTTTTTTTTTTTTTTTTTTTTTTGCAGAAATCAATGGTACAGGTGATTTTAAGAAACTTTGTAATTGGGTTTATTAGGCAAATATGCCATTATCTGCATTTAAAGAGACTTTCCCCAGGTCCCCCCCCCCTCCTCTTTTCCATCCACTGCAAAATACCAGGAAATTGTGACTTGTTGCATTAGACACAACCCTGTCTGTTCTATAGAGAGGGGAGGGGGGAGGAGGGACATGAGTCGGCAGCGAGAGAGAGTGGAGAACAAAGGATTACAGGCAAGGAGCTGGGTGACAGCTGTATTCAGAGGTCAGAGAGGTCAGTGCTGACTGTCAGAGGAGACAGCCAGGTCATGAAGTTGTAAATTAACTCTTTGTTGTCCTGTTTTGGTGTCTCATTTCCCTCTCTCCATAGAGAACCATGAAGACAGGGGGAGAGGTTCAAACTGCTTTTTCATTATAAAATTCATTTTTCAGCTAATAAACCCAATTTCAAAGTTTCTTAAAATCGTCTGTACTATTGATTTCTGCCAAAAATTTTTTAATGACAGTGACACGCTCAATACAAATTTTTATCAGAGGAAGGTTTACATTAAGTTGCTAAAGATTTCCAAGTTTGTTCCAAGTATCTACTACTTTTTCAGTAAAATAATATTTTTTGGAGCTCTTTCTCATCTTCCTCCAACTCAGATTGTGCCCCCTTGTTCTTGTGTTCAGTTTCTTCCCTCTTGAACTTTATTTAGTCCTTTAACATATATAAAGGTTTCGATCATGTCCCTTCCACCTTTTTTGTAGCCGTCTTTGGACCCATTCTATTTTTTCAATATGTTTTTGTACTTGATGAATAAAAAACAAACAAAAAACTTCAGTTGCTGAAATTCTTAAATAAGTTCATAATAAGGAACCCCCCCTTCCCCCAACTCCTATTAGGACCAGGCCCGTTTTTGTTCTTCTTTTTTAGTATATGAGAGTTTAAAAACGATTATATTTTTTATTTTTTGGTTATTCAAATAATTTTTGTGTCTGTATTTTTTACTATAAATTAAAGTTTATTTTTTTTTAATGTGTGGATATATAATTTACTGGCAATTAGGGACAAGGTTAAAAACGGTGATTTAGATTAATCATTATTTTTATTTTTACTTTTATCTTACATTTTTCATGTATTTTATACATTAGCCCAGATGATGATAGACTGATTTACCTTCAAGCTCATGGAATTTTAGGTAAAAGATTATATAGATAGATTGTTAGGAATGACTGCAGAGATAGATAGATAGATAGATAGATAGATAGGAGATAGATAGATAGATAGATAGATAGATAGATAGATAGATAGGAGATAGATAGATAGGAGATAGATAGATAGATAGATAGATAGATAGATAGATAGGAGATAGATAGATAGATAGATAGATAGATAGAAGATAGATAGATAGATAGATAGATAGATAGATAGATAGGAGATGGATAGGAGATAGATAGATAGATAGATAGATAGATAGATAGATAGATAGATAGATAGATAGATAGGAGATAGATAGATAGAAGATAGATAGATAGGAGATGGATAGGAGATAGATAGATAGATAGATAGGAGATAGATAGATAGATAGATAGATAGGAGATAGATAGATAGATAGATAGATAGATAGATAGAAGATAGATAGATAGGAGATAGATAGATAGGAGATAGATAGATAGATAGATAGATAGATAGATAGATAGATAGATAGATAGAAGATAGATAGATAGGAGATAGATAGATAGATAGATAGATAGATAGATAGGAGATAGATAATAGATAGATAGATAGATAGATAGATAGATAGATAGATAGATAGGAGATAGATAATAGATAGATAGATAGATAGATAGATAGATAGATAGATAGATAGATAGATAGTATATTTTGGTTTATGCTCTACCCTCAAATAATCTTCTTATCTGACTATTAGGGTGATATTACAGTTGTAATTAAAGGTAAATAAAAAAATCAATTCGGAATAAAGTGAATTTAACAAAAAATGAATGAAACATAAAATTTTGTGCTTCATTTTGCAGTTTCCACACACTACTATCTCTGAGCCAAAGCAGGGTCTCCTACGACTGACAGGTGTCCCTGTTCCTGCATATATTTTGTAGGGGCCAATCAGAAATGGAGCTGATAGTCAAAATTCTTCAAAGTGGACACAAAATGCATGTCTGGAAATCTTATAAGAGATTTTTCAATGGATTATATTAGACAGACAATAAATAGATGGGACTAGATGAAGAGAACACAAGTCAGATACATCAGGATAAGAATATTCTATATGATATGTAGACATTCATCCCTTACAGCCGCACACTGTGATGAGTTATGACTTTCTATATGCCTCTTCATGCCTGCGTTTGCCTCTACACCTGTATGTTACTAGGCTCAAACAACTAGCTAGGAAACTGACTACATCAAAGGAATGATTGATAGCTTCTAAGTGTTTCCTTAATGACACTATACATCCATCATATACCCTGTTTGCCTGAAAATAACACAGTGTCTTATTTTAATTTTTGCTCCCAAAGATGCGCTAGGTCTTATTTTCAGGGGATGTTTTATTTTTCCATGAAGTATTTACATGTTACATACCCAGCAGGGACAGAGTGTACGGTATAGCGACATCCAGCCACCAGGGGGAGCTCACCACAGCACACTTGTACAGCACAGCAGGGACAGCATATGGTATGGCGGCTTCCAGTTACCAGAGGGAGCTCACCACAGTACGCTCGTATAGCACAGCAGGAACAACGTATGGTATGGTGGCTTCCAGCTGCCAGGGGAAGCTTACAACAGCACACTTGTACAGCACAGCAGGTACAGCGTACAGTATAGCGGCTTCCAGTTACCAAGGTGAAGCTCACCACAGCACACTCATACAGCACAGCAGGGACAATGTACAATATGGCGGCTTCCGACCACCAGAGGGAGCTCATCACAGCACACTCGTACAGCACAGCAGGGACAGCGTACAGTAGATTCTGGCCACCGGGGGGAGCTTATAGCACACTTGTACAGTACAGCAGGGGCAGTGTACAGTATGGCGGCAGGCGACGGGATAAAGGGGTGAAAGGGGATAGCAACAGGCAACAGGCCTCTTGATGCCTTGCCTACACATTTACAAGTGATGGACGTGGATGAGAACATCAGGGATGGCTGCAGGTGACAGTCTTCATGTCCTGAATGCAGCTGCTCTGCAATGGATGGGGAAGGTAGCGGACAATGGAGGCGGCTAAAAAGAATCACAACTGCATGTCCTGGTGTTCTGTATGGCGGCCATGCTTCCAAACAAAAAACTTAGCTAGGTCTTACTTTCGGAGGAGGCCTTATATTTAGCAATTCAGCAAAACCTCTACTAGGTCTTATTTTACAGGGGTGTCTCATTTCCGAGGAAACAGAGTAGTAGAGACGACATCCATACATTACTTGCATCTGTCTCATGTACTCACGTCTCAGGGCAGTCCAGACTGAAAATGATATAACAGCCATTAGATCTCGGCTTTATACATTTAGATTCTGTTTCTATTGGGATTTTACCATTAGTGATTGTAGACAATGTTGCTGTCATGTCAGTCTATGAGCAGACAATCCACCTGGGTAGACGCCTTATCCGGCCGCATAGTCAATCTGTCATTACTCATAAAACACGACAATGAGCATAAATCCTTCACTTCTGACCACCAGATACACTTGGCAGATAATCTTTGTAGCCTTTGCTTACAATTTGGCCGGTGTCCTGTCTGCTTCTTGCTCTGTAGTCTTTTGGACCATACGCAACCACAGGCTCAGCTTACATACTATATACAGTACATTCCAGTTTAATCTATGGCGTTCTTGTTTTAAAGTCATCCACAGTCAATTTCAAGTGTCCTTTATACACCTGCACTTATTTTAGAGGCCGATAGACTATTTTATATCACAATATATTGAACTGGATGGCCACCATGTTGTTTTTAAGTCTAACCTTCTGTCCTGTTCTTTAATATGTTTGTAAGTGTCATAGTAGAAGGTTTGGTAGGTAAGGATAGTGACATAGGAGAAGGTTTGGTAGGTAAGGATAGTGATATAGGAGAAGGTTTGGTAGGTGAGGATAGTGACATAGGAGAAGGGTTGGTAGGTAAGGATAGTGACATAGGAGAAGGGTTGGTAGGTAAGGATAGTGACATAGGAGAAGGGTTGGTAGGTAAGGATAGTGACATAGGAGAAGGTTTGGTAGGTAAGGATAGTGACATAGGAGAAGGTTTGGTAGGTAAGGATAGTGACAGGAGAAGGTCTGGTAGGTAAGGATAGTGACATTGGAGAAGGTTTGGTAGGTAAGGATAGTGACTGGAGAAGGGTTGGTAGGTAAGGCTAGTGACATAGGAGAAGGTTTGGTAGGTAAGGATAGTGACATAGGAGAAGGTTTGGTAGGTAAGGATAGTGACATTGGAGAAGGGTTGGTAGGTAAGGGTAGTGATATAGGAGAAGGGTCGGTAGGTAAGTATAGTGATATAGGAGAAGGTTTGGTAGGTAAGGATAGTGACATAGGAGAAGGTTTGGTAGGTAAGGATAGTGACATAGGAGAAGGTTTGGTAGGTAAGGATAGTGACATAGGAGAAGGGTCGGTAGGTAAGGTTAGTGACATAGGAGAAGGTTTGGTAGGTAAGGATAGTGATATAGGAGAAGGTTTGGTAGGTAAGGTTAGTAACATAGGAGAAGGTTTGGTAGGTAAGGATAGTGATATAGGAGAAGGTTTGGTAGGTAAGGATAGTGACATAGGAGAAGGTTTGGTAGGTAAGGATAGTGATATAGGAGAAGGTTTGGTAGGTAAGGATAGTGATATAGGAGAAGGTTTGGTAGGTAAGGATAGTGAGATAGGAGAAGGTTTGGTAGGTAAGGATAGTGACATAGGAGAAGGTTTGGTAGGTAAGGATAGTGACATAGGAGAATGGTTTGGTAGGTAAGGATAGTGACAGGAGAAGGGTTGGTAGGTAAGGATAGTGACATAGGAGAAGGTTTGGTAGGTAAGGATAGTGACATAGGAGAAGGTTTGGTAGGTAAGGATAGTGACATAGGAGAAGGTTTGGTAGGTAAGGATAGTGACATAGGAGAAGGTTTGGTAGGTAAGGATAGTGACATAGGAGAAGGTTTGGTAGGTAAGGATAGTGACATAGGAGAAGGTTTGGTAGGTAAGGTTAGTGACAGGAGAAGGGTTGGTAGGTAAGGATAGTGACATAGGAGAAGGGTCGGTAGGTAAGGATAGTGACATAGGAGAAGGTTTGGTAGGTAAGGATATTGACATAAGAGAAGGTATGGTAGGTAAGGATAGTGACATTGGAGAAGGGTTGGTAGGTAAGGATAGTGATATAGGAGAAGGGTCGGTAGGTAAGTATAGTGATATAGGAGAAGGTCTGGTAGGTAAGGATAGTGACATAGGAGAAGGTTTGGTAGGTAAGGATAGTGACATAGGAGAAGGGTCAGTAGGTAAGGTTAGTGGCCACATTTAGTTTATTTTCCCAAATTATGGTAAATGTTCTAGTTGACCACCCTGGTCCCTGAGAGCTTCACGGATAAGTTCTCAGACTACAAGCCAGAAACTGGACTGCTCCCGATATAATCAGTAGCTTAGGGGTGTGATGATGGTTGCCTGGGAAAGTGCTGTAGATCTTGGACTTGCCTAGCCAAAAACTCTACTGCTCAAACATACTGTATGTCAAACGAGTTGAAAAGCTTCCAGTACCACTCTGGATGCCAAATAAAATAGCACTCTGTTACACCGAGAACATATGAATGCAAATAACTCCTTAGCTGCCGGGATACTGCATGGTGATGAAGGTCTGCAAATTCAATTACTCATTGGTGGTGGGTCTGCGAGCTCGCCCAAAAACATTCCCAGTAAAGCGTCTGTCACCAGGAACTGATATGAAAAATATCTGGGGGCAGTATATTAAAATGGCCATGGCCATGTGGTTTGTTTTCCCCCATCAATCTGGTACCCATGTAAGCATCTTTTCGAATCCTCACCATTTATTTGGCTAATTCAGGCCCGTAAAATTAATTTGTGCCATGTCGACAGCCGATACCTTCTTACATGGGCATATTGGAGGCTCAGTGGTTAATACTGTTGTCTTGCAGTCCTAGGTTCAAACCCAACCAAAGACAACACATGGTAGGGGCTTGTCTATTTTCTTCATGTTTGCATGGTTTCCTCTGGGTACTTTGGTTGTCTTCCAAATAAAATAAAAAAAAAAACTACCGATAGGTAATTTGGGGATTTAGAATGGGTGCCCCTAAGGGACAATGAGCCTTGTTTTTAATTTGAAGCCGTTATGCTGTCGGTTTTGTCAGTGTTTTTTTTCCCCATGAAATTCATTAATGTGGCGCACGCCCTTAGTAAATCTGGAAGGTTTTTCACTGCACAAAACTAAAACCCGACCATCCCGCCACACTAGTGGCTAGATTTTAGAATAGAAAAACAGTAACAAATAAAAAAATGATGGTGTGCTCATTAAATCTGTCGGTTGTGGTAGGACAGACCCATGACACACCACGATACGCCCACGTGACGGGTTTTCCGACAAAAATGGTCTGTTTTTTGTTGTGTTGTGTTGCACAGCTTTAGTAAATGTGTTGGAACACTAAAAATAGACAAAAACCTTACAATGGGCTGCCGGAAAATCAATAGTAAATCAGGCCCAATGTGTGTTGACAATGTGCTATACAGTGTTACAGAATATCTTGGTGCTACCTGTGTTTCCTCGAAAATTTCTTCTCCAAAAGATGTGTTAGATCTTATTTTCAGGGGATTTCCTATTTTTCTATGAAGAAGAATTCACATGTCACATGCACAGCAGGGACAGAGCACAGAGCACTACAGCACACTTGTACAGCACAGCAGGGACAGTGTATGGTATGGCGGCTTCTGATCACCAGGGGGAGCTCACCACAGCACACTTGTACAGCACAGCAGGGACAGTTTATGGTATGGCGGCTTCTGATCACCAGGGGGAGCTCACCACAGCACACTTGTACAGCACAGCAGGGACAGTTTATGGTATGGCGGCTTCTGATCACCAGGGGGAGCTCACCACAGCACACTTGTACAGCACAGCAGGGACAGTTTATGGTATGGCGGCTTCTGATGACCTGGGGGAGCTCACCACAGCACACTTGTACAGCACAGCAGGCACAGTGCATGGTATGGCGGCTTCTGATCACCAGGGGGAGCTCACCACAGCAGACTGTGTGCAGCTCTACATCTGGTGTTAGGGGACAACAGAGATGGTGCGGCAGGCGACAGGCCTCTTTATGTCTTGCCTGCTCATTTACGGACGCAAAAGTGAACATCGGGGCAGGTGATGGTCTTCATGTCCTGCATGTAGCTGCGCTGCAATGGACGGTGAAGGTATCGGTCAACGGCAATGGGCTAAAAAGAATCCCAGCTGCCTTGGTGTTCTGTTCGGCGGCCATGCTTCCAAACAAAAACTTTGCTAGGTCTTACTTTCAGGGGAGGCCTTGTATATAGCAATTCAGCAAAACCTCTACTAGGTATATAAAGAAAAAGGCAAAAAGGGGTATTCCAGCCTATAACACTTATCTCCTATTATAAGGGGATAGGGGAATAAGTGCCAGATCACAAGGAGGGGTCTGAGTACTTGGAACCCTTGCGATCTTCTCCCATTGGAACCGTATTCTGCCACTCCTTCTGTTGCCTATGGGAGTTGCTGCTATCTCCGAAGCTTCCATAGTAAATAACAACTGTCCCATCATCCCATACAACACACTTAGCTCTGCTACATCTGTACGTGTATTCATGAGAATTCATAACCATATTGGGCTTAATTTAGATTGGTCAGTATCCGCATAACAGTCCCCTACGGGACCGCTCCCTGCTTTTTCTTGGCATATCAGAACTCAGCACGTCAGAAATCAGGAAAAATGTAAAAATTAAAAAAAAATAATAATAATAATTCTTGGCTGAAAAAAACTTTATAGAAAATCTTTTTCTATATGTAAATGCCTGCAGCTGATTTCTTGTTTAGTCTGGCAGAATCAGGGGGTTAAGTAGCGCCGGCGAATTAAACGTGTTTCGCGAAGGAACATTTTGCTCGGTGTGAACACAATAGCGCAGATGTGTAACATGAAAGGACGTCACATTTCACATGTTTAAAATAGAATTTACAAAAACCATACGACCCAAAGGGAGAGCCCCCCCCCCCATCACCGGCTCATGAATAAATGAAGTATTCAGTGGAAACCTTCCTCCTTATCTTTGGAGATAGCGGACTTGTATGATGGCATCGGTGCAAAACTTGCATGTCTATAAAAGGATTTACATGTCAGCGGGAGAATAATAAGGAGGTCAGAATTCATCTCTCAGATTAGTGTCCGAGCCGCTTAAAAAGCCTTTCCGTTTAACACTCGAGATAACACGATCCTGCTCTATGGAAGTAGCGCGGCTCCATTGTAAACAGTGCCCCCCCCCCTCGGCCAGACGGTTGGCTTGTGTTTACAGATGGAATGACAGGATGTGTATAGAAAATGTTCTTGTTGGAAGATATTAATGGTGAAATGAACTTGTTCCTTGATGTCTGAACGGCATTACGGCGTGATGGACGGCTACGGTGGTCAAAGGTGGCCGGAGACATGTGTTAGGCCTACTGTAGGGATTCCATCCTGGAATCAAGGTAGAAGAAGTTGGATGGGAGAACTTTTCAAATAATAAAAAAAAACAAAACAAAGGAAAGGTAAATATTTACATTTATTTTTGGAATTGTTCTTTGCAGACTCTTTAGACCGTGTTCACACATGCAGCAATGCAATGACAATTCAATGTGGATGCATCATTTAAAGGGAATCTGTCAGCACTTGGACTGGACCCCTGTGCTGACAGTGTAGCGTAGGTCTCTGTCCACTTGTGTGCATATTGCCTGTATTAAATTCATCAGTGCTGTAGATTTAAAGGGGTTGTCCGGCGAAAATCTTTTTCTTTTAAATCAACTGACATCAGAAAGTTATGTAGATTTGTAATTTACTTCTATTAAAAAAAATCTCAATTCTTCCCATACTTATTAGCTGCTGTATGTCCTGCAGGAAGGGTTGTTTTTAGAGATGAGCGAACCGGGTTCGGGTTCGAGTCGATCCGAACCCGAACGTTCGGCATTTGATTAGCTGGGGCTGCTGAACTTGGATAAAGCTCTAAGGTTGTCTGGAAAACATGGATACAGCAATGACTATATCCATGATTTCCACATAGCCTTAGGGCTTTATCCAAGTTCAGCAGCCACAGCTAATCAAATGCCGAAAGTTCGGGTTCTCATGGACTCCAGCATGCTCCAGGTTCGCTCATCTCTAGTTGTTTTATTTTTGAGTCTGACACAGTGCTCTCTGCTGACATCTCTGGCCGAGACAGGAACTCTGTCTGGGTTTTCTATGAATCCCAATAGAAAACCTCTCCTGCTCTGGACAGTTCCTGTTTCGGCAAGAACTATTGCGTTCGTATCTATTGCGAACGACCGAACGATGTCTTATTCAATGCGAACGATTTGCGAACGTTTTGTGAACGAGCAACGATAAAAATAGGTCCAGGTCTTATAAAGCGATCAACGATTTCTTGTTCGGTCGTTAATCTTTAACGGCATTTCAACCGAACGATTATCGTTTAGATTTGAACGATTTAACGATAATCTGAACGATAATCGTCCAGTGGAATAGGGCCCTTAGATTACCTGATAGATTATCTGCACAAGATTTGAAGCCAAAGCCAGGAACAGACTATAAACAGAGATCAGGTCATAAAGAAAAGCCTGAGATTTCTCCTCTTTTCAAATCCATTCCTGGCTTTGGCTTCAAATCATTGGCAGATAATCTGTCAAATAATCTTTCTGTGTAAATGGACCCTAACAAGGCTCAATCAACTGTGCATCTGAGCAGCATGAACAATTGTTGGATTCTTTGTGCGGCCCATTATTTTATCATAGTCGGTTACATGTGTATGCTTACATGGGATAACGTCTTCCTAAATCACGGAGCCTAATGTAAGGTAGTTGGTTAATAGGTCAAAGGTTAATAGTTTATCTTGTGTGGCAGAGACTGGACTCACCAGGGTATGCTCTGGTAGTCTGCCCGGCATCTCTCACCCTCCTCGGTTTCGATCAATGTTATGAAGAATCATGCAGTGCAATACATCACTTTGTCCTGTAGATGTCACTGTTTCCCCTGTTTACTACGTCACCAGCAAAAACTAAACGGTCAAGTTCGTTCCCAATGGAAAGTAAGTGACAGTATAGAAGATAACAGAATTTTTACTATAGGTCCAGGGATCACTTTTTCAAAATTTTTAACCCTTTCATGGACATTTTATAGATATCCTAATTCACGTATCACTTTATAGATGTTTTCGAAGTAGTCGATGGTATGGATTTTTTTTTTATTCGTGGAGGTATAAAGTAGCAGCTGGTATAAAGTAAAGGCACAATCTCTGGTTGGCATGTGTATTAAATGTCAGCAGTAATGAGTCATTGGTGATATTGTAAAATAAACAGCTCGGCTGAGATGACATATCCCATCAGCAGGAATGTGTCCGAGCCGAGGAAAGACAGCGCTGGCTTATGGGACGTGCGGCCGGCCTATCTGAGGATCCTTATCTGCTGAGTTATAAGCGCAGCTAATGGTATCGGAACATCTTTAAAGGACACTTGATATACCAGCTCGCTGCCAAAACTAGATTTAGATGGATTACTGTATTAAAGTCTCATACTTATATTTTTAGCAAAGGCTTAGAAGTATGATGTGTTTATGTAGGGGAGTTATCTTGTGGGGATAGATTGAAAAAAGTGGCTCTATATTGAGGTAATAGTCATGTCTACACAGATTAGCCATAACATTAAAACCGCCGACAGGTGAAGTGAATGACATAGAACTCAGGACAATGGCGCCAGTCAAGAGGTGGGATATTGCAGGCGACAAGTGGATGCTGACCTCTGTCCCCTACCAAAAGCAGCTGCCATGGGCACATGAGGATCAGAACTGGTGCATGGAGGATCAGAACTGGTGCATGGAGGATCAGAACTGGTGCATGGAGGATCAGAACTGGTGCATGGAGGATCAGAACTGGTGCATGGAGGATCAGAACTGGTGCATGGAGGATCAGAACTGGTGCATGGAGGATCAGAACTGGTGCATGGAGGATCAGAACTGGTGCATGGAGGATCAGAAATGGTGCATGGAGGATCAGAACTGGTGCACTGGCCCCACAGAGTCCAGGCACATTAACATATTTTTAGAAGAAGCACTTTGTAGTACTGTACAGATATATATATATATACCGTATTTCCCAGTGTATAAGACGACTTAAGTGCCACTACCTGCCCCGCAACCCACTCCTCCATGAATTTAAAATAAAAAAAACCATGAACCCACCTGTCACCTGTTCCCAGCAGCTCCGCTCCCAGCAGTCACGTATCTCCTCCGTCATCTTCCCAGCACAGGCAGCATAGTACAGAGACACTGCCTGTGCCAGAGACGTAAAAGCTTCAGGTGAATGACAGGCTTTGGGGACTTCCAGCCTTAGTGCCACAATCCACACTCCATAAAGCGATCTATCCAGAGACCCAATGATCAGCCATTCCGCCAGGCTCAGCACCTCCTGTAGTGTGACTGACAGACTGGCTTGTTTTCGGAGTCCCCGGAAAGATCACTTTATGCAGTATATTCACAATTAACCAACTCTCCTGGGTGGGAATTCCCCGGACCTGATCTTCATCCGACACTGTTAAACCTTTAAATTTACAAATGATCCATCTGAGTTATCAGACCACAACCTTCTGTCTTTCTCCATCACTAACATCCCCCACCTCCCCCACCTCCCCTCTTGACACTCCTTTCCCATACATATACAGAAATCTGTGCGGTATCAACAGTCATCAACTCCTAGACTCCCTACATTCCTCACTGTCCCCAATCTCATCCCTCTCCAGCCCACACTACCGCAGCACCCTAACATCGACCCTAGACACCCTAGCTCCTCCGACGCTCTGCGCACCCTGCCACAGTTCTAGGACCACTAAACGTCTGTGGAGGAAATCTAGAACCTCGAAAGATTTCCTACACTATAAATTGTCTCTCAGAATGTATTACTCTGCCCTTCATCTCGCCACACAAGCTTACCTTACCTCTCTCATCTCCTCCCTGTCCAACAATCCAAAACACCTCTTTCATACCTTTAACTCTTTTGAGCCCAAAGTTCAGGCACCCATCACTGACCTCTGTGCTGAAGACCTGGCTTCCTGCTTCAGATCTAAAATTGACACTATCCGCTCTGATATCACCTCCCAGCCCCAAGGTCCTATATATCCCATTCCCTCTCCTACTTCCCGTGGCAGAGGAAGATGTCTCCAAGCTCCTCTCCTCCTATTCCGGACCCTATTCACACCTGCTCCAGTCACTCTCTCCTGCTAACACTACTCACCTCTCTAAAATATTCTACCTCTCCTCGTTCTCCGGTATCTTTCCCTCTTTCAAACATTCTGTAATAACCCCACTACTGAAAAAAACATCTCTTGACCCATTCTGTGCATCTATCTATACATAATTCTCCTCCTTAGTCTTCATTCCTTCCTCAGTTCTCCCGCTCCATCCTTCTTAGCCTTCTTTCCCTTTTCGTTACTCTCATTAGTCTCAGTTCTTCTCCATCCTCCTTTTCAGCCTCTATGCCTTCCTTTTTCCTCCTCAGTTTCCACATCCTCCTATCTCATCCTTCTTTGCAGCCTCCATGTCTTCCTTTTCTATTGTTCTTTGCAGCCTCCATGTCTTTCTACCTCTATTTCTTCCTACATTCTTCTCCTCAGTCTTCATTTTCTTTTCCCTTAACCTCCTCCACAACCACCACGCTCATCTCCTTCCTCCTCCTCCTCTGGAACCTCTATGTCCACCTCCCTCATTCTCCCACATAGCCTCCATGTCCTCCATCTTCAGCCTCCTCCTGGTCTATGTCCTCCTCCATTCTTCTCTTCAGCCCCTCCCTCATCCTTCTTAGGGTCTTATTACACGGAGCGATTTTTAACGATTAACGACTAATGATAAACGATCGCAAACGAGATTGTTCATCGTTAACCTGAAATAGTTCACCATATTACACAGAACGATAATCGTTAGTTACCATCGTTACTATGATCGTTATTGCGATCGTTACTATGATCCTTTCCTCCTTCTGATCCCAGCAAAACAATGAACAATGTGCAATTACACTGAACGATAAGTGAAAAAATGCGGAACTTGAGCGAACGGATGTGGAATTACAGCGAACGATTAACGATAATTTTAGGTTCAGATCTAAATCAACGATCAAAGACATACAAACGATTTTTTGATCGTTGCCTGCAATTACACAGAACGATTATCATTGAAATTTGAACGCTATAACGATTTTTCGCACGATAACCGTCCCGTGTAGTAGGGCCCTTAGCCTCCTTGCCTCCATAACTGATTATTACAGGCAGCAGGGTTCGACCTCCTTGCTCCCTCTCCCCATTCTCAATGTCACTGCCAGCAAACAGCTGATACTGGAGTCTTTAATATGTTGGGGTCCTCATATTGGGGTCTGTAATATTACTTCTTATTATACCGAACAATGTGCGAACAATTTGCGAACGATCAAGCGGTAAAAATAGGTCCGAATTCTATCAAACGTTTAATCGTTGTCTACTATTACACGAAACGATTATCGTTTAAATCCGAACAATGTAACGATTTTTCAAACGATAATTGTCCCGTGTAATATGGCCCTAACTCAGCCACTCTCCCTATAGAAGTGAATGGTCCATGCTGGCACCTCTCTCTCTCTCTCTCTCTCTCTAACTGTGAACATACATTTATTTCTTGTATTATTATTGCTCAGTGACCAAATGAAGTTACCTTGGTGAGAATGTTGACATGGGGTGCCGCACCTTCCCTAGCACCCAGAGTTCAGGACTAGGTGTGATACAACCTGTCAAGTGCACAAACCATAAGGTAGCTGGAGAAAAAACAATTGGATTATTTCCTCATTGTCGATGCAGAAAGAGCCGGCACATACCTGCATGTCTGCGGTCACAATACCTGTGTAAATAAACATTGTATCAAGTAGTCTCCACAATCTTCTCCTTTCATCACAGCCGACACTTCCCAATCCCCACTGAGATAGCACAGGGATTTTTTCACATGGAAATACCCAGAAGAGAGAAAAAAAAATTCTGAATAGAATGTCCTCTAACCATCCTTCACCTGGTTATGTCTCATAGAGGGCACATACATTCAATAACTACTCATGGACATTTGTTTAGCTATTCCACCCATTCCAGGTAGAAGAAGTTGTAACAGCAGAAGGGAGAGCAGAGGAGCGTCTTGAGAGCCCTGTCCATTTTAGCTGTGTACTCTGCCAAGAAGAAGATGCTCATACTCACCATTTAATGCCCTACAGTGTTGGGGTACCCGTCCTATAAGGGTAGTATGAGGCCCCAGGTCCCTGCACTGGGTTAAGCAGACTTCCTGAAACCTTTCAGAACAGCTGTGTGTTACAGCAGGATACGTAGGCACGTGGTAGCTTTGTCCTGCTGGGATCAGTACCTAGCTCAGGTATGCCTCCCAGTATATTGTAAAGAGTATCCCTGGCATGGACGAGGGGATCCTCAGAGGACGTCCTTTCCTCCTGAGGGGTCTAGCTGACATTACTTGCATAGAGAAATAAAGTCTTTTTTTGGTCCCTGACAAGGGTCCTTGCATAAGCCAGGCCCTAGCTTCACTACAGCAGGAACTGTGTCTCTAGGTTGCTTTCTCTCTCTGAACTGACTAGAGAACTACCCCCATCAGGAACTAACCTTCCTTTATAGGGGCAAACTAAACCTCCTAGTGATTGGTGGGGATTTGTGTGAGAAAGAAAGAAAGAAAGAAAGAAAGAAAGAAAGAAAGAAAGAAAGAAAGAACCCATAAAACTACATAACACATAACTACAGGCCAGTGAGCCTGACATCTGTTGTTGTGAAAATGATGGAAACTCTTCTAAAAAAGAAGATAATGGATCACCTAAGAATCAACAATTTGATGGATCCAAACCAGCATGGCTTTACTGAGGGCCGATCATGTCAGACTAATCTCATTGATTTCTTTGATTATGCCACAAAAGTGCTGGATGAAGGTGGTGCTGTGGATATCGCCTATCTGGACTTCAGCAAAGCCGCAGATACAGTTCCCCATAAAGAGCTGATAGAGAAGTTGGAGAAAATTGGACTAAATCCCTGGATAGTTCAGTGGATTTGTGGTTGGCTGAAGGAGAGATATCAGGGGTGATGGTAATGGTGTATATTCTGAGCAGAGACTGGTTACAAGTGGTGTGCCACAAGGGTCTGTTCTGGGTCCTATTCTTTTTAATATGTTTGTAAGTGACATAGGAGAAGGGTTGGTAGGTAAGGTTTGTCTGTTTGCTGACGACACAAAAGTGTGCAATAGGGTGGATATTCCTGGAGGTGTCAGTAATATGGAAAATGATTTAGCTTTGCTAGATACGTGGTCCAAACAGTGGAAATTGAAGTTCAACGTTTCCAAATGTAAAATAATGCACTTGGGGAGGAGGAATCCTCTATCCGAGTATCACATCGGCAGTACTGTGTTGGAAAAGACTTCAGAAGAGAAGGATTTAGGGGTAATGATTTCTGAAAGCCTTAAAAATGAGTCACCAGTGCAACCAGGCGGTGGGGAAAGCAAATCGTATGCTGGGGTGTATATACATATATATAATGGTATGCTGGGCTGTATATATATATATATATATATATATATATATATATATATATATATAGGTATGCTGTGTTGTATATACATATATATAATGATATGCTGGGTGTATAGCTAGAGGTATAACCAGTAGGAAGAGGGAGATTGTGATCCTACTGTATAGAGCTCTGGTGAGGCCACATCTGGAATACTGTGTCCAGTTCTGGAGACCTCACCTAAAAAAGGACATTGATAAAATAGAACGGGTCCAAAGACGAGCTACAAAAATGGTGGAGGGTGTGAGGCATAAACCATATCAGGAAAGACTTAAGGATTTGAATCTGTATAGTCTGGAGGAAAGACGGGAAAGGGGGGACATGATTGAAACCTTTAAGTATGTTAAGGGACTAAATAAGGTTCAAGAGGGGAGTGTTTTTAGTAAAAAACTGAGCTCAAGAACAAGAGGACACAGTGAGAGGTTAGTTGGGGGAAAGATCAGAAGCAATGTAAGAAAATATTATTTTACTGAAAGAGTAGTAGATACCTGGAACAAACTTCCAGCAGAGGTGGTTGGTAAATCTACAATAACAGAATTTAAACACGCCTGGGATAGACATATATCTATCCTAAGATAATAAGGAAGAAAATACTAAAAGGGCGGACTAGATGGACCCAGTGGTCTTTTTCTGCCGACAATCTTCTATGTTTCTATGTTAAAAAGGGAGGGAAACAGGCCCGCACCTGTGACTGGACATAAGAACATGAGACAGAAAACAGTTAACCCAGAACATTCCTTCAGCTGTGCAGAAATTAAGGTACATAAAAGCACAATAGTGACACCTAGTGGTAAAAACACAGAATACACTCTGACTATATCCCACTGTGAGAACCTGGAACGAGTTACTTTACCTAGATGCAATAAAAAGTCATTGGCACACCTGTGCTGGGACACTACACATGTACGCCCACCTTGCGTGAGTCTTTATTAAAGATGAGCGAACCTTGAGCATGGTCGGGTTCGGACCCTCTGCATTTGATTACTGAACATACAGTAGCTAAAGATGTTGGATGCAGCCCTAGGGAGTCCTAGAAAACATAGGTATGGCCTAGGGCCCAGAGCTGTATCCATGTTTTCAAGGCAGAAAAGTTCACTCATCTCTAGTATTTAGAGGGGAAAGGAGATAATGGGCGAAAAGACAAATTTGGTCCGCTCTACTACAACATTATTATAATGTACATGTATATCAGATATCAGTAAGGGGCTGAACTGTTCAAAGGGGTTAGAAAAACACGTTCGCTTTCTTCCAGAAACAGCGCCACCCTTGTCTTCAGTATGGATGTGATATTGCAGCTCAATGCTATTGAGGTTAAAGGAGCTGAATTGTAATACTGCACACAACCTGAGGACAGGGGTGGCGCTGTGTTGTTTTCTAATCCTTGATAACCTCTTTAAAAACCAGTGCCCCATACACTAGTCTAGTTTTCTGTTTGGGTCTGCTCCAATGGAAGCTACCATCACAGAACACGACTAGTTAACTTTACCTACTCTCTAATAGGATGACAAATGAGAAAGCCATAGAGGCTACATAACAGAGGCATATCCCAACACCTATGAGCTTAGATACTAATACCATTCCATTAAAGGGCCAAGAAAACCCATCTATTCCTAATACCGTTACACACGGAAGAAGAAATAGATCCTGTTGGGGGAAGTTTTAATAGGATTCCATGGAATAAATATAAATGAGTTTGGAATTAGATCATTTATTTTCGGTCTCTACCATTCAGGAGGCTGCTACTATTACTGACATTACATGGAAATGGGTGGGAGCCAAAGCCCACTTATTAATTCCATATGGAAAGGTTAAGTGAGAAGCAGAGAGAGAAGGGAGCGCTGGACATTGTGAAGTGACAGCACGCTAAAGTAATCCAGATAAAAGATTTGCCTCAGACAAGCTTGTCAGATGAATAGTAAAAATCACAGAGATCGGAGAAAGGAAGGGATTGTGTATCTCGTGAACCTTCCCATAAGATATTGGAATAGCTGTCGGAAAAATGTGATTATTTTGCTTGGTCGGTGCGACCACTTTCTCTCTCTTTTTTTTAATATATCAAGAGAGTTTGGTTTGCCTGTGTTAGAAGTAACCTGGGGGCCAGAAGTGAAATGTATACGCCGCCTATTTACAATGAAGAATTCTGTCGACTTTTCTTGAGATTCAATGAATCAAATAGAAGCAGAAGATAAAGGTGCTTGGAAGATTGTGGAGAAGCGTGCAGTTCTGCATTCAGCCTGTAGGTGTCGCTAGACATACGTTTCTATAAAGGAATTCTGATCCTGTGACACAGTGGACGATCTGCTCGCATATTCCGTAACGTAACTTGGAAACTACCGTACATAGAAGGTTGGCAATGTTTGATTAGTTCTGTCCTTCTGCACATGGAGGATGTAAGAACAGATGCATGCTGGAAGATGATATGATTAAAGGGGTTGTCCAGCAAAAATCTTTTTCTTTCAAATCAACTGATATCAGAAAGTTATATAGATTTGTAATTTATTTCTATTAAAAAAATCTTAAAGAGGACCTGTCACCCCCCCGTGCCGGGGTGACAGGCTTCTGACCCCCTGCTAGATCCCCCTATACTCACCTAATCCCGCCGGGTCCCGCTTCCTGATTCGGTCGGGTCACGGAGATTTCAGCTCCCGAAGCCTGGCACGCGCGCGCACAGCAGAGTCCGACGCTCATAGAGAATAAATGGGGAGTCCGATGCTCCGTCATTCTCTCCTGTGAGCGCGCGCGCCGGGCTTCGGGAGCTGAAATCTCCGTGACCCGACCGAATCAGGAAGCGGGACCCGGCGCGATTAGGTAAGTATAGGGCGCTCTAACGGGGGGGTCGGGAGCCTGTCACACCGTGACGGGGGGTGACAAGTATCCTTTAAGTCTTCCTATACTTATCAGCTGCTGTATATCATGCAGGAAATGTTTTATTTTCAGTCTGACACAGTGCTCTCTGCTGACATCTCTGGCCGAGACAGGAACTCTGTCTCGGTTTTCTATGAATCCCCATAGAAAACCTTTCCTGCTCGGCCAGAGATGGGACAACCCCTTTAATAATAAGATTTGTATATTGTGATCATTATGACTACAATTCAACAGTTTCCCGAAGTTTTATGGGGCAAAAGGAGCCTCCACCACACAGTTTTCTATAGATCTTCTCATAGACTCCCAGGATCCTCTTTGTATGGAGCACAGAGGTCCCAACCAGACCCCCAACAACAAAATATCTAAAAGCACACCTGTAGGTCTGATCATGGCTGATAAGTGTCTGTATTCTCTGGATACCATCCTGTAATAATGGCTGACAACAGAGAGCAATGGCAGGAGTCCAGTATATACTCTGCAAGATGGCGATCTTTACACAAACCTTCCCAGATACCCAATGTGGAAGCATTTGGCTGCTCATAGAGGACAGACTGTAATAATGGCTGATAACAGAGAACAACAGTGAGTGTGTGTTGTATACATTTTCCTCCCAAAAATTCTCTGTAGAATTAAGATCTGGGGACAGTGAAGGCCAGAGAGGAAGGAAGACTCACTGTTATGTTCCCGGACCAAATCCATATACCTTATGCGGGAGGCCGTTATGTCGGGGTGGCTGGTGCGGTGTTGGGGCAGCTCTGTGAGTCACTTGGGTATTTGTCATGGTGGCCCAGAGTGGTACTGAAACCCACCCCTGGACAAACGGGCGCTGCTCCCCAGAGTTCAGATAACCCAAGTGTAAGGGTACTATTACACGGAACGATAATCGGCAGAATCGGCCCTATCTCGCCGATTATCGTTCCGTGTTATAAAGACAACGATCAGCCGATGGTCGTTGTCATCGGCTGATCATTGATATAGGTTCTGACCTATAATCGTCGGGTGCCGACCGCGCACCGCTACGTGTTATAGCGGTGCACGGCCGACGCTGACGATATGCAAAGAGGAATACATACCTGTCCAGGTGGCAGGGCTCCTCTTCCTCTGTGCTTCTCCCCACATTCGCGTGCTCCAGCTTCAGAGCGGCCTGTCTCAGCTGGCAGGCTGCTCAGCCAATCACAGGCCGGGACCGCCGCGGCCAGTGATTGGCTCAGTGGCCTGTCAGCTGAGACAGGCCGCTCTGAAGCTGGAGCGCGGACCCGGGGAGAAGCACAGAGGAAGAGGAGCCCTGCCACCTGGACAGGTAACGTATACAGTTTAAACAAGGGCTGCAAGGACATCGGTAACGATGTCCCTGCAGCCCTTGTTAAACAATTATCAGGCTGTGTAATAGGCCCAGTAGACAAGTGTCGATCTAGCAGATCGGCGCTAGTTTACAGGTATTATCGGGCCCGCATTGGCCCGTGTAATAGTACCCTAAGCCTGGTATCAGGGCCGATTCTGGGGTCACTGCCGCCTGAGGCAAACCTCAGGCGGCTGCCGCCTCACTAGCACCCCAAACAACCCCCCCTTAACCCCACCCTCGCAGCGCTCCAGGCCCTGCAGCCGCTCACCTGTCCTGCCGCAGCTGTCCCATCCCGCCGCCAACGCTTAATGCTGTCCCCAGCCGTGCTCCCGAGCCGTCAGTCAGCAGCTGTCATCGCCGCCGTCCTGCCGCCAACGCTCACCGCTGTCCCCAGGCACTCACGACTTGCTGGAGGGTGATTACAGCTGCTGACTTAACCAGGATAATGTTTGTTTATTTAATATCTTCAGTGCGATACAATAACATGTTGATAACAGCAGGTGCAGGTAAGGCTGGGTTCACACTGCGTTTTTGCAATCCGTTTAACATATATGTTTTTATTAAAAACACAGATGCAAAAACGGATGCAATTGTGTATTATCCATTTGGATCCGTTTCTCCATTGACTTCCATTATAAAAAGAACTGATTGAAACGGATGCATTTTTTTTAACCGACATAAAAGTAGTGTTGGCTACGTTTTTCTGTCCGTTAAAAGGAACCAATTAAAAACGGATATGTTGAACGGATTGAAAAAACGGAGTGTAAACACAGCCTAAGAGGTAGTTGTAGTAGCTGGTAGACAAGTAGAAAGTGGAGTAGATGAACGTCTTGAGGGCCGTGTCCGATGTAGCTGTGTACTCTGCCGTGACAGCGTAGAACAGAAGAGAAGAAGATAAACAAAGAAGATCGTACTCGCGTATAGATACCTTTGATCTTACCGCCTTATGCCCTAGAATGTCAAGACACCCATCCTGTGAGAGTAGTACAAGGTCCCAGGTCCCTTAGTTGAATTTTCCAAGACTTCCCAGAACAGCCGTGTGTTACAGTAGGATACGTAGGCGTTATCTGCTGCTTTGTCCTACTGGGGTCAGCACCTACAGTAGCTCAGGTATGCTGCCCTGTGTCCTGTCAACTGTACTTCTGGCATGAACAAGGTGATCCTCAGAGGATGTCCTTGCTCCTGAGGGGGTCTAGTGCTGCATGCTAGCTGGGGTTAACAGCACAGACTAAGAATCTCTCCTCTGTGTCTCTCTCCAACTCCTGACTCAACTGAAAGACCACCCTCCCACCAGGAACTAGCTCCTTTTTATAGGGTTCCCTTAGCTAGAGTAGGATTGGTGGGGCTGTGTGTAAAAAGTAGAAGAGATAGGGTAGAAAAAAGAGGGTAAGAAGACCTGCACCTTCAGTTTGCTACCTGTATAGCACAGTGACGTCTATGTGATCTGTAATATCACCCTGTACAGTGGTGCCTTGGATTAGGAGCATAATTCGTTCCGGGACCGCGCTTGTAATCCAAATCCACTCTTAAACCAAAGCAAATTTTCCCATAAGAAATCATAGAAATGCAGACAATTTGTTCCACACCCCAAAAATAATGATTTATTATTCTGAATAACATGTAAAACAAATGAAACAAACAATGAGAAACAGCAGAATATGTGATGTTATAGGTTACTGTACAGTAATGGAGAGGAAGGGAAACACAAGGACTGACAGACTGCAGGGAGTATGAAGGAATGAGCAGGACAGATGTGGCACAGTATAGCAGCGCTCTCTGTTCGGGGAGAGAAGGGTTACAGCTATGAAGACATTACCTCCACAGTCCTGTCCCCTGATGTAAGCCCCAGCCTGAAGTTGATCTGCTATGATTTGGAAGGTGAGGGAGACATCCCGGGTCAAAGTACAGGGCTGTAGACCCGCTATGCAGACCATGCCCCTCCCCCACTCCCCCTCCCAAACAACTATCAAATACTTGGCAAATAACCTATGTTTCTAGGCACAGGCCTGTATTCTTGTATTCTTCGTAAACAGTCCAATCTTTCCTATGTGCTGACATCCATAGTTACCAGGGATGATAAGAAGGGAAAACTAGCTCAGAATAACCAGACCACTGCTGAAAGATGAAAGTTATATCCTCCCAGAGTAATCACACAGTAGCACAATCAAAACAGAGAAAAAAACTACCATAAATTGCTGAATACTGCCACATGAATACCCCAATATGGCTGGGTTCACATTGCGTTTTTTTGGTCTGTTTTTTTTTCTTTAAGTTCCTTTTTCTGCAAAAAAACGGATGAAAAAACAGATGTATTTGCATCTGTTTTGATTTGTTTTTCAGTTGACTTCCATTATAAAAAAAAATTGTACAATATGGTGCACTATATAGCGCTGTTCACTCTATGTTTGGGGCTGCGTATCAGTGTAGAGCAGTGCTTCTCAAACTGTGAGGCGGGCCTCACCAGTGAGGCGCCCCCTAGTTGTTGGTGAGGCCCAGCTGGGGAGCCAGTTTTTACAAAGTAACTATAATTTGCACAGTCCTTTTGCTGTTTGCAAAAATCACCATGGGATTCTAAAATACTGTCAGATCTCCAGCTAGGCTCTCAGCTATCTCTTGCCCGCTGGTCGTTGTTAAGAAGTTATGGAGGAGAAAGTTGGTGTGGAGGCGGTTTAGCAATTGGCATATCACTTTACAGCAAGATTCACTTTAAATTGCTATTGTGCCTTAAAGTGAATGTGCTCCCCCTCCTCAACCAACCGGTACCATTGTGTTGCCGTGGTCATTCCATGTGGGGTCCCAGGTTCCAAATAGCTCCTGTTGCTTTTATTTTCAAAAAATGATCTTTTATAATGGAGGAGTCAATGAGGCGGGGCATCCGTGCTCTCTCTCTTCTTGTTGTCCGCTTTCTTCATGCTGCCAGGAACATAGCTAATAAGATAGCTGTTATGAACGTAACGGCTCCAGATAGCTGATTAAGACATATTATATAACTTTGTAATGTGAGATAAATAATTAAGGGGGGGGGGGGGGGGAGGGTGTCAGAGTTGTCTTTTAAGTTCTTACTACTTGATCAAATAGTATGTACCATCCCACCATGATAAGGTGACCTCAGAGAGCGATGGACCTATGGGATGGGTTGGATACTCTGTGGTAACCGAATGGTATTGCGTCTCAGGGTTGCTTAGGGTCACTTGGGCACTTGTCATGGTAACCTGGAGTGGTATTAGTCCCATCCGGACTGTTGGTACCGCCACACTCAGAAAGAGAAAATTGCCCAAGTGTACAGCGATATGTGGGTGTAGGTGCTGAAAGAGTAGACGAGAGTCCGTGTGCGTTTTGTTAAAAAAAGAATGTTTTACTTTGACTCAAACAGTACACGTAGTAACAGTGCAGTACAGCAGTACAGATCTTGCAGAAGACTTAGGTACTAGTAGCTTGGGTAGAACACCAGTGATTTCAGTAGAAAGAGAGCGAGGATAGGAGTTGCCAGAGGAGCCCTTCCCAATGTAGTAAGTGTGCTCTGCCGGAACAGGTGAAATACAAAAGAGGAAAAAAAAGAATACTCATACTCACACATGACTTACTGTCTCTGACCGCCTTATGCCCCCTAGTTGCATGCTACCCATCCTAGTTGGATAGTATGAGCCTCAGGCGTCGGTTATTTGGGTATAGCAGACTCCCAGGATTACCCAGTTGTCCTTCACTGTGCAGTAGGATATGAAGACCTTTCTCACGGTAGCTTTGCCCCACTGGGGTCAGTTCCTACTTCAGGTAACTTCCCTGAACATTTTAGAGAGGTTCCTGGCATGGGCAAGGTGTTCCCTGTTTGTCTTCTCTCCCCTTTTTAGAGCTTAGAAGTGCATAGCTGTGTCAGGCTATAACTCAAGCGGAAAATCCTTTGTTTGCTTCCTCCCACACTGAAGACTAACTTGGGACTGCTCACTGTCTCCCACCAAAACTAACTCCTCCTTCAGGGGTTGTGTTAGCCCTCCTGTGAGTGGTGGGGCTGAGTGTGGGTGACAGAGAGAAGAGAGGGGATAGAGATGGGATAGGCACCTGTGACTCGTTAACATTCAACATGGGACACAAAGCAAGTTGTCCCATAAGAAATCACTGAAATGCCGACTTGGTTTCACACCCCAAAAATAATGATTTTTTAAATTCTGAATAACATGTAGAACAGATGAAACAAACAATGAAAAACAGCAGAATATGTGATATTATATGTTACTGTACAGTATAGCAATCAGCATGTGGAGTATAATGTATAGTAACTGTATAACCCTGATAACACAGCAGCTGGATATGTGATATATAAGTTACTGTACAGTATAGCAGCATGTGGTGTATAATGTATAGTAACTGTATAACCCTGATAACACAGCAGCAGCTGGATATGTGATATATAAGTTACTGTACAGTATAGCAGCATGTGGTGTATAATGTATAGTAACTGCATAACCCTGATAACACAGCAGCTGGATATGTGATATATAAGTTACTGTACAGTATAACAGCATGTGGTATATAATGTATAGTAACTGCATAACCCTGATAACACAGCAGCTGGATATGTGATATATAAGTTACTGTACAGTATAGCAGCATGTGGTATGTAATGTATAGTAACTGTATAACCCTGATAACACAGCAGCTGGATATGTGATATATAAGTTACTGTACAGTATAGCAGCATGTGGTATATAATGTATAGTAACTGTATAACCCTGATAACACAGCAGCAGCTGGATATGTGATATATAAGTTACTGTACAGTATAGCAGCATGTGGTATATAATGTATAGTAACTGTATAACCCTGATAACACAGCAGCAGCTGGATATGTGATATATAAGTTACTGTACAGTATAGCAGCATGTGGTGTATAATGTATAGTAACTGCATAACCCTGATAACACAGCAGCTGGATATGTGATATATAAGTTACTGTACAGTATAACAGCATGTGGTATATAATGTATAGTAACTGCATAACCCTGATAACACAGCAGCTGGATATGTGATATATAAGTTACTGTACAGTATAGCAGCATGTGGTATATAATGTATAGTAACTGTATAATCCTGATAACACAGCAGCTGGATATGTGATATATAAGTTACTGTACAGTATAGCAATCAGCATGTGGTATATAATGTATAGTAACTGTATAACCCTGATAACACAGCAGCTGGATATGTGATTTATAAGTTACTGTACAGTATAGCAATCAGCATGTGGTGTATAATGTATAGTAACTGCATAACCCTGATAACACAGCAGCTGGATATGTGATATATAAGTTACTGTACAGTATAACAGCATGTGGTATATAATGTATAGTAACTGCATAACCCTGATAACACAGCAGCTGGATATGTGATATATAAGTTACTGTACAGTATAGCAGCATGTGGTGTATAATGTATAGTAACTGCATAACCCTGATAACACAGCAGCTGGATATGTGATATATAAGTTACTGTACAGTATAGCAATCAGCATGTGGTATATAATGTATAGTAACTGCATAACCCTGATAACACAGCAGCTGGATATGTGATATATATGTTACTGTACAGTATAACAGAATGTGGTATATAATGTATAGTAACTGTATAACCCTGATAACACAGCAGCTGGATATGTGATATATAAGTTACTGTACAGTATAACAGAATGTGGTATATAATTTATAGTAACTGTATAACCCTGATAACACAGCAGCTGGATATGTGATATATAAGTTACTGTACAGTATAGCAATCAGCATGTTGAGTATAATGTATAGTAACTGCATAACCCTGATAACACAGCAGCAGTTTGTAGATACAGGATGGAGCTGAAGATCCCCATGCAGTAGTGTAGTACAACAGGCTAGAATAGAGAAGCAGGGTTGCTTTCAGAAATGTGTGTGGTCACATGACAGCAATGGGGAAGGGTGTGTGTGTTCAGCATGGACCAATCAGGAAGTGAGAATCACAGAGCTGTGCAGGAGGACAGTGACAGAAACTTTTTTATACACCTACTTGAATGGCTGAGTGTAAGTGCAGGCACATTATAGCAGCTGTGTGTATAGCTGAGTGTAAGTGCAGACACATAATAGCAGGAATGGAGAGGATGGGAAACACAAGGACTGGCAGAGACTGCAGGGAACAGTCTGTCTGGGGAGAGAGGGGTTACAGCTGTGAAGAGATTACTCAGAGTCCTGTCCCCCGATGCAAGCCCCAGCCTGAAGTGGATCTGCCATGATCTGAAAGGTGAGGGAGACTTCCTGGGTCGAAGTACAGTGCTCTTATACCAAAGCAATGCTCTTACACCAAGTTGCAATTAGAAAAACTGTGAGCTCTTCTTGCAAAATGCTCTTAATCCAAGTTACTCTTAAACCAAGGTACCACTGTGTATATATATATATATATATATATATATATATATATATGTCCAGATATTTCTCAGCACGCCAGCATAGGTGGTAAAAAATGTGATTTATTCCATAAAGTACAAAAGATACAAAAGATGCGACGTTTCGACCTCCTCACGAGGTCATTATCAAGCATTATCATGCTTGATAATGACCTCGTGAGGAGGTCGAAACGTCGCATCTTTTGTATCTTTTGTACTTTATTGACTAAATCACATTTTTTACCACCTATGCTGGCGTGTTGAGGAATATCTGGACATACTTTTGGGGATCCCCAAGCCAGGGGACTGACTCCGTATAGCACCCGCTTCATGCAACTTTGGATGTGCGGCTTTCTCCTATTTATATATATATATATATATATATATATATATATATATATATATATATATATACACATACATACATACAGGCAGGGTTTGGAAAGGTTTTGAGCAGGAAATGATTAATGTTCTTAAAAGTTCTGTCAGACCGAGGTTGGACAGCCATAAAATCCTGCAAAACACTCCAAAAATAACCAAAAATTAAATGACATCATCTCAGTTTAAAAACCCAAATAATATTTATTAGCGCGAGGCACCTCGAAGAGCGAGTTTGGTTGACGTGACATATCACAGGCCGTATTATGTTATCAGCTCGGTGAACTTCTAAACCTAGGAAAGTATTGTAGACCATTACAGGCCGCGGCTGGTATGTTTTCATAACTGGATTTGTCCAATCGACTCGATCCTCTACAGATGTTTCTCAATTAAGGCTTTAAGGAAATGTCATGTTTAATGTGATGTGTAAATCGTGTGGCCCTTTACAAAGAGATACAGTGACCTAAGCCAGACGTTTATATGGCAGCATAAATGTGATTTAAGCTATTAAATAGACCTGATTGTGAATTATTATAGATCAGCAGTGTGATATCCAAGTGCAAGGGCTTCTTAAAGGGCCTTAAAGGACAAAATGGCTTCAAACATGGAGCCACAAATTGGTGAGTCAAATATGGATTTTAAGGAGTCATCATAGGGACTAAGATTATTCTGTACTTCCCATTAGGTATCATCTTGAAGACCACTAAGGGTAAAATGGGAACATCAGGAAAATGTTTAATAATCTTGTAAAGTATTGTGGCAAAAGGCTATGTAGAGTGGGTGGCCATGAGTCCTGGTGGCTAGGAGGAAAAAAACATAGCCACTCTTTCTTGATTTAAAGGCAAAAGAAGAGCCCGTGGAGCCTCATTAAAGAGTCTCGAAACACAGGACTAGCCAGATATCCCTCCGGGAAGGACCCAGCCGGGGGGTGGCTCCTGTAGAGAAACCACCAAAACCACCATATTAAGTGGCCCCATGAGTCAATGTAATGACAAGGAAAAGACCAAGGCCAGGTATCCATCCATATACAGCTGTTTCTGGGTGTTGCCCCTCATCAGTGTGGAGCAGGATTCTGGCTAGGTGGGAGCAATGCTTAGTAGAGCCATAAGAGAAACAGATCACTGATCTCAGGGAGACCAGCCAAAAAATAACTCTGCTGACTGCTATTGAAAGCGCTCAATGCAGTGAAATCCTAGATGCATTGATTTAAAGGGGTACTGCAGGAAGTGGTGTATTCTTTCCATTCTGAAGAGCAGTAGAGTAGTTTTCTATACGGATTTGCTACTGCTCTGGATAGTTCCTGACATGGACAGAGGTGGCAGCAGAGAGCACTGTGTCAGACTGGCGAGAATACACCCCTTCCTGTAGGACATGCATCAGCTGATAAGTACTGGAAGACTGGAGATTTTTGAATAGTAAATCCCTATTATTTCACCATTTACTGTATCGTTTCATATGTGACAATAAATTGCAGTAGGTTCTGAAAGCCGACAGTGGCCCATCGCTCTACTAGACAGTCGTCTCCACTAGACAGTAACCATGCAAAGAGGACGCGTGGTTACAGGGCAACTATGTCCAAAAAAATATTGATTCTGCCCAAGTACGTCATCCATATCAACGTATATATTTGGTTCCAATAAAGAGAATAAGAAAGAAAAGGGATCTACTAGTTCCCGATAGTAAAAACTGACCAGAAAGTGGATCCGACCAGTAACATATTGTAAGCTTCAATAGCTCTCCAGCCTCCACATACCACCAGACACGGCCAAGACAGATGGTGTTAGAAAGAAGACTTGATGGCTCCCTATATGAAGTCGATGGGATTGAGGTCAGTGTTTATGTGGAAGTAGTAGTGGAGGCGATGAAAAAGACGACGTGAGAGGCTCCTGATTGAGTGTGAAAGATACTACAACAAGTCTTCACTTGTAACATAGAGCGTTCCCCGTCCAAAGCAAACAGCAGGCAGAGCTGATGTAATCTGAATGTTATTACCGATATTTGGTACAGCTCCGCTACCCAGCGCTGCTCCAAAGTAAATAGCACAGGCTCTGGATGCCCTCGCAGTACGTTAGAAATCATCAGGCTATAAAAATGAGACAGCAACCCCCGTATATTCTACAATAGACATGTTCCATCCTGAGGTCCAGGGGCTTAGCTGTAGGAGGTGCGGAGGTAGAGGTCGCACCCCGGAGAGGTATAAATAACATATTAACTTTATGATATGGGACGTAAAGGAATGGAAAAGGACAGACTAAAAATACAATATGAAAATATATGCTTTTATACTTTAAATTTAAATATACTTTATTTAACTTTTTTTTTTTTTTACGTCATTTTTTTTTTAGGTTTCATTTTATGGGTGGGCAATGGTAAGCTGAAGCCAGATAGCTGTGCTCCCAGCTTGTCCCTACTTATTCACAGGAAATACTCATACCCACCTCTGTGGCCCACTCCACGGCTCCCCCGACCTGCTCCGACCCCTAAGAAGCTGAAAACAGTGAATTACCATCTAAGCTGTTTCCATAATTTGAGAGTTCCAGAACCAACATGGCTAACACTCCGCTCCTTCTGAAACTTCCAATAACGTCAATGAGAGTTACACAAATTGACTAAAAGTGGCTGTACGTTGTTTTTGGCTTCCTGATCGCAAGCAGGCCAAATGTGTCTGAGGGGCTCCTGAGCTTGAGATAGGTTTAGATTAGAGATGAACGAATTTACAGTATAGACTAAGTGAAGCGCTTGGTTAGCTCGGCAATTGGCTTATCTGCCTGCTGTCTTTGAAGTCAGTGCCACTCCAGTCCAGGTACCAGGAAAAGCTGGATCCAGCCCTGGGAAATAAAAAAAAAAAGTTTTCCGGAATTGGATCCAGCTTTTCCAGGCACCTGTGGAGAAGCAGCACAGACTTCAAAGGCAGCAGGTTGATAATCCAATTGCCGAGTTAACCAAGCGCTTCAGTTCAGTTCTCTAGTTTTGATCCCCGAGGTGTAATCCACCTCTTTCACTCACTCCATACATGCCCAAATAGGAAAAGCCATCAAATACTTCTGAATCCTTTATAATGCTTACATACCCCTGATCCCATAGATCAAGGATGGGGAACCTTCGGCCCTCTGGCTGTTACAAAACTACAATTGCCATCATGCCTGGACAGCCAAAGCTTTAGGCATGATTGGAATTGCAGTTTTGCAACGGCCAGAGGACCGAAGGTTCCCCATCCCTTCCATAGAGCCTTAGTTAACCCATTCATTGCCAATGACAGATGTCATACACTATGCCTTGACTTTAAAAGCTATATAACATATATAATATAATATAAAAGCTATATAATATATATAATATAATATAAAAACTACTTTAGTGTCACTTTATTATAGCATTGAAAGGAATGGGATGTTCACTAATTTACACCTTTTACAAAACTACAACTCTCATCATCATGTGTGGGGGTTGTAGTTATGCCATGGCTGTAGAAATCTGATGTAATGCTCTTTGTAGTCGCTCTCCGCTCCAGCAGCTGTTCTGCTTTATGTACAAATTCAGATACGATATGACAGGAAATCTGCCTCCATGTTCTTGTTTTCCTGCTTTTCAGAAATAATGGATTCCCATGATGCTCGGATGCCAAGTTCTATATTGCTTATTGGTATGTTAATTCCCGCGGCCCGCTCCATAACATTTCGGCTTTGCCACTTTCTCACAGTTGAGAATTTCTTTCATATTTTCGCCCGGTATTAAACAAATCTGTGATTCTGTGTTCTTTTCCTAGCTTCGCCTTAGCTGGCCTGGCGTTGTATTCTCCATATTTGTTTCAGATGTGAGGCCAGAAATGTTTCGCTGTAGCTGTCATCCAGAATATCTCTACTGCCTGTTTATGAGGTGGTTACCGGTATTAAATAATAGCTCAAATGCCTTAAATTCCTTCCTGATCTTTAGAATATTGTTTACGTTAAACTATAATTTAAAAGAATTTTTTTTGGGAGGTTTAGATGGTAGATGAAGGAATGGGGATTGGGATTTAAAGGGCAGTTTGTGAAGTGCTAAGCCGGAGCCTCACCCAATTTATACCAAATGTATGGCTCAGCCCCAACCTCAGTTCCTGTTGCCTTTTTATGCTTTAGCCAAATTGACACATTACTCCCCAAACAAATACTTGTCTGATTGCATATTTAAAATGTTAATATTCCAAGCAAGCAAAATGGCAAGAATAAGACCAATATAGCCTTGTTCTCGTCGGTTTCTGTAAGATAGCTCTATGTAAGGGGGAGGATTACGGGAAGTAAAATACGGGAAAGCGTTGTATTTCGGCAATTAGAATTAAAGAAAGAATTGTGTATGCTACCATATTATTGTGGTTACACCCTTCGTAAAAGCCTGTACTTTTACTTGTAAGTGGTAATGTAGCAGTACCAGAGTTTTGCCACAAGATGTCGTTATTGCAAGTATGTATATCCAGATATTGCACAGCTGTAGTACCCAAAGGGTTATTGTTTTGCTTATGTATCACATGGGTCTGTTCACCAATGAGAGTTCTTTCTTCTTCTCACCTGTAATCTCTCTCTTTACTTTTAAACTCCTCACCTACTCACAGCACAGTTTACACATGCTGTAGGAAGGAAGTCACATGGGTAGAGGCACTGGCATCATGACAAACAACCACCGGGCATAACTACACCTTGGCCTTGGCTACATCAGTGAAATCCCACTGTACCAGCTAACTTTATGGGTGACATTTATGAAGACCGCTGTACTCGTATGCCGGTGTTAAATTAGGCCCTGCCCCCAACTGCCCTGCTGGATTTATTAAGATTTTTATTAAAAGATCTACACCTGCCCCCTAGCAGTTGTAAATTTCTTTCATGATTTACGCCTGTAGCTAGGTGTAAATCATGATGACTTCTCCTCTCCGCCTTGCGCCCCCCTGCTCGCCCATAGGGCAGGCGGGGGACATGGCTGGTGTACGACAGGGAAAAGGAGCTAATCTGCACATTTTCCCTGGCGTACCCCAGTGGCGCAGGCTTCATAAATGTCCCACATCAGACAAAGCAAATGGGCCTCCCCAAAAACATAGCTATAGGGCAAATTTCAGTGTGTATACTGTATAATACTAAATAATAATCATCATCATACAGCTAATAAATAATACCAGTATACAAATATCACCATACATATTACCATCTTACTGTTACTAACCAAATCCAGTATACCAAGACCAATATTATGTGTAATACTAGTATACAAGAAGGCCATAATACCGTCATACCATGACCGCCACTCAGAGACTGAATAATGCCACCATACTGTTACTGAACAAAAACCATGATGTCAAGACCAACATTACCAATGATACCTGTATACAAGGAGCCTATAGGATAGCCAAAGCATGACCACATAGGAGGTAGTATCTCAATATTATCTCCAGAGTGTTACTAAACAAAACACCTTATCCACAGAATAATATTACCCCATACAGTGACAATATATAGTGGTTGATATATAGACTCTGCAAGACTGTATAAGTGATATAGTCCCAACCAGTGCTCGCCAGTAGGTAGCCAAGTGCACTCCTGGTAGACAGTAGACGTTAGAAGGTAGTTGCCACTATTGGTAAATACTGTATGTGCCACAGTGGGTAGATAGATGCCTCCCCAGTAGGTAGTTACTTCCTGTAGGTAGCCAGGTGCCCTCTTGTAGATAGTTAGTTACTCCCAGTAGATACATAGGTGCTGTCATTAGGTAGTTGTTGCACAGTAGGCAACTAGATCACTTGCCCAGTAGGTAGTTACCCCCCTATAGGTAGCCAGGTGCCCTCTTGTAGGTAATAAGGTGCCCTGAGTAGGTAGATAGGCGCCGTCAGTAGATAGTTGTTGCACAGTAGGTTACTAGATCAATCCCCCATTAGGCAGCTACCCCCCCCCCTTAGGTAGCCAGGTGCCATCTTACAGGTAGTTAGGTGCCCCGAGCAGGTAGATAGGTGCTGTCAGTTGGTAGTTGTTGCACAATAGGTAAATCGGTGCCTTTCCCAGTAGGTATTTGCTCCCTTATAAGTACCAGGTGCCCCGCCTATGGGTATTTGCTACCCAGTAAATAAATATGTGTCTTCCTAAGTAGGTAGAGCATTCAGGGTTGGGGATTCAGGAGGGCAAACGCAAGCAATCGTACCCACCTCCCAGGGCTGGGTGGGCGGATGAGATCTCCTAGCTCGCCATGATCTTCATCCCACTGCATATAAAGCGCATGTTGTGCAGCAAGATGAAAAAAGCAGGGAGTAAAGTGCATAATCGCCCGCTTCTACCAGCTTGTTGTAGAGAGATTATGTATTCCCCCATAAAACAGTCCATAGTGATGACATTGGTATCACATGAGTCACCTGCTGCCGATGGTGGTCACGGCACAGTGAAATTCTATTCCGACTCATCCGTTGACGCCCCTTGGCTAAATGTTATATTATTTTCTAGTTGCGGGTAATACCAACACCTGCAGAAAGTAATGCTACGTTTACACGAAACAATTATCGGGCGAATTTTGGCAATAACGATCGAATTCGAACGATAATCGTACGTGTAAACGCGGCGAACGATCGAAAAATCGTTCATTTTGATCTTTTAACATGTTCATAAATCGTCGTTTGCCGATTGCAAAGATCGGAGCGGCGGCGGGGGGGCGATCGGAGCGGGGGTGGCGATCGGAGTGGCGGTGGTGGTGATCGGGGGAAGCGGCGGGGGGGGGGGGCCATCGGAGCGGCGGCGGGGGTGGCGATCGGAGCAGCGGCAAATGTTCTTTTTTTTTGTCACTTTGGATGTCCGTTGTATTTCTGGGAGCCCTAGGGCTGCATTCAACTTCTCCAGCTGCCGGGAGTCAAATGCCAAGCGTTAGGGTTTGGCCCAAAACCAAATCTTCATCAAATTGTCGCGTCCGTTCTCATCAGAGGAAAATCTTTACTTGCAAATTCATCCAAGACTATAACGTTAATGACTTGTAGCTTTGTTTACTGTGTTGTAGACTGCCAACAAGTGTATCTGTTATGATGTCAAAAATTTCATTTGAACCTTTAAGAACAACTTCCTAGATGACTGACTAGTCAAAGAAATGTGTTCTTAGTTATTATTAGAAGCATAAAATCGATGGAAGGGTACCTTAACTAATAGTACTCAGGGCCGCTTCTGCCATGAGGCGGAATGAGCATTCTGGCTCAAGTGGTAGATTCTGCGGTCCTGGAGGGGGCGGCAAAATGTTCCCCCTGCTGTCATTTTAGTTAAGTTTCACTTAACAAAAATAACAGCAGCCATGCAGCCACTCACCTGTCCCGCCGCAGCTGTCCAGCCGCCCACGCTTACTGCTCCCGCGATGTCACCATGTAGGTCTCATCCCCCTCCAGGCTGTGGTGAGTGCCGGGGGTCGCGCTGTGGTGATCGGATCGCCAGGGTGGCAGGGGGTTGGCGGCAGTATTAGGCTTGTTTCGGGTGCGGGGGAGGGGGCGCTATAGAGGGGGCGGCCGTCTGAGGTTTACCAGAATTGGCCCTGATAGTACTCTTATTTGTTTAGCTCCAACTGAATCCAGAGCACTTCAGGACAGTTCATCACATGGACAGGGGTGGCATACATCAGCTGATAAGTACTGGAAGACTGGAGTTGTTTAAATAGGAGTATGTTACAAATCTAAATACATTTTTAACACCAGTTGGTTTAAAAGAAAGAAAAAAACAAAAACAAAAATGCAGGAGTACCCCTTAAGCCTTGTACATCTATTTTCTGAAAACTTTTTGCTGTTTTTAAGTGGGTTGGACCTATACTGAGGTGCATGGACTATCAACCGAACATTCTTCAGTAAAATTGGCATACATTGTAGTGGAACTCTCCACCACGTAAGAGTTGGGGTACATTTTGGTTTGTGGCTCATGGAAAGCAACACACGCACCTCTAAATATATTTGGCCCAGTCTAATTCAGATTCAGACTGGCAGATGAAGCCCTGGTCTATGTAATCCCCCCCCCGTATGTATACTGAGCACGTTCAGTATCAGCAATAGCTGGCTTATATTATTAGCAGTAGGCTTCCGGATAATAGACATCAAGTCTTTCCAGAATTCCTTCAGCTCGGATCCTAGAACACGACCCAAGCTGCATGGGAAAGCACATTCTTCCGATCCCATATATCATCAGTACTATTCCATTTAATATAGTGATGCTGTCACCGATCCATGGGAACATTTGCTTCAATCCTACACCTGCATCAATAAATTGTGAAAATAATCCTTGGTCTAAATATGGATTTCTGTAAAAAAAAAAAAAAATTGCAATTTTTAAAGCTTTTTTTTTCTTCTTCTTGTTTTTAGCAATGAAGTATGAAACAATGTTGAGTTCATTTACATGATCCGTACGCCGCTACCCCCCCCCCCCCCCCCTATTGCATACCATATCCAAAAAGGCTGATTAGGATTTGGAAGTGTGTTCCCTAATAAATTCTGAAGTGAAAATAATAGTCTAGTGAACATTTTATAAGGTAGACGTAATAGAATGTGCAAGTACCTGGTTTATACAGCCAGGTTCTGTTGCTCCAGGTCAACACAGCATTGCCAAGTAAAACAGAGGTTCTTGGCTGAGGCAATATTCTTGGGGAGTTTTTGCTTTAGTCTTACAAGATACCTTTCAAATAGATGAAAAAAGGCTCTGCACCTGCTCAGTCACCTCTTCACCTGAATACCTGAGGTGGAGATGAGCAGTCTATGTACCGTATTTGTTCTGCCCTTGATTTATTGTGTCTCATTGTAGAGACTGGAGGTTGTTGTTCTTAGGGTATGAGCTTGAGAAATCCATTGAGTCAATGGGACCGGCGGAACTTCAAGCGGAGTCCGCCACGCGGTGTCCACTTGAAATTTCCTTGCGTATCACGTAGTGTGAACATACCCTTACTGTGGAGAAACTAAAGGAATAGTAATAGGGTTGTAGGGTTGCACTTTAACTTACACTCTATGTCACATAAAATATGTTGGCCCAAGAGCTTTAGGCCAGGTTCACACTATGTAAAAACAATGACCGTATTTCATAACAACGGCCATAGTTGTGCAAACTGCAGCCGTTATTTCACATTTGATTACCGGTGGTTGCAGAAGTTGAATACAGACTTAGGGAGTCCTGGAAAACGTGGATATAACCTATGGCCAGGGATGAGCGAACCGACTGAGGTTTGGGTTCATATGAACCTGAACTATCGGCTTCTGATTCCCGCTGTCTGCCAGCTCCGTGGAGAAGGTGGATACAGCCTGAGCACAGCCTGGAAAACTGGGATACAGCCATAGCCATAGGCTGTATCCCAGTTTTCTTGGCGGTCCTCAGGCTGTATCCACTCTCTCCACGGGGCGGGCAGACAGCGGGAATCAGAAGCCGATAGTTCAGGTTCATGTGAACCCAAGCCTCGTCCGGTTCGCTCATCCCTACCTATGGCCTATGGCTGTATTCATGTTTTCCAGGACTCTCTAAGGCTGTATCAAACTTTTGCAACCGCCGGTAATCAAATGCTGAACGCTCAGGTTCGGATTAACCCAAGCATGCTTGGGGTTCGCTCGTCACTATTAATGATCAAAAATGCTTATTTTACTTCTCTGAAGTACTGGCCACTAGAGGTCTCCCTACAACCCTTTCTGCAAGCCACACCCGGTTGCCAATGGCATTCTGTCTCTAGCAACTGCAAGATGAGACGGAATGCAGGAAATAAGGGCCATTCTGACATTCTCCTGTATGAGTGCAGTGCCAAGCAATCCCCAAGCTCCTATAGACTCAAGAAGGATCTGTAATGACATGCTACATTATACTTTATAAACTTAAATTTTTCTTGAAACAGGTACACATAGTTCTGGTTGTTTCTTTTTAAGACTTACTGAACACATTTTTTTTCACATATCTTTCCTATAGCCCTTCTGTCAGTCAAACACATGATAACATTAGAGAGGAGGGCGTTAAGACTGACACAGCAGTGCAGTGAGTACAGCACTCCAGATTTCCTGGTAAAGCTACTGGTTGTCATTGAGAAGATCAACTGGTGTCTGGAGACTTAGGGTCCTATTACACAGAGCGATAATCTGCCTGAATCAGCCGATTATCACTGTGTGTAATAAAGACAATGATCAGCTGATGACAAAGATCATCAACTGATCGTGTCTTTTGGCCCTACTCCAAAATTATCTGCTGCCAACCGTGCATCACTAGGTGTAATAGTGATACAAGACTGATGGCTGACCAATCTGTTAATAAGATGATTAAGTTCGTACATTACCTGTCCACGCTTTTCAGTGTTCTCTTTGCGCCTCCCGGCAACCAGTGACAGGCTGCTCAGCCAATCACTGGCTGGGACGGGACAGCCGTGGCCAGTGATTGGCTGAGCGACCTGCCACTTCAGAGACTGGCTCTGAAGTTCCTCTGAAGGCTGCGGGCAGAGGCAAACACAACACTGCAATGTTCCCCTAATAGACAAGAGCTAATGTGCATCCTTTTTTCCCATGGTGCACTGCCTGTTATCATCCATGCTACCAGCTGAAGAATGAAAGACTGAAGAGAGAAATACAAAAAAACACGAGAATTTTTTTTACAGCTATTTTAATACCGCATTACAGAAAGTTTCATATTGTGTAGAAAAATATTTTTGTTACAAATATTTTCAGATGAAGATTAAAGTAAGAAAAATACCAAGTATCACGCAATAACACTACAAGTATGTCTTTGGTATCCCCCCCTTATTGTAAACATTACGATTGTGGCCAGGACTGGTAAAAAGACTTTAAAAGATATCACGTTAGACAATGTGTCACGGCAGATGGTCCTTATTGGTTACTTATACCGTGTCTAAGCTGAATGGACCAACAACCATGCAGGTGGTACTACGAGCTGCACAATGACAATAATATTACAGTAAAACTATCCCCAAAAAGACTAGATCCCTATGATAGAGCAATAAACACTCAATAATTAAATCCAAGTGTAACAAATAGGATTGTGATATTAAAATCAAAATTATTCCAACCATGAATAAGTAGTGAAGTAGATGCCAAACCAAAATAAGTACAGATGAGCACAACTCAAGCGTGCTGGTGTTTGATGGTTTGGCATTTGAATACTAATGGCTGAAGTTGGATGCAGCCCTAGGGAGTCTGGAAAAACATGGATACAAGCTATGGTCTATAGCTGTAGCCATGTTTTCCCAGACTCCCTAGGGTTGCTTCCATCTTCCTCAGCCACTGGTATTCAAATCCCAAACCATTGGACTCCAGCATGCTCGAATTGCACTCATCTCTAAAAATAAGTCCACTTGTGATATGGTCCATAACCTTTGTCCTACAATAAGAGCCTGCTATTATAATTTTATAACTATTGATATTTGGTGTTACCTTCCAAGACTGGAATATGAAGGCTTCCATGAATGCCATTGTAGTCAAGTATAAGTACTGTATTGCAACTGTCTGTAAACTGATAGAATACGATAGAGTCTTGTAACAGCAATGCTAAAATGGTCATAGGCCAAGGCAACTGAAGACAATTCTGCTTCTGCAACAACCCCAAACAGTAAGTTGAATATCATTATGTAGTAGCCATGACCTCAGCCAGTCAGACTTTCTGCTCTCTTAGAGTCCCTATCCAAATTAGTTAAAAGTCGCCTCAACGCACCAACTTTGGTGGGACTTGTCCACTGTCTAAAGTGTATGATGGCTTCCCAACGATGTCAGGGGAGAAAATGGTTGGGCATTTAGGATTTCAACTTCAGAGCCCTTTTGTTCCCAGAGAGATAAACTATCACCGGGGATGTCTGGCCCCCTCCTCTCTCCTTTGCGAACACATGAACCAAACATGCTTCAAATGTCCATGTATATGGGGGGAATGGGACAGATAGCTGTCGACCAAACATTGTTGCAGAACCGTAAAATATAGCAAATGTTACATACCGACATTTTACTTTTCATCCCTGAATCTACAAGAAACTAATCGACTACAAACCACAAAAAAAAAAAGAAAAAAAGATATATATATAATATGATATCAGATAACAGGGAATACCTGACTGCATCCAATGAATAACCCTATTACAAAGTATGGGTTTCCTACCAAGCCTTCCTCTCAACGTACGAGCAGCAAAATACAATAAAAGCTTATTGTACAATTAAAAACATTAGAAAAAAAAAAAGAAACTCCACCATGAGAAAACATTAAGAGGATTTGGTTGAACAGGTCATTCATTAACATAGGTCCACTGCAGTAAGAGGTGTCAAATTTATTAGGAGGAGGCTGCCCTATAACACTGTTCAATTTTGCCCATGAATAGAACTGCGCTGGCGAAGGGGAAGCTGGTGACATGGTCCTTTTTTTGAACTGAGGCCGATCCCCGCTTACGGCGCCATTCTATTCCCGGGCACCGGCTGGGCTGAAGCACTGGAGGCGGGCTGGCCTGCCCCCAGTGGGTGAAAACCACCATTTGGGGGCGGGCTGCCTGACTCCAATGCTTCAGCGCCAGGAATAGAACAGCGTTGTATGCGGGAATCGGGCCATGGTACAAAAAGAGGACTGCGGCACTGGCTTTCCCAGGCCGGCGCTGTTCTATCCATGTGCAAAACTTGAACTGATGGTACATTTCCTTCCATTTCCTTAGCCCCTACTGCTAAGCCCTGCCCTCTTAAAAAAAAAGTGGTGAAAGTGGTGTAAAATTTCAATAAAAATCACAAATGTTTGCACAAACCAGGTGTATACCAAAATGAGTGACTTTGTCCACCAAGATATTGTCAGAAAGCCTTTGGAACATCCTCCTACCCCTATTGTTGACTAGCTACAGTTTCAGCAAGCTATGTAATGATTGTAAATTGCAGTGCTGCTTTGTTTAGGCAACTTCCATTGAAGTCAACGAGAGTTACGCAACACGGTTAGAACAGTGGTTCAGTTGTTTTTGTCTTCATATCCACCTTGGGCTATAAGGGTAGAGGAAGCCAGGGGTTGGGGGTCAGGGGCTCAATCTCATGGTAAGTCCCAGGTGGGTATGTCATAAATGCCCAGATGGGAACAAAAGGTTTGTTGGACCTTCCACCATTTGGGGAGGTGGTCCTAATGAAGATTGTGCACTAAAAGTTCAATAATTTCCTAAAACACCACACATAAGAATATAATAATAATAATAAAAAATTGCTGTCCCTCCCACAGGGTTATCCTATATGTGACTACATAATACTAGACAGCTTTGCCCATCTCCTTAGTCATTTAAAGGGGTAAAATCTTTTTCTTTCAAATCAACTGGTTTCAGAACGTTATATAGATTTGTAATTTATTTCTATTTAAAAAATCTCAAGTCTGCCTGTACTTATCAGCTGCTGTATGTCCTGCAGGAAGTGGTGTATTCTCTTCAGTCTGACACATCGCTCTATGCTGCCACCTCTGTCCATGTCAGGAACTGTCCAGACCAGGAGATGTTTTCTACAGGGATTTGCTAGAAGTAAATTACAAATCTATATAACTTTTTGAAACCAGTTGATTTAAAAGAAAAAGATTTTTGAAGGAGTAACCCTTTAACAAAAACTTATGTCAGGCTGGAAACACACAGCTTAGACAGAAGTGGGGATCCAGCGCTGGTGAGGCATGGGCACAGGTGAATAGTGATGGGTATTATGTCCCCCCCCCCCACACACACACACACACACACCTGCTGTTTCAAAGGCAAATGATAGATTTAAAGGCAAATGATAGATTTCTTACTTAACTAAAACAGTGCAATGGGATAGATGGGAAAACTCCGCCCACCAGCTGCTCCTTGGCAGTTATCCATCCATGCTGTGTATTGGCAGCCAACTCTCAATCAGCAGCTGGAGGGCGGGGGGAGGGGTGTGGCAAGAATCCTATTCTCCTGCATATTAGGAGAACGGCTGAACAGAATGATGTAAGTAATACACCGATCTGCTCAGCATTTCTGTCACTAGTTTATGCTGCCCTCATTTAAGGCATCATACACCTAGTGACGGATTCCCTTTAAAAAAAAAAAATAGTATGTCTACTTCGTTTCTGCTTCCTTCTTGGGTTCTTCCTTTAAGGCCGATTTGTGATACTTCTGACCAATCCCGTAAGGAACATGAGCTGCGATTGTACCCAGTTCTTGGGCACCTTCTATGTGAAACATTTGGTCATCGAAGAAAAGATGAGGCCGAATCTTGTCTAAAATGGGTCCTTTGGGCGCTCCTGCAAGGAAAAGCGCCTCATCCACCTCCAGACCCCAGGCACGCAAGGTCTTTAGGGCTCGGGCTCCAGAGCTGGCGGCACTTCTGGCTGTCACAAGGTAGGTCCTTATGGGGCACTTCAGACGGGCATCTTTAGCATAAAACTTCCTCTGGAGCTTTCCTAAAGCTTCTAGAAAGCATTTCAATGGACCCTGTGGGAGACATGAGGACATTACTATAGTATGGGTAGGTTTCCTGCGACGGCAGCATTTCCATCAATATGCAGCTTAAATAACAAAATCTTAAGTAGGTTAGAAGGAATAACCACATTATAATAATTGTAAGGCTCGCTTCGAGAACCTGTTTCTAGCAGGCTGCTCGGATTGTGTAATCCTGTCTGACATCGGGCACAGACTTGGCACCGGCTATTTGTTGCATTTAAAAATCACATAACAATTCTGCTCCAGTGTTTTGAAAATGTGGAATAACAAATACCCGGAGCGTTATGTGATACATGTTACATTATACAGGTCTGCGCGGAATGAAAGCAAGCTGTTGTCACCACACGGCGGGAATTAGCAGCTCCGGACATTTTTGGACTTGGTACCATGTATATAATACAAGGTGGCATAGTCATGCACCGAGCACTGAGCATTGAAAAGTCAACAATGAAGAAATTGGCCCCGATCACATAGATGCATAACCAGTGTAAGAGTCTGTCCACACTAACGCTATGGCCTTTGTCTATAGCGAAGTCTTGGCATTTGTCTATAGCGTATGACACGGCCCAATCACTTTAGTAAAAGTGCGCCGATCCAGTATATCGGTGTTCGATTTACTCAGCCTATTACACGGCTTGATTATCGTGAAGCAAGGGCTGTATATTTATATATATATATATATATATATATATTGTGACAAGGCACAAGGTATGGTGGTCGATGACAGATACGTGTCACCGTGGCCTAATAGAATTGGTCAGTAACCATAGGTTACTGACAGGTTTTTACAAATTTGGTATACCTGCTTTCAAGCAGTTGTCCCAGGCCGGCTTTTACTGGAGCAGTCTCAGAGTTGGGTGAGATGACTGCTCCCACCTATCCATCCTGGGTTTTCCCTATAACGGCCAGGAAATGAGGTGAGCTGTGTGGTGTGTAACTCCAAGACTGGAGCTTGTTTGGAGGTTCTGCTGTGTTGGTTCCAGGCAGAGAAGCTGGAGAACCTGCTGTAGCCTAAAAAGACTGTTCTGGTGAGAAATCCTGTTTTCATTTAACCCTTTGTGTCTGAAGCCAGGCTATCTTTATGTTATTTGCACCTGCTGAAGAAAAACTATTTTGTTACTGCTTGGACTTGGTGAAATAAAACCCACTTATTTTTAACTCTGCTGTGTCTGTGATACCTGTGACGGAGCTAACCTCCCACAATCTATCTATCTATCTATCTATCTATCTATCTATCTATCTATATATTATATTATATATATAGATTATAAATGTCCCCCATAGTGTTCGTTTTTGTACAGTGGGACCCTATGGCTGTTTGATGCTACTGTATGGCGTCCATCACTGGCCAATAAATATACAGTATACTTGGACACTTTTACAGCATCTGCCTGGAGGCAGTGGTCTCCTGCTCCCCCATTACTGCTCCTCTGGACTAGTTGTAGTGCCCTTGTTGTTGCATATGACTTCTGATTGAGTCTAATGGCTACAGTGGCTACAGTTTCCAAGCACCATGTACTGTGATGTCTCAGGGGTGGTACTTCTGCAAGGGGCAGCAGTGCAGGGCTATATTATTTTTTTGCCCAGTCCTTTCCTGCTGCCTAGTCACTCTTGAAGAGCGATGGAGACTACCTATAGAAAAAAATAGTTCCCCTTTAAGTGTCCTTGTGTCTCTATACAGTACCTGTGCCAGTGGCTTGTTCTCAAATTTTTTCTCATGTTCAAAGAAAGAGTCCAAACCCCTTTCTTTAACAATTTGCTCAGATTCATCAGAGAACAGGACGGCATCCCCATCGAAAGCCACTCTCAGCTCCTTCTCTGGTAGGACAATGTCTCGCTTGGAAATAAACATGGTGGCAGCTGCAATTCCTGAAATGACATACAATAAATGCTTTAGTTCACTCTTTATAAAGGACCAGTAATGGGTATAACCCCCCCAAAACAAACAAATAAACAAAAACAACTATTTTTTTAAAATCACTTTTTAGCTGTGGGTTGTTTTCAAGTTTTGAGCTTTTACTATTTGGTTGATGAACAGTATATTTCCCTAGGAAGTCAAATTGGCGGGAACTTTATTCCAAACAGGACAATGCCAGGATAAGAGGGAGAGGGAGTGGGAATCAGGGTCAGGGGGTGTGAATATGAGGGGGCACGTGGGGGTCGTTCCGGCCGATAATCGTTTGGTGTAATAGGTCATGTTTTAATTCATCAATCAGCCGACATCGTGCATTATCTTTGATGTAAAGCACAACCTAAAGTCTTGATAATAATAGTGGCGGTTTGCGTATGTAAAAGAACCAACAACGACCAAAGGATGAGGAGCAAGTGAGTGATGACCTGACAGGCTGTCTAATGCGGCCCTTACACAAAATGTGAACCAATGTGGAAAAACACTGAACGATTAAAGATGATTTTGGTGTCCGCAGCAAATAGCTAATATCAGACTCCACTTCACCAGGCTGGGCTGCCCTGCTCTGTTTTGTTTCAGTCCACAAAATGGCTGACATGGAGGAGCATGTGACCATGCCCTGTCCACTGTGTTCTCCATAGACATATACAGGCTCAGTGGTGGACACTGGGGGCGGGGCATGATCACATGCTCCTCCATGTAAGCAATCTTATGGACCAAAACACCTCAGAGCAGGACAGCCCAGCCTGGAGGAGGGGAGTCTGATATTAGCTCTATGAGGTACACAGGGAGCTGCTGTCAGTATATACAGTGAGTACACAGGGAGCTTCTGTCAGTATATACAGTGACTACACCTACTAATACTGTACACTGAGCAATGTTACTATAAAGTGGACAACCCCTTTAAGTAAATGTTTTTTTTTCCACCTGATTATGTGTAGTCTCTTTTATTACATCCCTATGAAGGTCACTGATCACTTTTAGAGCACTAAAATTGCAAACATTAGATATTATAGGTATTTTTCTAGCCTGCGCCTGACAGTCACATTGTATGTGAACTTGTTAGAACCGATATTGTATGTGACGGAGGGTTAACCCCCTGTCGCCCACAGCCTGTAGCCCCGTCGCCGAGAGCATACAGTACCTGCTCTGGCGACACGGCTGCATGTCAGGCTCCCGGCTCCGGTCCCGCTCAGCCAATCAGTGCTGCTGAGCCTGACATGCAGCCGCGTCACCAGAGCAGGTAATGTATGCTCTCGGCAGCGGGGCTACAGGCTGCGGGCAACAGGGGGTTAAGGCACATACTCACAGCGGGATGTCATGTATGTTCTCTATAGAAATGAATGGGACTGGATCCGTAGCAGATCTCGCTGCAAACTCGCAGCATGAGATCAGCTGAGGATCCGGTAGGTGTGAAGGCACCCGAAGAGTAGCTTCACACAGACCGCATCCGCTGCGGATATGTAAAACCATAGACCTTCACACTACCAGGATCCGCAGCGGATTTTGCTGCAAACTTGCAGCGGATCCGGTACGTGTGAAGCTACCCTAAGGGGGTGTGAAGATGAAGGTGAGAGGGCATAAATCAGTTCAGGAGATGGGTATATGAGTGTGGCTGAGGGTAAGTTTGACGAAGGGTTAAAGGGGTTGTCCGGCGAAAAAAAATTATTCACAGAATAACACACATTACAAAGTTATACAACTTTGTAATGTATGTTATGTCTGTGAATGGCCCCCTTCCCCGTGTCCCACCACCCCCACCCGTGTACCCGGAAGTGTGGTGCGCTATACATTACCTGTCGCGTGCCGACCACGGTCTCCGATCGTCAGCAGTGACGTCTTCTTCGGGAGCTTGGCGGATCTTCCCGAGTGCCGGCCGCCCTCTGCAGCGTCATCCGAAGCTCAGCCGCGATTGGCTGAGCATAACTGTGCTCAGCCAATCGCGGCTGAGCAGCTGATGACGTGGCCGCGTCATCAGCCGCTCAGCCGCGATTGGCTGAGCACAGTTATGCTCAGCCAATCGCGGCTGAGCTTCGGATGACGCTGCAGAGGGCGGCCGGCACTCGGGAAGATCCGCCAAGCTCCCGAAGAAGACGTCACTGCTGACGATCGGAGACCGTGGACGACACGACATGCGGTGAGTATAATGCACCACACTTCCGGGTCTAGCGTGGGTGGGGGGAAACACGGGGAAGGGGGCCATTCACAGACATAACATACATTACAAAGTTGTATAACTTTGTAATGTGTGTTATTCTGTGAATAATTTTTTTTCGCCGGACAACCCCTTTAATTAGTCTGGCAATGGGAGGGTGCCAGCACACTGCATTGGTAGTTGTCCAGCAGTGAAGGAGTTAACAGGCAGATGTGTGCTGTGCATGCTGGGAAAGAGAGGAGGGACACAGAAGGATCTAGTGTGGAGATCCAGTCAGTGTCAGTGTGTGCTCTGAGCAGGGCTGTATTAACAGCTGCTGCTGCCCTAGGCACTAAACCTGAAGACGCCCCATCTTCACGCACCTATTGGCGATACCAGACCTGACCAATACCACCATACCCCCCACCCCCCTGGAACAGACACCAGATTTACTGGCAAGTGTGAACGGGAGGAGGGAAACTAAAAAAAATAAAAAACAAAAAAAATTAGTTTTTTCTGTCCCCCTGCTCCCTGGTGCTGCCCCCCTGCAAGGTGCTGCCCTAGGCACCGGACCACGGGTGCCTAGTGGTAAATACGGCCCTGGCTCTAAGGTAACAAGAAGCGGGATTCTGTTGTATGAAAAAGAGAGAAAGGAACAAGATCCTGTTTTGTGAGGTAAAAATACTGAAAAGCCAGAAATAATAGTACAGACCAATATTTACCACAGGGAGAGAGAGACCAGGATTTACCTCAGGGAGAGAGATAGAGACCAGGATTTACCTCAGGGAGAGAGAGAGAAACCAGGATTTACCTCAGGGAGAGAGAGAGACCAGGATTTACCTCAGGGAGAGAAAAAGAGACCAGGATTTACCACAGGGAGAGAGACACCAGGATTTACCACAGGGAGAGAGAGAGACCAGGATTTACCACAGGGAGAGAGAGAGACCAGGATTTACCACAGGGAGAGAGAGAGGCCAGGATTTACCACAGGGAGAGAGAGAGACCAGGATTTACCTCAGGGAGAGAGAGAGAGACCAGGATTTACCACGGGGAGAGAAAGAGGCCAGGATTTACCACAGGGAGAGAGAGAGAGACAAGGATTTACCTCAGGGAAAGAGAGAGAGAGACCAGGATTTACCACAGGGAGAGAGAGAGACCAGGATTTACCACAGGGAGAGAGAGAGACCAGGATTTACCACAGGGAGAGAGAGAGGCCAGGATTTACCACAGGGAGAGAAAGAGACCAGGATTTACATCAGGGAGAGAGAGAGACCAGGATTTACCACGGGGAGAGAAAAAGGCCAGGATTTACCACAGGGAGAGAGAGAGAGACCAGGATTTACCTCAGGGAAAGAGAGAGAGAGACCAGGATTTACCACAGGGAGAGAGAGAGACCAGGATTTACCACAGGGAGAGAGAGAGACCAGGATTTACCACAGGGAGAGAGACACCAGGAATTACCAAGGGAGAGAGAGAGAGAGAGACGGATTTACCACAGGGAGAAAGAGAGACCAGGATTTACCACAGGGAGAGAGAGAGAGACACCAGGATTTACCACAGGGAGAGAGAGAGAGAGAGAGAGCAGGATTTACCACAGGGAGAGAGACACCAGGATTTACCTCAGGGAGAGAGAGACCAGGATTTACCTCAGGGAGAGAGAAAGAGACCAGGATTTACCTCAGGGAGAGAGAGAGACCAGGATTTACCATGGGGAGAGAGAGAGGCCAGGATTTACCACAGGGAGAGAGAGAGAGACCAGGATTTACCACAGGGAGAGAGAGAGAGACCAGGATTTACCTCAGGGAAAGAGAGAGAGAGAGACCAGGATTTACCACAGGGAGAGAGAGAGACCAGGATTTACCACAGGGAGAGAGAGAGACCAGGATTTACCACAGGGGGAGAGAGAGACCAGGATTTACCACGGGGAGAGAGAGACACCAGGAATTACCACAGGGAGAGAGAGAGAGAGACCAGGATTTACCACAGGGAGAAAGAGAGACCAGGATTTACCACAGGGAGAGAGAGAGACACCAGGATTTACCACAGGGAGAGAGAGAGAGAGACCAGGATTTACCACAGGGAGAGAGAGACCAGGATTTACCTCAGGGAGAGAGAGACCAGGATTTACCTCAGGGAGAGAGAAAGAGACCAGGATTTACCTCAGGGAGAGAGAGAGAGACCAGGATTTACCACGGGGAGAGAGAGAGGCCAGGATTTACCACAGGGAGAGAGAGAGACCAGGATTTACCACAGGGAGAGAGAGAGACCAGGATTTACCTTAGGGAAAGAGAGAGAGAGAGACCAGGATTTACCACAGGGAGAGAGAGAGACCAGGATTTACCACAGGGAGAGAGAGAGACCAGGATTTACCACAGGGAGAGAGAGAGACCAGGATTTACCACAGGGAGAGAGAGAGGCCAGGATTTACCACAGGGAGAGAGAGACCAGGATTTACCTCAGGGAGAGAGAGACCAGGATTTACCTCAGGGAGAGAGAAAGAGACCAGGATTTACCTCAGGGAGAGAGAGAGAGACCAGGATTTACCACGGGGAGAGAAAGAGGCCAGGATTTACCACAGGGAGAGAGAGAGAGACCAGGATTTACCTCAGGGAAAGAGAGAGAGACCAGGATTTACCACAGGGAGAGAGAGAGACCAGGATTTACCACAGGGAGAGAGAGAGACCAGGATTTACCACAGGGAGAGAGAGAGAGACCAGGATTTACCACAGGGAGAGAGACACCAGGAATTACCACAGGGAGAGAGAGAGAGAGAGAGACGGATTTACCACAGGGAGAAAGAGAGACCAGGATTTACCACAGAGAGAGAGAGAGAGACACCAGGATTTACCACAGGGAGAAAGAGAGAGAGAGACCAGGATTTACCACAGGGAGAGAGAGACCAGGATTTACCTCAGGGAGAGAGAGACCAGGATTTACCTCAGGGAGAGAGAAAGAGACCAGGATTTACCTCAGGGAGAGAGAGAGAGAGACCAGGATTTACCACGGGGAGAGAGAGAGGCCAGGATTTACCACAGGGAGAGAGAGAGGCCAGGATTTACCACGGGGAGAGAGAGAGGCCAGGATTTACCACAGGGAAAGAGAGAGACCAGGATTTACCACAGGGAGAGAGAGAGAGAGAGACCAGGATTTACCTCAGGGAAAGAGAGAGAGAGAGAGAGAGAGACCAGGATTTACCACAGGGAGAGAGAGAGACCAGGATTTACCACAGGGAGAGAGAGAGACCAGGATTTACCACAGGGAGAGAGAGAGACCAGGATTTACCACAGGGAGAGAGAGACACCAGGAATTACCACAGGGAGAGAGAGAGAGACCAGGATTTACCACAGGGAGAAAGAGAGACCAGGATTTACCACGGGGAGAGAGAGAGACACCAGGATTTACCACAGGGAGAGAGAGAGAGAGACCATGATTTACCACAGGGAGAGAGAGACCAGGATTTACCTCAGGGAGAGCGAGACCAGGATTTACCTCAGGGAGAGAGAAAGAGACCAGGATTTACCTCAGGGAGAGAGAGAGAGACCAGGATTTACCACGGGGAGAGAGAGAGGCCAGGATTTACCACAGGGGGAGAGAGAGACCAGGATTTACCACAGGGAGAGAGAGAGAGAGACCAGGATTTACCTCAGGGAAAGAGAGAGAGAGAGACCAGGATTTACCACAGGGAGAGAGAGAGAGACCAGGATTTACCACCGGGAGAGAGAGAGACCAGGATTTACCACAGGGAGAGAGAGAGACCAGGATTTACCTCAGGGAGAGAAAGAGAGACCAGGATTTACCACAGGGAGAGAGACACCAGGATTTACCACAGGGAGAGAGAGAGACCAGGATTTACCACAGGGAGAGAGAGACCAGGATTTACCACAGGGAGAGAGAGACCAGGATTTACCACAGGGAGAGAGAGAGGCCAGGATTTACCACAGGGAGAGAGAGAGAGAGACCAGGATTTACCTCAGGGAAAGAGAGAGAGAGAGAGACCAGGATTTACCACAGGGAGAGAGAGAGACCAGGATTTACCACAGGGAGAGAGACCAGGATTTACCACAGGGGGAGAGAGAGACCAGGATTTACCACAGGGAGAGAGAGACACCAGGAATTACCACAGGGAGAGAGAGAGAGACCAGGATTTACCACAGGGAGAAAGAGAGACCAGGATTTACCACAGGGAGAGAGAGAGACACCAGGATTTACCACAGGGAGAGAGAGAGAGAGAGAGAGACCATGATTTACCACAGGGAGAGAGAGACCAGGATTTACCTCAGGGAGAGAGAGACCAGGATTTACCTCAGGGAGAGAGAAAGAGACCAGGATTTACCTCAGGGAGAGAGAGAGAGACCAGGATTTACCACGGGGAGAGAGAGAGGCCAGGATTTACCACAGGGAGAGAGAGAGACCGGGATTTACCACAGGGAGAGAGAGAGAGAGAGACCAGGATTTACCTCAGGGAAAGAGAGAGAGAGAGACCAGGATTTACCACAGGGAGAGAGAGAGAGACCAGGATTTACCACCGGGAGAGAGAGAGACCAGGATTTACCACAGGGAGAGAGAGAGACCAGGATTTACCTCAGGGAGAGAAAGAGAGACCAGGATTTACCACAGGGAGAGAGACACCAGGATTTACCACAGGGAGAGAGAGAGACCAGGATTTACCACAGGGAGAGAGAGACCAGGATTTACCACAGGGAGAGAGAGAGGCCAGGATTTACCACAGGGAGAGAGAGACCAGTATTTACCTCAGGGAGAGAGAGACCAGGATTTACCTCAGGGAGAGAGAAAGAGACCAGGATTTACCTCAGGGAGAGAGAGAGAGACCAGGATTTACCACGGGGAGAGAAAGAGGCCAGGATTTACCACAGGGAGAGAGAGAGAGACCAGGATTTACCTCAGGGAAAGAGAGAGAGAGACCAGGATTTACCACAGGGAGAGAGAGAGACCAGGATTTACCACAGGGAGAGAGAGAGACCAGGATTTACCACAGGGAGAGAGACACCAGGAATTACCACAGGGAGAGAGAGAGAGAGAGACGGATTTACCACAGGGAGAAAGAGAGACCAGGATTTACCACAGGGAGAGAGAGAGACACCAGGATTTACCACAGGGAGAGAGAGAGAGAGAGAGAGAGAGAGAGACCAGGATTTACCACAGGGAGAGAGAGACCAGGATTTACCTCAGGGAGAGAGAGACCAGGATTTACCTCAGGGAGAGAGAAAGAGACCAGGATTTACCTCAGGGAGAGAGAGAGACCAGGATTTACCACGGGGAGAGAGAGAGGCCAGGATTTACCACAGGGAGAGAGAGAGACCAGGATTTACCACAGGGAGAGAGAGAGACCAGGATTTACCACAGGGAGAGAGAGAGAGAGAGAGAGACCAGGATTTACCTCAGGGAAAGAGAGAGAGAGACCAGGATTTACCACAGGGAGAGAGAGAGACCAGGATTTACCACAGGGAGAGAGAGAGACCAGGATTTACCACAGGGGGAGAGAGAGACCAGGATTTACCACAGGGAGAGAGACACCAGGAATTACCACAGGGAGAGAGAGAGAGAGAGCCGGATTTACCACAGGGAGAAAGAGAGACCAGGATTTACCACAGGGAGAGAGAGAGACACCAGGATTTACCACAGGGAGAGAGAGACCAGGATTTACCACAGGGAGAGAGAGACCAGGATTTACCTCAGGGAGAGAGAGACCAGGATTTACCTCAGGGAGAGAGACCAGGATTTACCACGGGGAGAGAGAGAGGCCAGGATTTACCACAGGGAGAGAGAGAGACCAGGATTTACCACAGGGAGAGAGAGAGAGACCAGGATTTACCTCAGGGAAAGAGAGAGAGAGAGACCAGGATTTACCACAGGGAGAGAGAGAGACCAGGATTTACCACAGGGGGAGAGAGAGACCAGGATTTACCACAGGGAGAGAGAGACACCAGGAATTACCACAGGGAGAGAGAGAGAGAGACCAGGATTTACCACAGGGAGAAAGAGAGACCAGGATTTACCACAGGGAGAGAGAGAGACACCAGGATTTACCACAGGGAGAGAGAGAGACCAGGATTTACCACAGGGAGAGAGAGACCAGGATTTACCTCAGGGAGAGAGAGACCAGGATTTACCTCAGGGAGAGAGAAAGAGACCAGGATTTACCTCAGTGAGAGAGAGAGAGACCAGGATTTACCACGGGGAGAGAGAGAGGCCAGGATTTACCACAGGGAGAGAGAGAGACCAGGATTTACCACAGGGAGAGAGAGAGACCAGGATTTACCTCAGGGAAAGAGAGAGAGAGAGACCAGGATTTACCACAGGGAGAGAGAGAGACCAGGATTTACCACAGGGAGAGAGAGAGACCAGGATTTACCACAGGGAGAGAGAGAGACCAGGATTTACCACAGGGAGAGAGAGAGAGACCAGGATTTACCACAGGGAGAGAGACACCAGGATTTACCACAGGGAGAGAGACACCAGGATTTACCACAGGGAGAGAGAGAGAGACCAGGATTTACCACAGGGAGAGAGAGAGAGACCAGGATTTACCACAGGGAGAGAGAGAGAGACCAGGATTTACCTCAGGGAAAGAGAGAGAGAGAGAGACCAGGATTTACCACAGGGAGAGAGAGAGACCAGGATTTACCACAGGGAGAGAGAGAGACCAGGATTTACCACAGGGAGAGAGAGAGACCAGGATTTACCACAGGGAGAGAGAGAGACCAGGATTTACCACAGGGAGAGAGAGAGACCAGGATTTACCACAGGGAGAGAGAGAGACCAGGATTTACCACAGGGAGAGAGAGACCAGGATTTACCACAGGGAGAGAGACACCAGGATTTACCACAGGGGGAGAGAGAGATAGACCAGGATTTACCGCAGGGAGAGAGAGAGACCACGATTTACCTCAGGGAGAGAGACCAGGATTTACCTCAGGGAGAGAGAGAGACCAGGATTTACCACAGGGAGAGAGACCAGGATTTACCTCAGGGAGAGAGAGACTCCAGCCCAGTGGGGAGCAGAGGGTTTCAGAATAGGACTGATGAAACCCAGGTACCTGATACATACCATCCCTATGTGAAGTCAGACTGTGTGAAAAAAAAACGCTTCGACATTGTTCTCAGTGATGTTTATTGCTGATGGAGTTTTACTGTATGGAAAATGTTCCAGAATAGTGTTGTGTGGATAACATGAGGATTAAAGGACAAGTGCCATGAAAACCTTTTTCCCAGTAATTGAAGCACATTACAAAGTTATATAACTCTGTAATATGCTTCAATCACCTATCTGCCTCCCTTCCCTGTCTTTTGGATGAGTCATCAGCAGGTGGGCTGCTCTATGTCCTGTTACACCAGTCTCCCCCTCTTTGTCAGGTGACTCAGCTTGCTCAACTCCGATTGTCACTTGCTTATCTTCTCTAGTGACATGACTCATTCACTCACTGAGTCCACGGCAGCAGGAGAGAGGGTATGAGGGAAGGGGGGAGCTGCCTATGTGCCGGAGTCAGTCAGAGGGAAGATAAGCAAGTGAGATGTGACAAGTGATGGCTTGAAGTTGTTCAGCCAATGGGAGCTGAGCAAGCTGAGTCACCTGACAAGGCAGGGGAGGGGGGAGGCTACTGTAACAGGAGAAGGAGCTGAGAAAAGAGCTTGGTGAGGGTGAGGACAGTTATTAGGTCTGTGTGAGTTAGGACACTTCCTGGTGGGGGGTGGAGGGGGGAAAAGACAGGGAAGGGAGGCAGATAGGTGATTGAAGCATATTACAGAGTGATATAACTTTGTAATGTGCTTCAATTACTGAGAAAAAGTTTGTCATGGCACTTGTCCTTTTAGGGAGTTGAATCAGGCTTCAATGGGTGTGACTTTGAGCTTTAGGGGACATGAATCAGACTAGGGCCATGTTCACACAGCGTAAGATTTGAATTAATCGTGGCCGTTGTTGCCGAAATGCAACAACGGCCATGATTAATTCAAAACTTGCATACAGTGCAGTTAGAGGGAATCCCGGCCGGAGCATCTATTATCTATCTGACATACTTGTGTACTGTACATATCTATGCCTCTCTCCATAGGTGATGAACCCTCTGTACATATCTATGCCTCTCTCCATAGGTGATGAACCCTCTGTACATATCTATGCCTCTCTCCATAGGTGATAAACCCTCTGTACATATCTATGCCTCTCTCCATAGGTGATGAGCCCTCTGTACATATCTATGCCTCTCTCCATAGGTGATGAACCCTCTGTACATATCTATGTCTCTTTCCATAGGTGATAAACCCTCTGTACATATCTATGCCTCTCTCCATAGGTGATGAACCCTCTGTACATATCTATGCCTCTCTCCATAGGTGATAAACCCTCTGTACATATCTATGTCTCTTTCCATAGGTGATGAACCCTCTGTACATATCTATGCCTCTCTCCATAGGTGATGAACCCTCTGTACATATCTATGCCTCTCTCCATAGGTGATGAACCCTCTGTACATATCTATGCCTCTTTCCATAGGTGATGAACCCTCTGTACATATCTATGCCTCTTTCCATAGGTGATGAACCCTCTGTATACAGTATATCTATGCCTCTCTCCATAGGTGATGAACCCTCTGTACATATCTATGCCTCTCTCCATAGGTGATGAACCCTCTGTACATATCTATGCCTCTCTCCATAGGTGATGAACCCTCTGTACATATCTATGCCTCTCTCCATAGGTGATGAACCCTCTGTACATATCTATGCCTCTCTCCATAGGTGATGAACCCTCTGTACATATCTATGCCTCTCTCCATAGGTGATGAACCCTCTGTACATGCAGTGCAACCTCAGCAGTACATGGCCATTCCCCGGAGAGGTGAGCTATAGCTGCGGCGTGGCCGGACAGACCCTGCCCCCTGTCACGTTGCTGCCGTCAGGCCTCCTGTTGTCTGGCCTGTCACAGGACCTGAATGAACCGCCTGTTTGGCCTGACCCTGACAGCAGAGGTTTACACAACAGAAGCCAAACAGCCATCTCTGATGTGTTCTGTCTGTGGAACATGTTGCTACTACAAGAGCGAGGCCGTGCCAACAGAAGGATAACAAACTATGTACAAAATAATATACACATGTAAATGCCATTACACAACATCAGCGTGTGACTGACAGCTTCTGGAAACTCTCCAAAGTCATCCGGCCTCGCACCCTCCACACCGGGAGACTTCCTACACAAGGTCTCAGGATAGGACTCATTTACAGCTTTATCCAGAGGTGTAATTACATGCCCCGGGGGCAACAGGACCCCATCAACCATGTGCCCTGTATAATACCACTCATGTGGAGTCTCATTGCCCCATCTACCATGTGCCCTGTATAATACCACTCATGTGGAGTCTCATTGCCCCATCTACCATGTGCCCTGTATAATACCACTCATGTGGAGTCTCATTGCCCCATCTACCATATGCCCTGATAATACCACTCGTGGAGTCTCATTGCCCCATCTACCATGTGCCCTGTATAATCCCACTCGTGGAGTCTCAATGGGCCATCTGGACATCACTTACATGGTGTGACTACTGTAACTACACCACTGGCCCAACCAGAGTTCTTTCTCCCATACTCCTAAATTAGGGATGGGAATCCTTTGGCCCTCCAGCTATTGCAAGACTACAATTCCCATCATGCCTCGACAGCCAAAGCTTTAGCTTGATGGGAATTACTGTCTTGCCACAACTGGTGGGCCGAAGGTTCCCCATCCCTGTCCTAAAACTTACAATGATGATTTTTTTTTTCCATACTAAAAAAGTAGGAACAAAGCTGAAATAATTTCTTACTCTTGATCCTGCAGAGACACTTTTATTTAGAAAGGGGTCAAACAGGTGTGCACAGTGGGGCATATGTAATGGATGCTTCACCACTTTTGCATTGAAAAACATGAGTCCGGTCCCGCCGATCAGGTAAGGAAAGAGGCAAGTTTGTACTCCTGATCATATTCCCCCCTGTTCCTGCCGGCTACCAGACTTTTAAATTGGCTGGAGCCGCTGGACTTCTCATAAAGTGTTGAGAAAAGTTTTAAAAAGTTGAATGCTGTTTTTTGTAGCTGTGCCACATTCATTGGTGTTTAAAGGACTGATGAATACAACACACATTTTATTAAAGGGGTACTCCGCCGAAAGCCTTTTTCAGCTGGTTTCAAAAGGTTATATAGAATTGTAATTTACTTCTATTTAAAAATCTCCAGTCTTCCAGTACTGATCAGCTGCTGTATGTCCTGCAGGAAGTGGTGTTTTCTCTCCAGTCTGACACAGTGCTCTCTGCTGCCACCTCTGTCCATGTCAGGAACTGTCCAGAGCAGGAGAGGATTTCTATGGGGATTTGCTGCTGCTCTGGACAGTTCCTGACATGGACAGAGGTGGCAGCAGAGAGCACTGTGTCAGACTGAAAAGAATACACCACTTCCTGCAGGACATACAGCAGCTGATAAGTACTGGAAGACTTGAGATTTTTAAAAAGAAGTAAATTACAAATCTGTATAACTTTCTGATATCCGTTGATTTGACCCCCCCCCCCCCCCCTTTAAGAACTCTCTAAAGGTTCTTACTCTATTTTCTGACTTCTTGTATCTACTACCTTTTCGTTATAGACTGCAAGATCACATAGGCAGGGCTCTAGCTAATGTATCTTATAGGGACAGTTTCTCTAACTTCTAATCAATGCAGTGAGTAAATCCAAAAAATAAAGGGATAGTTCACCCCCCCAAAAAAAATAAAAATAATAAATAAATAAAAATAAATATTTCAAATCAACTGGTCTCAGCAAGTGCCAGAGATTTTTAATTTACCTTTAAAAAAAATTGTCTTCCAGTACTTATCAGTTGCTGTATGTCCTGAAGGAAGTGGTGTATTCTTTCCAGCCTGACAAACTGCTCTCTGCTGCCATCTTTGTCCATGTCAGGAACTGTCCAGAGCAGCAGCAAATCCCCATAGAAAACCTTTCCTGTTCTCCAGACTGGAAAGAATACAGCAATCCCTGCAGAACATACAGCAGCTGATAACAACTGGAAGACTTGAGATTTTTGTATAGAAGTAAATTATAAATCAATATAAGTTGATATGCCAAAAATATAAATTATTCACTAGAATTCTAGGAAATCTGGGTAAAAGTATTGAGTGGCCATAATAGCCACCCTGAAATAACACGGAACGGCTGGCTAGAACGTTACAAGCCTTGACTCACGTCAGTGGCCTCTCGCTGACCAGTCCCATACGAAGCCTCTGTTGTGTCTGCTTTCACTGATTTAGCAGAAAATGAGTGATTTAGTTGTAACCCCAGGAAAATGAGATGCAGAGATGAAATACAAGACCCAGGTCAAGAGCTGGGAGGTGAATGAATGGGAGTCTTGTGAGTGACATGAAGGAGGCAGGTACCCGCCACCTCCGGCCGCACAACAGGCTTCATTTTAGACATTTAGGGCCGGAGTTCACTGAGAGTGCCCCATGACACAGTGCCCTAGTGATCTGCACAGACCTGCCAGGGAAAAGACAGCATCCATTCACAGACTTTTCCAGACTGCGGCAATTTGCTTTCCTGTTTGGAAAGGGAACCAGTTGAGCGTGGACATTACCTTCCTGAATGGCCTCTTGTACCTTCTCGGAGTCTGACGATAGGTACAGGTTGGTGAGGTAGGCCTTTAGGTACCCGATCGGGCTCTTCCCTCCCGTCATGCAGAATCGCTCAATGTTCAGGCCTAAAATAGAAAGCTTTATTAACAAGAGTGATGGGAGAATACTGGGTTTAACTTTTGATTCACTTTTACTAGATCCTGATTCCAGTCTAAGACTCTGTTCACATCACTTTTGCATAAAATTAAAATATTCACATATACCAGTGGCATATATCATCCATTGGCCCATTAAAGTGAAAGCTGACACCAGTAGATAGAGAAGACAATAGCAGCTTAGCCTCCCCCTCCCTTCAAAGGTCACAGAACATGCCCAGACACTTTTCCCATTTAAGTCATTGGGGCAGCTCCTGGTCATTGTCTCCTATGTTCATGGGGCTTGCTGTAAAGCTTATCTGTAAATGCCCTTAAAAAACTCAGAAAAGATGTCTGTCCCTATTATAATGTAAAAAATATGTAAATAAAGTTACAATCAGAAAATAGAGTATCTTGTATCTGGCTCTAATTACTTAAAGGGGTTATCCAGTGCTTTTCCCCCACTCTTGTCTCCAGGTCAGGTGCGGTTTGCAATCAAGCTCCATTTATTTTAAAGGAACTGAGTTTCAAACCCCACCCAAACTGGAGACAAGAGTAGTGCAAACGTGGCCATTTTTTTAGCACTGGATAACCCCTTTAAAAAATCAGATATTAAAGTGGTTGTCTAGGGCTCCTAAGGATAGGATAGGTCATTATGTTATCAGTAGGATGCCACCATTCAGCACTACAGTATGTTAATCAGATATTTGTCAGAGCCGTGGCAGGCACTATACACAATGAGACGGAAGCAGACTCTTCCTTACAATGTGTAGTGACCAGGCTGGGTTACTGCAGCTCAACTCCCATTAAAGTGAATGGTTGAACGTCATACTAAAGGGGTTTAAAAAAAAAAAAAAACAGCGCCACCCTTGCCCTCAGGCTGAGTGTGGTATTACAGCTCAACTCCATTTGCTTCAATGCAACTGAGCTGCAAAACCCCACACCCAAACTAAGGACAGGAGTTTCTGGGGGGAAAAAATAGTAATGTTTTTCTAAGCCTGGATAACTTATTTAAAGTGAATGTACCAGTTGGAGTAGTGATTTTCTTTTTTTTACTACCTGGTTAGTGCCGGTGGGAAGATCCTAGTGGCGTCGTCCATTTCCCCCCCACAATCGACACTGGTTTCTTCATGTGCACCGGCTTTATACACTGAAGGGGGGCCCTGCACCCCTAGTGTAATGATATCCCCCACCTTGGTGACGCATCTTCATTAGAGTCAAGTCTGGCCAGGTCACAGAGGGGAGGGAATATCATAACACTGGGGGTGCCGGGCCCGCCTCCAGAGCATAGACCGCACCAGTGCACATGAAGAAACCAGCACTGATCGCAGGATCTGGGCAATTTAAAAAAATGGACCCACTACTCCAACCTGTACATTTCCCTTTGGAACCTGTCACCCCTGGACAGCCCTCGTAAACCACCCTACCCCTGGATACAGCCCATCATACTTAGCCCACCCTGCTGGTCCTGCTTCTGATACCGGTCCCACCGGGGAGATGCGGCCCCTCGCTCATCTGCACGCTCAATACGCAAATGAGCGGAGATGAGTCTGACGTCCATAGAAATCGGAAGAGGGTTAAGTATGGGGGGCCGTATCCAGAGGTAGGGTTGGTTTGGGGGACGACAGGTTCCCTTTAATTACAACCATCTCCAGCCCATCAGCAGCCATGGTATCCTAAGGGATTTTTAAATGGAAGTTCCCTCCTCTTCTAGCCCTCTGATCCGCCCATTTCTTGACATGAAGGATTTGGCCTACATGACAACCAAAGACGGAGAAGTGTGAACAGAAGTAAATAACTCGTTCTAAGCAATTTCCAGTTTTCCCTGAAATGACCCTTTAAGAAAACCCTTTAATTTAATTACCACTTTAATATAAACACAACCTAGATTCCGTGCATGGCTTACATACACGTTATAGGTTTATAGTCCTACAACCGGACACAAGAAGTTCCAAGTCCTAAGAGAAAAATGATGAATCAATTCTATGAAAATATGTTGTCCTTTGAAGCTCCAACAGGAAACATCAGGACTTCTATTGTTCTCCTCGGGACGAGGGGCCCGGGTTTACTTTCTGTTTAAGTTGAAATAGCAACACTTGAGTTTGTTATTCTTGGGTTCTTGACATAGGTGTTATGATGAAAGTCTTGGGCAGGACCACCCCAGGGCAGACACCATTCCTGATTAACTCCATCCATAACTTTGGCTGCTGACCTCACATTTTCGGAGCCATCTCTTCCTCCAGCTGCCTGGTGAGCTTCTTTACTCTTTTATATCTCACACGACCCACCAGCAAAGGGGGGAGATGTCATCATTCCTCACAGCCAGGGACATCTGCACTTAATCCTCCCGTTAAGGCAACTATATCAGCAGTTTAAAGTAGGGAGGGGGATGTTATTCAATGGAGATAGGAAGCGTGTAAAAGGAGATCCTCCATTCAGCTGCCGCTCCTATGTGACAAGTTAAGTCTACCGTTGTGGAATGGAGCGTACAATGAAAGCTGCAAAATCTGTATTGTCATCTATACGCTGACATAGACAAATAAACATGTGCGCATTAAGGAGGCGTCCTAGAGCCAAGCCTGCTCTTCACTATGGAAGCCAACCTGGTCTCGAAAGAGCTATTTCTAAGACTTACCATAGTGATTGATGCTGTTTATGAGCCGTACACCGACCTGGGCATGGTTATTGGTCATCAGGACGATATCAAAGAGTTCTTCACTATCGGGATAAAGCAACCTCAGCTGCTTGTTAACCTCCTCCACGGCCTGTATAAGGGGAAGACAGATATATAAAAATTTGGGGGTGACATGACTGTAGGAGGACTTCATCATGAACAACTCATGAATACTGATGGGGCCAGTTCCTATTTAACGTGTGACCTACCTACTGAAGCTAGTGAGGTCTATAGAAACTATAGGGTGGATGCAGTTATTTGAGTGTACGCAAAGGCTAGGCAGCTAACAGGTCAAGCACCTCACGTGGACCCCACGGTCCAGGTTTCATCCTTCCATAATTCTATCTGCATTTTTTTACTTTATTTCGGTACCTTACTTTAACCCTTTTCCTCCGCAGGACGTACCGGCACGTCCTGTGGGGGGTGGGGAGGTTCAGAGAGGCGCAGCGCTGCGACTCCACTCTGAACCGCCGCGGTCCCTGCTGCTTACTGCAGCATGGGACTGCGGCCGATCGGGCCCACCTGCCAATTTAGTTAATTAAATGCAGCTGCCAAACAAGCCAGCTGCATTTAAATGTTCTATGCAGCCCTTTCCTCTTTGTCTAGAGGCTGGATCTCCCCCCCCCCCCCCCACCCCACGTGCGATGCAAGGGGGGAGATCCGATAAACTGCAGCAGACCAGTATAATAGAGCACCCATCTGATGGGTGAGTACTCTATTGTATACACAGCATTGATCTCAATGGGAGATCGGTGCTGTGTATATAGAAGTCCCCCAGTGGGGAATCACCCAGCCCCATAGACCAAAGGATAAAAGCGTTATAAGCATGGGAATAGAGCAATTGTTGCTGTTGTTACTCTACGCTCCTTCGAGAGTTTTTAGTGCTCTCTTCCACCCTTTGTTCTTTCCATACTTTGGAAAATACAACACTATATTCAAGATGGCGCCGTCCGGGAAACTACATCTCCTGGCATGCCACACGCCTCATCACTCTGCCATAGGGATCATTGAGTAGAAGTATGAGCATAAATGTTGATGCCAGTGGTGGGCTTGGCTTGTGGGTCCCAGGCCAAACCCACCCCTGAGACGAAAACCACGTGGGTGCCTTCTCTAATAGGTGGGGGTGGAAAAAAAGAGCGATATAGAGTGGATCTTGACTAAAGAGGAGTTTTCAGCTCTTGTGGGGCGTGAGTGATGCCCAGAAGCCGGGAATGGCTTGGACAGCCTGATAATAGTGTATTAATAGTAAATCAAAGAGGAATTTTTTATAGGATTAGCTATTTTATAGATTAATAATTTGGGGTGGAATACCCCTTTAAGTACATTGCAGTTTTTTATAAACCTTTTCAGTTGCCAAATTCTAACCAGATAGACAAATGTCATCTGGTAGAGTAACAAGTTCAATTTCTCTTCAGCGCCAATACAGGGAAAATGATGAGTCCTTCAGGGAGATAGATGTGCTCTTTGCTACCTGATGGAACGTAGAAGAGTATAAAAGTCTCCGTTAAGTCACTACAGTTTTTATAAAAAGAACCAGACTGACCTGTCACTCGGGGCAATTAAAACCATTGTTTGTCAGCCGGACATCCCGTATGTCACAGAGAGATGTAGAGCCGCCAAACAAGTTCTCTTTTTAACCTGTTAAAATGACTCAATTAGTCAATGCTCATTCACTGATCTCTGGCCCCTGAGTCCGTCCCAATCTGGACGTGTTGCCTTAAGCAACTAGTCACTAGTATTTAAAGAAAAAAACAAATCTTTAGAGCAGAATGCTGCACCTAATAAGGTGCTTACTACTCTGTAATACAAGGTCCACCTTATAGATGAGCCCTAAAGGTGTTTTTGTTTCCTCTTAATTTTATTTACTTATTCAGAAACCATCAACAAGCTGCTGCTGACTGACCTACTGCCCATCTGCTGCTGCTGACTGACCTGCTGCCCATCTGCTGATGCTGACTGACCTGCTGCCCATCTGCTGCTGCTGACTGACCTGCTGCCCATCTGCTGCTGCTGACTGACCTGCTGCCCATCTGCTGCTGCTGACTGACCTGCTGCCCATCTGCTGCTGCTGACTGACCTGCTGCTGCTGACTGACCTACTGCCCATCTGCTGCTGCTGACTGACCTGCTGCCCATCTGCTGATGCTGACTGACCTGCTGCCCATCTGCTGCTGCTGACTGACCTGCTGCCCATCTGCTGCTGCTGACTGACCTGCTGTCCATCTGCTGCTGCTGACTGACCTACTGCCCATCTGCTGCTGCTGACTGACCTGCTGCCCATCTGCTGCTGCTGACTGACCTACTGCCCATCTGCTGCTGACTGACCTACTGCCCATCTGCTGCTGCTGACTGACCTGCTGCCCATCTGCTGCTGCTGACTGACCTACTGCCCATCTGCTGCTGCTGACTGACCTGCTGCCCATCTGCTGCTGCTGACTGACCTGCTGCCCATAACATGAGGGTGTTTTTAGTAGGATGAGCTAATAATGATATATTGGTGACAATACATGATTTACATCATCTATAGTTGCTGAACATATAATATATTTCAAGCTAATAAAAGTTGAATTTATTTCCCATCCTGACATTTGCAGTAACATCCTTGTTGTATATTACAGCTAAGGGTCCTGCTGTTCCTCCCTGAGCTTTGCTCGTGTTAATCTGTATTGGCATTAACAGAGTTTAGGGAAAACTATTAAGAGGTTAAAGTGATTTTTCACTCTTAAAGGGAATGTGTCACCTAAATTTTCTTTTACAGATTAGAGTCAGATACTAAAACTTGTTCTTTTATTCTAATCTGTTGCTATTTTCTGACTGTTTTATTATTTCACTATTTGTACATTGTTATGGGGGCTGCCATCTTGCCTGGACTGTTCTTAACAGCATTTAGTGACATGCTTTACAGCAAGCCTCATAGACATAGATGACAATAAACAGACTCTGTCCCCTTGAGATGAATGTGAGACATTACTGAGCACGCTCTATGACCTGTGAAGAGGTCATTTCACAGGGAGCTGCTATTGTCTTCTCTATCTACTGGTGTCATATGATGCTGCAATGCTGTACAGATCACTTTACAGCAGCCTCCTCTTATCACCACAGTCAGAAAAGGAATTTTTAGCCCCAGTGGTGAGAATAAACACTGCAAGATAGCAGATTATTTTATAATATAGATAGAAAATAGAAAATTAGTAAAAATGTCGCCAAAAATTCTTGAAGGATCTGTTTAACAAAAAAACCTTATTTACACAATAAGTCATTTTCTAATGACACATTCCCCTTACACTTTGAGCTTCCTAACATTACAGGCTAACCTAGATAGATAGAGAGATAGAAACCACTAATTACTTTATGATCTACATATAAACCTATACACCTCGTACAATTACACAGAATTTGAAGGGTGTGGTTGGTGCTATATGAAGCATAATATAGTGTACAATAGCTGGCAGAAAAGAGTAATGTATATACATGAGTTATCTCCGTCAGGAGTAAGCTGGGTGACAAAGCAAAGGGATCCTAAAGGGAGACTGTCCTGTAGACTTTCATTCTGCCCGAACCATCATTAGGTAATTCCCCTCCCCACCAGCCTTGATAAATCGATCTCCCACTGCTTGAGTGTACGAAGAAGTGGTGTACCAATTGAGGTTGGTAGGCACTGGGAACTACCCCAATGACTTGGGGTTCAGACAGCATGGCAGTCATAACAGAATCTCTTTAAAAGGGATAGTTCAGCAAAAAAAAAAAAAAAATTCTTTCAAATCAACTGGTGCCAGAAAGTGCTACAGATTTGTAATTTACTTCTATTAAAAAATCTCAAGTCTTCCGGTACTTATCAGCTGCTGTATGTCCTGCAGGAAGTGGTGTATTCTGACACACTGCTCTCTGCTTCCACCTTTGGAACTGTCCAGAGCAGCAGCAAATCCCCTTAGGAAAACTCTCCTGCTTTGGACAGTTCCTGACATGGACAGAGGTGGCAGCAGAGAGCACTGTGTCAGACTGGAAAGAATACACCACTTCCTGCAGGACATATGGCAGGTGATAAGTACTGGAAGACTTGAGATTTTTAAATAGAAGTAAATTATAACTTTATAACTTTCTAACACCAGTTGATTTGAAAGAAAAAGATTTTTGCTGGAGTACCCCTTTAACTCTACAAATGCTCTATTAACAGCCGATTTATATGGTGCAGAGTATCCAGTATCGTCCATTGCTTTTTCCGGTGACCCTATATACTCATGTTATCTTATCTCCTGCTGCGGGTCGGGGCTTGCCGCAAGTTGTGATCTACCACTAAAATATGTGTGCAAGGTTCTAAACAAACAAGAAGCAGTTTACTCTACTTAATCAGTCATCGGGGTGAGATAAGTCGTAAAACAAGCGGTGGGTAACACGGGATTACGCTAAACGCCACGTTTTACATCAGAAAATCCCCTCTAATTTGTAAGGATTAAAATATAATAACAGCAAGAGACTAATAATCCGAGTTATCCGAGCTGTTCTCTCCCTTCTATTTACACCTTAGAAATGTCTCCAACACTTTATCTCCACCCATCCATAAAATCCACCAATAAAACACCCTTTAAAAGCTCATTTTTTTAGGTTTTGATCGCCACTTAGACTATGTTACCTCTAAAAATGGGAATTTTTTTTTAGAAAATTTGTGAGCCCAAACTATGGACAAAACAGATAACCTTACATATAACCTTACTCCCACCCTTAATTATCATGTATGTGGACGTCCAGGAAGCTGAGATACAGGGAGCTGTTTGATGGTGTCTAGATACAGAAGAGATGCTGCTAGTGTCTTTCAGTCATATAAAGGGGGAACTATTGCTCCAGATAATTAACAAAATAACAAGACTCAAAGGTCAATGAGAGAAAAATTAAAGGGGTACACCATTTGCTTTTCTTTCAATTCAACTGGTGCCTGAAAGTGCCAGAGATTTGTAATTTACTTCTATTAAAAAAAAAAAATCTCATCTCCTAGTACAAATCAGCTGCTGTATGTCCCGCAGGAAGTTGTGTATTCTTTCCAGTCTGGAGAGCAGAAGAAGTTTTCTGTTTCTATGTTTTTATTAAATTTTTCAAAAGCATTGTAGACAAAGCAAATTTTTGCAAACAAAGTATACAATTAAACCGACATGTTGTATATTTAAACATAAGGAGAAATCAAAGAAAATAAACATAACTCATTAAGAAAAACATTAATTCAAGCAGTATTCCCGCAAGTCATTCACAAAAATTTGATAAATTTGCATGTATTATGTTCATACATGTTTTGTAATATGTTCATAATAGTTAAGGTGAGAAAAGTGGACTAATCGTCCACGGTGACCACATCTCTCTGAATTTTAGAATAGTGTTGTTGCCATAGGCTATAGCCTCCTCATATTTATACGTTTTGTTTATTTCTTGAACCAATTCTGATTTAGTTGGTATATCAGGTGTTTTCCACCGTCTGGTGATTAGTAGTTTTGCTATCGTTATAAGCAAGCAGAATAGTGTCCTGTGTTGAGGTATTATGTGTTGTATTTCCAAAAATAGTATTGCTAATTGGGGTGTTATAGATATTGGGTATTTGAAGATTTCACACATTACATCTGAGACCTCTGACCAATATCTAGCTACAGGAGGGCAACCCCACAAAATATGAATTAAAGAGCCATCATTGCCACAATTCCTCCAACATTTTTGTGAAGTTGAGGGGAACATTTTGTGGAGCCTTAAGGGGGTATAATACCATTGTAACCTGGTTTTAATACAGTTCTCAACGTGTGCTATACAGTGAACAGCTTTATATGACCAACGGAAGGCTCGTTTCCAATCGTCCTCCGAGGGTGATATATTCAGGTCTGATGCCCATTTTTCAAAAGGGCCTATGGGTTCAAACTCCATATGGTTGCCTAACAAGTTATAAATATACTTAATGCCTTTTGGTTTCATATTGAATAATCGGATGATTTCCGAACTACATTTTAAGGAAGTATGTTTCCTTGTCATTAAATAGTGTCTTATTTTTAGGAATTTATATAGGTCTTCTTTGGGCAGATCATAAATTTTCTGTAGTTCTAGATATGTGTGGAAAATGCCCTCCTGGAACAACTGGTTCACCTCCGACAAACCCCTTGCAATCCAATTGGATAAATCAATTTTAGGAACAGCAACATGGAGTACGTCTAATGGTAAATGTGGCAAAATGATATTCTGTCTTGTACCTATAGCGGTATGGGAAATAATCCAAGCTTTTAAGCTTGCTATTGTGGTGCAAGAGTGAATTCTCGGAGTGGGTAAGTGCCATAAATAAGCATATAATAATGACTTTAGTGAATATGGTTTAACTAAATATTGTTCGACAGCCATCCATGGGGGGGTTGTATCATTCTTAAACCATGCGTATGTCTGCGCTAAGATTGTGGCCCTATGATACAGTTCAATATCCGGTAGCCCAATTCCGCCTGCTGAATTATGTTTGTGCAGTAGTTTATATGATATTCTGGGCCTTTTAGAGCCCCATAAATATGATAATAAAATGGTTCTAGTAGCAGAAAAGAATTTCTTTGGTACGCCTATGGGAACATTGCGAAATATATACATCAGTTTAGGAAGCAAAAACATTTTGAATGCATTGAGTCTACCTAGCCACGACAGTTCCACCTTGTTAAATTGAGCTATATCAGTTCGTAATGTGTGCAGAAGTGGCACATAATTTTCAGTGTAGAGGTTTTTTAATGGAGATGTTAGAGAGATACCTAGGTAAGTTAATTTAGAATTTTGCCAATCAAGAGGGTATAGAGATTTTAATTGGTTTAATTTTTCTATGGGAATATTAATTGGGAGTGCTTGTGTTTTATTAGTGTTTAATTTATAATACGAGATCTTTCCAAATTTCTCCAGGGTAATTAAGATATTAGGGAGAGAGACCACTGGTTCGGATACCGTTAGTATAATATCATCTGCATAAAGAGAGAGAGTGTGTTTCTCCTCTCCAATAGCAATCCCTCCAATATTTTCAGAAGATCTGAGTACGGTGGCCAGCGGCTCCAAAGTTAAAACAAAAAGGAGTGGGGATAACGGGCATCCCTGTCGGGTTCCATTAAGTATTTGGAACGGAGATGACAGCGATCCATTAACAAAAACTTGTGCTGACGGTGCTGAGAAAATAGCACCTATGGCTTTTTCTATAGGTCCAACGAACCCCAACTTCCGGAGCACCGAGAAGACATAAGACCAATTAACCCGGTCGAACGCCTTCTCGGCGTCCAACGAGAGAACCAGAGCCTCCTCCCCAGTTTTTTCTAAGTAGTGAACAATATTAATTAGGCGTCTGGTATTCTCTGTACCCTGACGGCCTTTAACAAAGCCAGTTTGGTCGTTGTTTATTAATTTAGTCATTATGGGCGCTAAACGTAAAGCAAAAAGTTTTGCATAAATTTTCATATCGCTATTAAGCAGCGAAATTGGGCGATAATTTTGTGGAATGTCTGGGGCTTTACCTGGTTTAGGGAGAGTAATTATTAGCGCTCTCTGGTTCTCTATGGGAAATGAACCGCTGTCCACTACACCCAAGTAAAATTTGTGTAAGGTAGGGGATAGGATATTACTAAATGTCTTATAATACATATTTGTAAGTCCGTCAGGACCTGGGGATTTCCCTAATGGTAGTTGTTTTATGACATTGTGTATTTCCGTTATGGTGATGGGTGCATTTAATGTTTTTAATTGTTCCTCAGATAACTGAGGGAGATTAATTTTTTCCAGAAAGGAGTTAATTTCTTCCTTGGTGGGGTTGTGTAAAGATGGGTCTGAATTAAGGTTATATAATTGCGTGTAGTAATCTCTAAATAGGTCAGAGATTTTCTCTGGGTCTATCACTTTGCCCTTACCCGAACTGTCCAACATATATTGAATTTTTGTTTTGAGGTGTTTGGCTTTTAATTGGTTGGCCATTAATTTATTTGCTTTGTTGCCTTGGGAGTAATATCTGATTTTCAATTTCTTCATGTGTTTTTCAAAATCAGATAATAGACAATCCGCTAGTTGTCTTCTAAGCGTAATGAGTTTCTCAAAATGTTGTTTCTCTTGTCGTTTTTTGTTTAGGGATTCAAGTAGCTGTATTTCTTTTAGTATGGTGTTTATTTTTTGTGATTTTTCTTTTTTAATCTGGTGTCCTAATTTAATAAATGTTCCTCTAATATATGCTTTATGAGCGTTCCATATATATGCAGGGTCTATATCATCAGAGGAGTTAATTGAGAAATATTCTATTAGGTCAGATTCAACTATTTGTCTATAGTGAGGATGTGAAAGAATAAAAGAGTTACATCTCCATAGGTAAGTTGGCGTAGTTTTGGTGAGTTCATGGATAGATAGAGTGATTGGGGCGTGATCAGACCATGATATGTCCCCTATGGTGGAATCTTTTATTTGATAAAGAGTGTTTCTATCCGTCAGGAATAGATCTATACGTGTATAGCTATTGTGTGAGCAGGAGAAAAAGGTGTAATCTTTTTCGCTGCTGTGTTTGGCTCTCCAAGAGTCAAATAGGTCCTCTTTCCATAGAAAATTACTAAACTCGTGTGAGGAATGGTGGGTCGTGGAGGTAGTATCGAGTTGGGGATCTGGTATCAAGTTAAAGTCCCCACAATATATTACTCTTCCCTGCTGGATTTTAGAAACATGTCTATGAATCTTCTGGATAAACTTAAGTTGGTGGCTATTGGGAGCGTATAGGTTAACCAAGGTGTATATTATATTATTTATGTTACAGACTAAGATTATAAATCTGCCGTCAGGGTCTTTTTCTATCAAAATCGGATTGAATGCAACCGTGTTACGTACTGCGATGCATACACCTCTCGACTTTGAAGAAAAATGCGATTGGTAAATATAGGGGAATTGTGTGTTACGCAATCTGTGGGCGTCCTCTTTCAGCAAGTGGGACTCTTGCACACATATTACGTCACCTCTGAGAGATTTGGCTTCCTTCCATAAATAATTTCTTTTTTGTGGGCTATTTAAGCCTCTGACATTTAAAGATACAATTTTTAGTACCATAAGTAAGAATACCGTGTGATTTTCAATGAGATAGTCTTAGAAGAGAGATGTGGTCTTGAGCAGAAGAAGTTTTCTATGGGGATTTGCTGCTGCTCTGGACAGTTCCTGACATGGACAGAGGTGGCAGCAGAGAGCACTGTGTCAGACTGGAAAGAATGCACCACTTCCTGCAGGACATACAGCAGCTGATAAGTACTGGAAAACTAGAGATTTTTAATAGAAGTAAATTACAAATCTCTGGCACTTTCTGGCATCAGTTGATATGAAATATTTTTTTTTCCTGCTGGAGAACCCCTTTAAGTCCCTGGAGAATTGTATCCTGCTTCAACTTGTAATATCATGCAAATGAAATCTGAATAAACACATTAGTTATCCAGGTCCCTCAGGCTAGGGCAACAGGGCGATTCCTGGTCATGCAACCACTTGGGATCTACATCAAGTAGCTGGAACCATTATGCTGTATTGTCTGATCATGTGACTGTGTGGCTCTAGCCTAAAGAAAAGTAGTTGTCTCCTAAAATTGCAGGGATTTTGTGTGTTTTACAATAATTTCAGAAGAAAGGCCCTCCAAATATAAGATAATCACATGTTATCCTCCTCGTGGGAAACACATCCTTAACCTATCATCTGTAAATTGTGATGCACTAAGTTCCTATAATTTTGTTCAGTTACTGAATAGCCATGATTGCTTTCTGTAGTGTATACAGCAGTGATGTACAGCCCGCAGCCTTCCAGAACTACAAGTCCCATCATGTCTGGACAGACAAAGTGTATACAAACATGATAATGATATTAGTTTTCCAGGAAGAAGCATGTTGTGCACTACTGGTATACAGGATAATTCCAGTGTTTGCCCTGATATCACCAAAGGTCAGAAGCACCATAATTATCTTCTCCCTTTAAAGGGGTTGTCCAGCAAAAATCTTTATCTTTCCAATCAACTGGTGGCAGAAAGTTATATAGATTTGTAATTTACTTCTATTAAAAAATCTCAAGTCTTCCCATACTTATTAGCTGCTGTATGTCCTGCAGGAAATGTTATATTTTCAGTCTGACACAGTGCTCTCTGCTGACATCTCTGGCCGAGACAGGAACTGCCCAGAGCAGGAGAGGTTTTCTATGGGGATGGACAGTTCCTGTCTGGGCCAGAGATGTCAGCAGAGAGCACTGTGTCAGACTTTCATGCAGGACATACAGCAGCTGATAAGTACTGGAGGACTGGAGATTTTTTAATAGAAGTAAATTACAAACCTAGATAACTTTTTGATATCAGTTGATTGGAAAGAAAAAGATTTTCGCTGGACAACCCCTTAAAGTAACTTGGACGAGAGATTGTTCAGCCGACAGACATCGCTCCCCTTACACATGGATATCATCATGGCTGAGGGTTACCATGTCCTCAATGGGAAGGGATAAGCCACAGCCAGAAAAGGCTTGGACATTGAAGATCCATCATGCTTGACACTTATCTCCACCGGATTAACTTTACCATAGACCCCGGGCTGTTGATCATGCTCGGGCCCCCCACCCCACTGTAACTATGGCCGCACTAGTGGGATGTTCATAGTACAGGATAGATAATGTCATAATGCCCTGATTTGTGCAATTGCGGTAAAAAAGCAGCAATTTTTTTTGCAAATCATGGCAGAACTGTAGCCAGGAGATAGTACACCACTGAGAGTATGTCTTTTTGGATGGCCATGGGCCCCCCAGGAGCTCAGGGCGCCGGGCTACCGCCCGAAACGGACCTATTATAAACCGCTACTGATCTTCACCGATCTATTGGTGAAGAGTCAAGAGGGTTTACCCGATTTAGTATTAAGTATATGGGCACCTTAAAGGGACAGTGTCATCAGAAAATCACTTATTGTATAAATTATGTTTTTATGTTTTTTTAAATAATTTTTGTGACTTTTTTTTCAAATTTTCTATCTATCTATCTATCTATCTATCTATCTATATATCTATCTATCTATATATATTTATTAAGCTGTGACTTCCTGTTGTGTCTGTGGTGATAAGAGGAGGATGCTGTAAAGTGATCTGTTCAGCATTGCAGCATTATGTGACACCAGTAGATAGAGGAGACAATAGCAGCTCCCTATGTAATGACCTCTTCACAGGTCACAGAGCGCGCCCAGTAATGTTTCACATTCATCTCAAGGGGACAGAGTCTGTCTATTGTCGTCTATATCCATGAGGCTTCCTGTAAAGCATGTCACTAAGTGCTGTTAAGAACAGCCCATGCAAAATGGCAGCCCCCATAACAATGTACAAATTGTGAAATAAAAAAAAAATTACAGTCAGAAGAGAATAAAAGAGCAAGTTTTTATATCTGACTCTGCTCTAGGAATCGAGTCGTGACATCACCACGTTATCCAGGAAGTGACATCACCACGTTATCCAGGAAGTGACATCACCACGTTATCCAGGAAGTGACATCACCATGTTATCCAGGAAGTGAAGCCTTGATGCAGTAGTAAGTGCAGGGAAAAAAGCACTTTATGTGCATTTCCTGCAATAAGTGTATATTGGTTATTTGAATAATTTTTGGGAGGCAATACAATACTTAAATAAAAATTTTCGCCGGACTTCTCCTTTAATGTACCTGAAAATGTGGAGGTCCCCTTTAATACTGTGTTGTTGTTTCTGTATAGGTGTTAATATTCCCATATGATGTAAGAAGTAGAGGTGAGACCAGATTACAAGCAGGCCCTGATGGCTGTCTGTGAGGATTACACCTTGTTTATACAGCAGCTCCTGACACAGTAGATGGGAAACCCCATAAATTCTGACAACATAAATCTTCACTCTATCCTCTTTAATCTCTGGATAAAAGCATCTATGACTATTAGATTTACATGATGTTAATTGGAGGTTTTCAATGGAATCGTAAGTGGTAACTTTATAATATTTGTGGTGTACACAGAAGCTTTGTCTATGGATCCAACCTGTCCACATCATCTCCAAGAAAGTGAAAAGTTAACTGTAGGGGGAAGACATGTCTGGGGCAACTGAACGTGTAGGGGTGACCGTGCAGTATGAACTAAGAGACCTTTGTGTTTCTAATAGACATAAATATAGTTATAAGATTCTATGTAGAGATGAGCCAACCTCGAGCACGCTTGGGTTTGTCCGAACCCGGGCATGGAACATTTCAGGCAGCATTAGGGCTGCATCCAACTTCTTCAGTTGTCGAGGTTCACTTATCTCTAATTCTAGGTCATGAACGTTTAAGACTGGACTGTATTGGTATTATGAAGTCTCGATCCTTTAACGCAGGGGCAGGGTACCTTGTCTCTAAAGCTGTTGCAAAACTACAACTCCTATCATGCTTTGACAGCCAAAGGTTTAGCTTTGGCCATCCAGGCATGATGGGAGTTATAGTTTTGCAACAGCTTTAGAGCCAAGGTTCCCTGCCCCTGCTTTAACCAGACAAATGAGTCAACCTTATGAGGACTCCCCAAGAGCTGATCCGAGAGCAGTCGATCGCCGCAGGTCTGGTTTATGAAAACCCTGTGAAATAGCAGGGGAGAAGTGGTGTCTTGGTTATACGTTTGGTCTTCAGCGGCCACTACAGGAGAAATGTAGTATTACACGATGACCATGTGCAGCAATAGCTGACCATGTGATACATAAACAGACAAGTAAAGTGAGAGTAGCACTTTAGTAGCTAATATAGAGAAGTTCCTGACTATGTATTCCCCTCTATGGTGTCCAAAGCATCGCCATTTGAATCCCGCTGTCTTCCTGTTTTGTGGGGAAGGTTATAGGTCATAGAATTTATCCCTGTTTTCCAGGCGGGACTTGAGCTGTTCTGTGGGGAAGGTAATAGGTCATAGGCTGTATGCCTGTTTTCCAGGCGGGACTTGGGCTGGCTCGCTCATCTCTACTTTCTCCTTACTGCCAACTATTGGAGGCATTATCCCTTCATAGGAATGTTTGGCTCTCAAAGGGCCCTCAAACATAACTAGGGTCCAGTATCGGACTGGCCCCCATTTTTAGAAACTGTACTAACACTGACTGACATGTCGTTTCTCACTGGTTCTTCATTGGTGGGCCCCAAGGATCATTTCCTCTGGTGGGCCTCAGATATCCGATGGTGTATATGTCAAGTCAGAGATTTCCAGAAGGGAACGTTAACCATCTTGCCCCTCATCACATACATCACATACATAGCAGGGTGCTGGCTGTATAGGTGAGAGAGCCTAAGGGTGGCTATCAATGAAGGTGTTGCTTTACAGGCCGCGGAGTCAATTCTCCCATTGCAGCCATATGCAATTGATAGCCTGTGTGGCTTCATCCCTATATGAGGGAATCAGAATTATAAATGATGTGTGATAAGATTGGGGCCCTAATTCAGATTTAAGCCCTTATTACATGGGGCGGTCTCCTGGAGCAAGCAAGAGCCGCCCTGTCAGGTCAGCGCTCGCTTGCTCTCCGTTCTCCTCTTCCTGTTGGTGCCATTCCACGCACCAATAGCAAGTGGCTCAGTGCTGGGGGGCCACAGGAAGCCCAGGAGATAGCGGCGGTCTGCTGTGGCCACCCCTATTACACAAAGCAGATCGTTGCTATCCGCCTCGTTTGTCTTTCAACATATTGAAAGACATTACAAGACAACGATCGGCCAACATCGTGCATGTCGGCTGATTGTTGTCTTTTTTTACACAAAGCGATTAACGGCCGTAATGGTCAAGAATCGGACAAATACAGGCAATAATTGTTTCATGTAATAGGGCCGTTAGTCTGGACTAGAGAAAAGCGAAGCTGATGAAATTTTAGGCATATTAATCCCTCCGCCTGGAGAAGGTGGATGCAGCCCAAGGACTGACTGGAAACATGGATACAGCCTACGGCCATGACTGGATCCATGTTTTCTAGGCAGTCTTATGGCTGCATCCCCCTTCTCTACGCAGCGGAATCCAAATGTCAATTGTTTGGCCGGTTCGCTGCTCTGGATGCTCAGAAGCCAAATGCTTTACTATTGGTAGCTACTGTAGGTAAAATAAATCCATCTTGGCACTACCCATGCCGTTTGGCATTAGAGATTATATACGTATGTAGTAAATCACTGGGTGTAGTGATCCTGTACTATTACTGTATACTATAAAGGATAGGTTGGCCTCAGGCTTAAAGGTGTCACCCTGGCTGCTGTGCATTTCACTTGTTCACAGAACCATGTAACGTCCCATCTTCATCCAGGAACTTGATATTCCAGTCATTCAGTTTCTCGTTATGATACAAATAGCATATCATTTCTTTTTCTCCTTTATATTTTTACCCTTTTTAGCTTTTTAATGAATGTACATTTCAAAATATCGGTTGTTCTGTTTAAATTATTTTATAGCCAATAGCAAATACGCAGCAGATCTGCAGCAGATTTGATGGTGCAGATTTGATGCTGTTTTCAGTTATTTAGATCTAATCTGCTGTGTATCTGCTGTGTATCCGCTGCGTATTTGCTGCACATTTGCTGCGTATCGCAGCAGTAAATAAGCTGCGTATACGGTGTGTGGGTTTGTACCCTAAGGGTGCCTTCACACACACCGGATTTCACGCTGCGGATCCATTGTCAGTTCATCCCTATGAGAATACATACTCGCAGCAGGATTGACATCCCGCTGCGAGTATGTAAGGTAACCCCCTGCCGGCCGGAGCATACATCACCTCCTCCCTGCTCCGGCTTGCTTCGGGGGTTCCCGGCGTCTGCTCGTCCTGCTCAGCCTATCAGTGCGCTGCCCCACCACAGCCACCGATTGGCTGAGCAGGACGTCCTGCCGAGAACCCCCGAAGCAAGCCGGAGCGGGCAGGAGGTAATGTATGTTCCAGCCGGCAGGGGGTTACCTTACATACTCGCAGCAGGATTGTATGTATTCTCATAGGGATGCCCCGTCTCAGCCGCTGATTGGTTGAGTGGAAGGTCTTTGACTGGCGCAGACACAAGGGACTGCAGTGGAGGACTGACACAGAGATGGGCACCACGGTGGTGATCTACTAGAAGACTTGTTAACCCCTTGTATAATGTTTGTAATGGCATTGTATTGTGAGCATCATTGCTTCTAATAGATTCATGCCTATAGCCGGACTGCAGGCCTTTCTCAAGGTCTTGGTACTATGGTAACCCATTGGCACATGGAAAGATGGTAATGGGCAGAGTGAGGGAGCATCCTCTTAAAAGGGCTCTCTGTCTTACAAGCTGTGTTGTGGATCCACATACTAGTAGCAATAGTAAAGTGGTGCTGGAGCAAGGTCAAGCCGCATGTCTTACAAGCTGCATATGACCACTATTAACCATGAAATGATTCCAGCGGTGGCTATTCAACCCAGCCCAGGCTCTTGTTGTAGTGCCCGTGCCATCCTCCTGACATAAGTGTACATCAGAGATCCTTAAAGGAAAAGTCTGATGGGGAAAAAAATTCAGTTTGAGCAGGGGGTGGGGGGAACATAATAAAGAAAGTATTTTTACGTACACCAGGGCCCGCTGGGATGCTCCTGGTATAACTCCAGCACGTCACAATTCGGCTGGTGGATGCTCAGCTCAGCCTGTCGGTGACTGGGGCGGGACTCTGCTGCAGTCACTGATTGGCTGAGCAGGCTATATCCCACCCTTTCCCGCAGTACCCCGAAGCTGGGAGAAAATGACATCTGGCAGGGTCTGGGAGCCCGGTGATGTGCAGTATGCTTTCTTTATTATGTTTCCCTTACCCCCAGCCGGCACTTGCCAAACTTCTCCTTTAATGCAAGGTAATACACAATGTGCGGTTGTGTCAGGGTGGGCCAAAGGGTTGAAGAACCTTTCCAGGTAGAAAAAGGGGTGTAAGGCTTGTCTCATGCTACATCTATGATGCAGTATTAGAATATACCATAAGGCTATGTTCACACTACGTAAAACTACGGCCGTAGTCCGAAACGCAAAACTACGGCCCTAGTTTTGCGGTTTATGCCTTGGTTTCACTATATATACGAACTACAGTCGTACAATGCACACTACGTATCAGACAACAGCCGTCGTTTTCACGGCTCCGTGAAAAATGAACATGTCATTTATTTCCGGCCGGAAATTTTCCAACTACGGCCGTGGATTTCAATGCGGCCGCGCACGGAATATTTCTTTCTGCAAAATTAAACTTGATTTTGAAATAAAAAAATTTCTATGTGGTTTATTGGGCTGGGCGCAGTATTCCAAATAAATGACTTGTTTCATCCCGCTCAGAGACAAGCTAGGAAGCTAAATTATACAACGGCTGTAGTCTCACGGCTAGACCGTATGGCCGTATTTCTACGGCCGTAGTTTCAGGCGCACACGTCCGGCTGGATGAAAACAACGGCCGTTAATTTACGTAGTGTGAACATAGCCTAACATTGGAAGGCCATAAACTGCAGGCAGGCTGGTGGGGGCAGGGAAATAATAAAGACATGAACTCACCCGTCCTTGTGCCACTGGGTCTCCCGTTCATAGCAGTCGACTGTCATCTTCAGCTGGAAACCAGGTCACGTATTCACCTTCACCAGATGAAACGTCATGGCCTGCAAGTCACCAGCTTATGTGACAGAGACCCAGGACCAGCACAGCTGAGGCACGCGGACGGGTGAGTTCAGTTCTTTATTATTTTCCTGCCTGCAGTTTTTGTCCTTCCATCGGACCTCTCCTTTAATGTATGAAAAAAGATTGTCATACTCTAAAGTCATTCTTGAAGTGCAACCTCAATACCCGCCCCCGCCATTCCTGGGGCATTTCTAATACTTGTATCCTCTTATATATCCATCAGGGCTGGGGTGTAGTTCCCATCTCTCCACTACTATATTTATGTCCCTGCCTGAATTATACACATCCATACACTTTCATTAGAAATAAACCTTATACATGATAGAATCTCGACTTTTTTTGTATACCAGTGAAAGTTTCTGTTCTTTATATAGCGTTTTAATAAGACGTAACAAGAAGTTATATCCGGGGGCAGACATTCCCATCCCACGTTCTTGCGTGAGCTGTGGACGGTGAAACTAGTTCCACCTCCCCCCATGCCTGCAGGTTGTAGAAATGCTGCTATATCTGGTATGGCGAAAGAATTTCGAGAAGCCGAGATAGGACTTAACTTGCAGGAAGCTGCTGGATCTGACAGCTAAGGGGGTGAGGCTGTGCACATAGGGAGGGGAGGTTAGGTAAACAGCTAGGCATCAATGAGAATCAATGAGATACTGCCTCCTATGTCTTCACAGAGGTTGCTATCCCAACCAGGCCTCCAGATTTGGAGATTCCTGATGATAGACATAGATGCACAGATAGAGAACATTATAGGTGCACTGACCTAAAATGTGTCTGCAAAGTTGAATACAATCTATTTCATTCTACTATATTGCTCTTTAACTGATGGACAAGAAGCCCAGAAGGATGTCACTACTTTATCTCCATAGACAGAAGTGACACCTTATACGCTGCACATCTAAGAGTTGTTGTAAAGCGAGATGCTGTGCAGGGCGGCTATCCTGGATTACCTTCACGAAAGCGAATGCAGGCCCAGGCTTGAGAGGCTCCTCTTCGTGTTCCTGTTGGTACAGCACATACTTCTCCACCCCATCATCTTCATACATCTTTCTCTCATTAACCATGTTGAACAGAACCCGGGAGGATACGGCGATGGTTATTGCATTCTGGGGCTTGGGCTGTAGATACAAAGCACAGAGTTATAGCGACATGCTAGGTTTATGCGCCGGGTTATTGCGGATACTTGGGGTACTTACCAGTCTGGGTTTCTTCTTAGGTGCAATGCTGTCGTAAAAGGCCTTGGCTGTTTTGGTGTCATGATGGCTCTCTGTTTCAGCTGTATTGGCCGGTGATGCTTGCGTGGTGTCCGGTGAGGGGGTATCCTTGGCTCCGCTCATGGCGTCGCTCTATTCTTGCACTGTGATGGATGCTGCAGCTGCTCGGTCACTATAGTCTGGAGATTCTAGTCCAGGTTCCTGTTCTCGCCGGCTATTGCAATACACGATGAAAGAGAAGTTTCAGTGAGAGCCGGTACTACTGTGCATTTACTATACAGAGTTAGGACACTTCCTTGTTTCTTACGTAAAAAGACAAGACAAGAATAGGAAGCAGAACCAACGCCCTCTGCTCAGTGACTCACCCTGGGAGGTGTGTAAACCAGTGCAGAAGAATGTAGGGGAGGTCGGGCAAGGGAGTGACGAAACTCAACTCATATACATAGCAGGCAACCAAAATGGCCTGGGCGGGCACTGCTGCACAGGACTGCTCGGCCCTCCTGTGTGCTTCTGTATACAATGCCCTCCCCTCTGTATGAGATTCTCTATGGGAGCAGAGCTGACTGTGTTATTTAGAGGGAATTTGCTACTACTGATGACAACCTCAGCTTTACTACACCTGGCAAACTCAGTTCTGAAACACGTGGCAGAGGGAGTTTTGCTACATAGGAGGATACATCATGGAAAAAGCAACAGTTTATTTTACCAAATTGGGAACTCTTTCCGTGTTCCCATCATAGCTAAATATATCTGCAGCAAACAGACCCGTAGTTCAGGCTTTTTTCACACCACTCTTTTGTGGTATTTGTCATATGCATCGGGAAAATCTTGTTGCACATACGACAAACTTATTCATAGACCCCAATTACGATGGAGGTCATAAAAGTGTAATTTTGGACTGGTTTCCATTGAGTTCTCTTGTTTGATACATACTGTATTTTTCATGTTTTGTTTTAAAAACAAAAATCTATCTATCTATCTCCTATTATCTATCTATTATCTATCTCCTATCTATCTCCTTTCTATCTATCCATCCATCTATCTATCATCTATCTCCTATCTATCTATCTATCTCCTATCTCTCTCCTATCTATCTATCTATCTATCTATCTATCTATCTATCTATCTATCTATCTATCATCTATCTCCTATCTATCTATCTCCTATCTATCTCCTATCTATCTATCTATCTATCTAAATCAGAAGAATACCGCAGCACTCATGGGATAGAATTCAACACAACGTGTTTATTTCCCCAAACCGCGACGTTTCGCTCTCCACACTGAGAGCTTTTTCAAGCTCAGTGTGGAGAGCGAAACGTCGCGGTTTGGGGAAATAAACACATTGTGTTGAATTCTATCCCATGAGTGCTGCGGTATTCTTCTGATTTATATAACTTATACCGGGTGGTCACTGGTATATACCGCTTGGCACCACATTCATCGCTACACGAGTGCTGCATTCACTCTGAATTTCTTATCTATCTATCTATCTATCTATCTATCTATCTATCTCCTATCTATCTCCTATCTATCTCCTATCTCTATCTATCTATCTATCTATCTATCTATCTATCTATCTATCTTCTATCTATCTATCTATCTATCTCCTATCTATCTATCTATCTATCTTTCTCCTATCTATCTATCTATCTATCTATCTATCTATCTATCTATCTATCAATCTTCTATCTATCTATCTTATCTATCTATCTATCTCCTATCTATCTATCTATCTATCTATCTATCTATCTATCTATCTATCTATCTATCTATCATCTATCTATCAATCTTCTATCTATCTCCTATCTATCACCTATCTATCTATCTATCTATCTATCTATCTATCTATCTATCTATCTATCTCCTATCTATCTATCACCTATCTATCTATCTATCTATCTATCTATCTATCTATCTATCTATCTATCTATCTCCTATCTATCTATCTCCTATCTATCTATCTATCTATCTATCTATCTATCTATCTATCTATCATTTTATTTTATTCCCCCCATATATATATATATATTTATCCCAGGCAGATCAACCAACAGATCATGATTTGAGGATATCCCATACAAAGGACACCTGTGATAACACCTGATGCACCCGATGAGTATAATTATATCACCTGTGAAATACTAAGGAAATCTTCAAAACATGACCTGTTGGTAAGGTTTGAGGACTGGAATTGAGAAGCACTGCCCTATAGTATAAAAACATCTCAGAAAAACGGCAATGTACAATGTGCACTGAGGCTGATTTTGCTGTGCTCAGACTCCTTACCAATCTCCTAAAGCTACATTCTTCATCCATTGTCTTTATACCTTTGTTCACAAAAAATTGGATGTGAACTGTGACTGTGGGAAGTGGTCGGTTGCAAGAAACAATGATGTGAAAACTGCTCCCATTTTCTATCTGCATAGTCAAAGTACTTATTAACATTAAAGGGGTTATCCAGCGCTACAAAAACATGGCCACTTTTCCCCCTACTGTTGTCTCCAGTTCAGGTGCGGTTTGCAATTAAGCTCCATTTACTTGAATGGAACTGAGTTTCAAAACCCCACCCAATCTGGAGACAACAGTAGGGGGAAAGTGGCCATGTTTTTGTAGCGATGGATAACCCCTCTAACATTACTCCCTATAATAGTAGTGAGTCATAATGTCAGTACACAGAGCCTTAGTGCCCCTAAATAACAGGCATATCCAAAGCCATTTGGTGGTGCCTTGGATTACGAGCATAATCCGTTCCGGGACCGCGCTTGTAGTCCAAATCCACTCTTAAATCAAAACAAATTCCCATAAGAAATAATTGAAATGCAGACAATTGGTTCCACACCCCAAAAATAATGCTTTTTATTCTGAATAACATGTAAGACAAATGAAACAAACGTTTAGAAACAGCTGAATATGTGATATTATAAGTTACTGCACAGTACAGCAATCAACATGTGGTGTATAATGTATAGTAACTGCATAAGGATGGAACTGCAGATCCCCATAATGCAGTAGTGTAGTACAATAGAATAGAGAAGCAGGGCTGCTGTCAGAGGTTTGCGTGGTCACATGACTGCAATGGGGAAGGGGTGTGTTCATTCTGGACCAATTAGATAGTGAGAATCCCAGAGCTGTCAGGAGGACAGTGACAGAAACTTTTTATACAGCAGTGTGAATGGCTGAGTGTGAGAGCAGGCACATTATAGCAGAAGAAACTATAGCTAAGTGTGAGTGCACACACATTATAGCAACAGTGTGTATAGCTGAGTGTAAGTGCAGGCCCATTATAGCAACAGTGTGTATAGCTGAGTGTAAGTGCAGGCACATTATAGCAACAGTGTGAATGGCTGAGTGTAAGTGCAGGCACATTATAGCAGCAGTGTGTGTAGCTGAGTGTAAGTGCAGGCACATTATAGCAGTCCTGTCCCCTGATGCAAGCCCCAGCCTAAAGTGGATATGCTATGTTTTGAAAGGTGAGGGGGACTTCCTGGGTCAGAGTACAGGGCTGTAGACCCCGCTATGCAGACTCTGCCGCTCCCCCACTCCCCCTGCCACCCAGTACAGGAAGCTCTTAAACCAAAGCAATGCTCTTAAACCAAGTTACAGTTTTGAAAAACTGCGCTTTTATTGCCAAGCGCTCTCAATCCAAGTTACTCTTAAACTGAGGTACCACTGTATTACCTTATAATGGCTACAACTGTACCCACATCATAGCGCCGTCTAGAAAAGTCCATGTGTTTTAGTATTAAAAGAGTTAGGCTATGTTCCCACTGAGCAAAACTAGCGGAATTGTCCGCTGCGGAATGCCGTTAGCCTCCCGCTCATAATGGGAGTCTATGGGAGGCGCGCGCTCATACTCTATCCGCGCTGAAGAATGAACATGTTAGTTCCGCTAGTTTTGCTCAGTGGGAACGGGGCCTAATGATATCAACTTCTAATTTTCCAACTGGGCGAAAGTTTAAGACACCCCTACCTTCCCAATGGAATCCATCTGCTGTTTTAACATTGGCTTTGGTCTTGAAAGGATGACCTAATGTTGGCTTAAAGAAGTTTATCACTTTCTCCCCCCATTCCCAGATCAGAAGATTTATTTTAGTACAGAGTGAGGAAAACATGCCAAGGACCTTGCCTCATTGCTCGTAAGAGGGCTTGACAAATTGAAGCCACTTAGTTTTATCTCGGTAGAGTCCCATAGTGGCCCATGAACTTCAGCGTTCATACGAGCAATTTGGTATAAGCAAATTCTTGCAGACCTTCTAAGATATCATAACTCACGATTTCTGTTGGGTCTTTTATCATTCCTACTCAACAATATCATTTGTTTTTGTAAGTGATTTAATATGCTTTTTGGCTCTTGTGTCGCCTCGATAAGTTTCTACCTGGATCCGGAGGGCCTCTCTATAACGGGAACATTTCATATTCTCATAATTACTAGACAATCTTTTAGAATAATGTGAATCCCCCACCTCCTTGGCAAAATATATAGCTTATTATATGTCTATTTTAACATTTCAGTTTAAAAAATAAATAAATAAAAACTAAATATTGAAAAATTGGAGAAGGCATAAAATGCTTTCAGAAAGTCTCCAGACCCTTTCACTTTTCCATGCTTTTTATGTTGGGGCCTAAAAAAAAAAAAAAAATCCCATGATTCCGAGCAATAATAATGTTATAAATCTTCTGGGCTATGAAGCCACAAGGCTTTGCATCTGGATATGGGGATCTTCTGCCATTTGTCTCCTTCTCCTTTTCTGCAGATCCTCTCTTCTTCTCCTTCTTCTCCTTCTTCTCGATCAGGTGTGATGGGAACCGTCGATGGATGCCATTTTCAGGTTTCTTCAAAGATGTTCCATTGGGCTCAGGCCAGGGCTTTGGCTGGGTCACTTAAGGACATTCTCAGAGTTGTCCCTCCTTTTACATGGTCCAATGTGGGGCCATGCAAGAACACAAATGAGCACCAATCAGTGAGATCAGCGCTTGTTTGCAGTGCTTTTACACTGACAAATTAGTTGAGAGTCCAGGCCGCATGATCAATCCCTGTATCTCTAGTGCGGCCATGGAAACTGACAACACAGATATACATGTATCTGTGCTGTCAGTTTCCAGATCACGCAAGCAGTACATACTTACCTTATGTGCTGCTGTGTGATCCGGCATCTAGTTGCCGCTGTATCTTCAGCCCTCTCCACCTCCAGGATGCTTTTTGCAAACTTCCGGAGGCGTTCATGCTTTGTTTACTGAGGAAAGACTTTATATTCTATGCAATAAAGCCCACATTTGTGGAGGCAACAGTGATATTGCCCTTTTGGAAAAAATTTTCACCTGAACACAGGATCTTAGGAGCTCAGCAAGAGCGACCATTGACCCTTAGGACCGAATTACACCAAGGGGTTAAGAAGAGGAAGTGAGCGCCGACCTCATACCTCCTCATTCCTGATTGTTGTTTGTGCTATTACATACACAAACAGTGAGCAAGAGGAGCATGGGGGTTAAGGGGGTGGGCTGGCTTCCTCTGACGATCCTCAGATCATTGAGGTGGCCCATTGAGAAGAGCCGTGAACTGCTACACAGATTTGAAAACACTAAACTGTGGAGCTGTTTGGGTTCACACTTGTCCCATTGCTCCGCTGTTTCGTTGAAACAGAAAAGTGGATCCATTGCAGAATACACCCTAACAGAGCTCAGAGAAGCGCATATAACTAAAATAGTCATGGGATGGATCTACTGGGTTATATGGATTTGATAGACTAGAATGTTGAATATAAAAAATTTCCCATTGTTCACCCTAAGACTATGTGGGCTACTTTAGGGAAGGGGGGACCTATCCAGACCTCTGCGTTCTCAACTACAGGGACTCTTATCACCTAGTCTGAGTGGCGATGAAAACACTACCCGGTATGATCTTCTGCCTTTGGCTGTCTGTGGGCACCGAGTGACATGAGTAATGCAGGCCCCCTTCCTAATAGAGCTAGTTGTTGGGGAGACCCCTTAGGAATCCTAGTGCTTGTAGCAGAGTTCTCGGCTTTAACTGCACTTTTCTGACTGCTGACTCGGTTAGTACCTTCTGCAAACTCTTTGCAGGGTTTTGTAGAGAACAATCTAATATCCCTCAGTGCTGAATAGGTTTTCCTCTGCAGTGAGTGTTTTCTTGCCAGACATGGCTGCTCTGGAACTCTTTTAAAAGAAATACTAACTACCTCAATCACTGTAACCCCACTAGCCTACTCTCCAACTCCTTCTCCTTAGTCTCCTGGACTAAACTGGTGTTACCTCACCCTGTAGGGAGCTCTGGTTGGGTGCCCTGGGGGCGGGACTACCATCCTGCATTGCTCCGCCCCCCAATCTGTTCTGATTAAATCACATCTCTACTTCTTAGCTTCTGAGACATTACCAGTAATGGCTTTCCACTATGGCTCCTGGCGGTTTTACAGGAGCGTATTACAGATACAAGTTCGACCACTGACATAAGCTCTACAGGCAATCTGGCCTCTTGGGGCCCCATATCAACTTCAATGCCCCTCCATACATATCCATACATCATCTGTGATATAAACTTGGGTAGGCTGCGGCATGATAACCTTGTAGATTTGGCCATGTTTAGTACAAATTGCATCTTGGCAGTGCTGGAGCATTATACATGTTATTATAGATGCTGAATATGTGTTTCCAGCACAAAGATAAGAACTCCGGCTTTATGATTCATTGTAATCCTTGGAGTCTGTTTGACTTTCTTTTCATTCTCGATTGTTTTGTTTTCGTTTTACGGAGCCAAATCTTATGGTCGCGGCTCTGATGTTGTGACGTAAGGTAATAGATACGTCCGACCTTCACGCAGATTTTCTCTTTTCTTATAGCTAAATGTTATCATTATACAACCCTACGGTCAGCCCATACCTATGTACAATATTGGACAAGTGGCAAGTGAAAAGTTTTATTCATCATCTCGATCTGTGTTGTCTCTTACTATTGTTCAGCCCAAGTTTTTAGTCTGTTTTATAAATCTTGTATATCATAAAAGGGGTCATGACTCTTCTGTTCTCCTCTTGCTAAGGTTACACAATTAAGAGTGAATATTGAGGTTTGGAGAATAGTCAAGAAAAGATTATGATGGAGCTCGAAAAGATAACATGTTGAAGAATGTCACTATCCATTAAAGAATCTCAAGTCTTAAGTACTTATCAGCTGCTGTATGTCCTGCGGGAAGTGGTGTATTCTTTCCAGTCTGACACAGTGCTCTCTGCTGCCACCTCTGTCCATGTCAGGAACTGTCCAGAGCAGGAGAGGTTTTCTATGGGGATTTTGCTGTGGACAGTTCCTGACATGGACAGCTGTGGCAGCAGAGAGCACTGTGGCCAGACTGGAAAGAATACACTACTTCCTGCAGGACATACAGCAGCTGATAAGTATGGAAAAACTGGGACTTTTTAAACAGAAGTAATCTACAAATCTGTATAGCTTTCAGACATCGGTTGATTTAAAAACAAAAGAATCATTTAAATTCACCAGGGGAGTTTATGTTGGGGGCTTAGATAGCAGTCATACTTTCAGAACTACAATGTCAGACAACAGAAGGGAGGAAGGTAGCAAAATGATGCTGATAAGTGTGAATAGGACATGTTCTGCTATTTATGGACTAAAATGGGGCCAGCATACACACTCACCCTTGTGAGCCCGACGTTTGTTCCCTTCGCTTGAGTGGCATTACTTGTGCTTTAGGGAGCCGAGAGAACAGGGCTGCTGGGTAAATATATATGTACTTTTGTGTGGGCCAGTGGCTGTTTGGGGTGGTGGTGGCTGTCTGGGGGGTGGGGGGTGGATTTGTGGTCTGTTGGCTGTCCGGGAGGAGAGTGGGGGAGTTGTCCAGCCAAGCCCTGGGGTTTGGTGTGGGCCAGCGGCTGTCAGGGGGAGGGGCATACAGGATGCATAGCGCCCCATACAATTTTTATATACGAATCCTAGCTACGTATCTGCTTACTGCTCACTATACTTATCTTTATCACAACTCTCAGCGCCAGGTGGTAGCAAAGGGCGGTAGCATGCTGGTGCCAGAGGGTACCATGATAGTACCCAGAGGGCACCCAACGGTGCTGTCCGAGAGATTCCAGACCCCACTGCAAAGCAGCTCCTACCCTCTCGACAATCGCCGGTCGAGGTGGGCCTTTGGTGGACACTTCCTATACGTCAAGAAGAAAAGGAGAAAGCGACAGGCGGTGGAAATCCTTGATATAGTGGAAAAAGTTTATTTGGACCCAACCTTACCCAGAGTAGAGAAGGGCCAGAAAGGGAGATCTAACACATCTGTGCCTAATTTCGACACGTCATTCATGACAATGTGTAACTCTTTATATCTCCTGCAGGGTTGATACGGGGAAACTGAACACTTATTGCTAAGTTTCCTCAAGGCTTATAGCTGATTGCTAACGGTTCCGGGACAACCAGTTATAAGCTGATTTTTTGGAGACCTTTGTAGCCAGAAGTCATCCTAAAAACAGAGCAACCTCTTTGGGGAGATTCACACTGGTTTACTACGAGGCTAAGAGCCCTTCTCCACATTCTGGTAGGAAAGATTATAGCCTAAATGATATCCAGGGAATTCATACTGATTTCACATCTCACATTATACCCTACCGAATGCCCCTTAATTTCATCCAATCATAGTAACTGGCTCGGCGTAATTGCCGGCATTACACTCTAAATGATACATAATTTAACAAACACTTCAAGCTTAACGACTCTATTCCCTAAACAATTTCACTGCAGTATACATATAGGATCTTGTGACATTCTGGAAGACTATTTGCCACATGGACGGGAGATGAGGGCGGTGACGGTTATTCAAAACTCGTGGAGTAAATCTTGGGAAAAATACACCAAAAAAAAAATAAAATAAAAATGCTCCTAAATGACAGCTGAAGAACAGGCAGCCATGTAAATGAAGGCTGTGTGCACCCCGCTAGTTTATTTGCTCTATCACTATAATGACAATTTAGTTACATAAGGCCTTTCAAAGTGGACCCGTTCTTGTTTCCATTTCCATTCTACCATTAAACAAGCCTTCATCTTCTAGAAAGCTCAATGCTTTAAAAAATAAATCACCTCTACCTCTGCGACTGCCAAGTTAAATAGCTCCAGTTTCTGGCAATTATGTAATTTCCAGATTTGTTTCAATGACAATTGCTGATAAGTCAATCGTCAAGGAGAGAAATGTTCCAGACCCCGGACTTTATTAGTTTGTCCTTCACTGATGTATGTAAAATAATCTTTCTTTTTCTCTTTCATTATTTCTTTTTTTTGCTTTCGGCTTTCATCATAACGGTTTAGCTCTGGGTAATGTCAAAAGTAAGTGTTTAAAACAAAAGAAAATTAGATATTTACAAGAAAAAGTATCCAACAAAAAACAATAGAAACGTATAGGGGATAAAATTGCATAAATTTTTATTAATCCCAAAAAAGACATAAAACAAAACAAACAAAAAAAAAGCTAAGGGAGTAGAGACATAAGTATAAATCACAAGTGTCAGCCTAGTCCCAGCAGAGGAAAGGTAAAGGCGAGGTTCCCCTCAGATAGATGCGACATGACCAATGTAACCTGTAAACAGTATACATAAGAAAATGTTGCAAATGGAGAAGAAAGAAACAAGCACTCACCAATTGGAGGATACTGTAATAATCCAACGTTTATTTGTATCAAAACGTCATTAGTGCAGGGAGGGGAGAGTGTAGAGGGAGTGTGTCCTCACTGATGGACGACTAGTTTTGCGCTGGGCGGCGCTTCTTCTGGTCAAGGACTGCGTGAAGCTTAGGGAGGTGTGGATTAAATAGGTTACAGTGTGAATGTTAAAAAATAACAAAAAGTTCTTAAAAATGTTGCTAATTCATTATGTTCATTTAAGGAATCCAAAGTCTTTCCTTTTGAATAAGAATCTGTCGTTGGTTTACCATTTCCAACCTTTAAAATCGAAGGCACTTAACATTACCCTGATGAGCATGCTCAACATGTTTAATTAACCTTGGCACTCCTTTACCGCATTGTACCCAATAGCAACACTCCTTGAATCTGGTAGACAGTGCCCGTTTGGTCTTACCAATGTTAAAGTGTCAGTAGTCATAAATAACAGCGTAAACTACGTGGGTGCTTTTGCAGGTAATGAAATCCTTGACATGACACTGTACCATTAAGACAGACATACGCTGTTGTAAGCATCCGGGGAGAGTAATTGCAACGTTTATTGCCCTCAGGCAACGTACTCCTAAGCCAACTCTCTAGCTTGGGGGGCTCCTAAGGTTTAATGGCATCTTCCAAGGTCCTATTTTTGCGGTGGGAGCGATTTACATGCGTCTTTTTGGCTAAGATCAGAGTGCTGCTCTAAGATCCTTCAATGTTTTCTAATCATGTTCCCTATGATGGAATTCATGGGGGAATCATCAAAAATAAATGTGAATCTCTCAGGGCCGGTCTGTTTCTTCTCACCCCTACTAGAGAGGAGTTCTTGTTACATGCTTGTGCTTGTGATCCTAGGAGGGTAAGCTCTCTCCTCCAGGAGAGACTCTAGGTCCTCAGCCTGACATTCAAAGCCTTCAAGGGAATTGTTGACCTTTCTTATACGTAGCATTTGGCTATAGGGGATAGCATTTTTTAAATGATCGGACGTCCCCAAGTTGCTTGCGCACCTTTAGCAAACTGTACCGCTTAGGTGGACGTGGATGTTCAGGAAAAAATTTTTTTAGCTGTCTTGCTATCATTAGCACAAGATGTAACATGAGTGCGCAGCAATGAAGGTAAATGAGGGTAATGAATTTGCAGCATTTTTATGAATGTTTTGTTATTTTTTAACACTGTAACCTATTTAATACACACTTCTTTGAATTTCATGCAGTCCTCGACCTGAAGAAGCACCTCTCAGCACGAAACTAGTTGTCTATCAGTGAGAATGCACTCACTGTACATTTTGCCCTCCTGGAGAATGAGAAAGCGTTGGAGGGAGTTGTTGGTCGGGAGGGAGCGTCCTTCCATGTTCCTGCTAGCGTGTTGTTACTGAAACAAAGGTGTAATTTTCTGGTAAGTGCCGCTGAAGAATCTCTTTATTATAATAACTCTATAGCAGTTTACAGTGCCCAGTGAGTGAATAATATGGGTTGTCTTCCCTGGTCCCAGTGAATTCCTATAGGCACTTAGTTACTTGGTAAACTGGACACTTAGTTGGCAGCTACAACAAACAATCCCCCATAATCAGCCCTCCTGCCTTATCCTCTCCTCTCTGTCTCCTCCTGCTCTGTTAAAAAACAAATGGTGCAACAGCAACCCACAGGTGTAAGGGCCTACCGTACATACTCCTCCCAGCGTTAATTTTTTTTTTAGAAAAAAGTGAGGATCTTAGCAAACTATTTGATCAAACAGAGTGTACCATGTCGCCAACGTTAAGGCGTCCTCGAGACATGGACCCTACTCTAGCATTAGCCATTGCTAGTGTGAATATGCTAGAGTAGGGTCCATGTCTCGAGGACGCCTTAACGTTGGCGACATGGTACACTTTGTTTGATCAAATAGTTTGCTAAGATCCTCACTTTTCTAAAAAAAAAATTATATTTTAATTTTTAATATCTACAGAGTAGGTGTTTGCCGTGTGTATGCTGGGAGGAGTATGTACGATAGGCACTTACACCTGTGGGTTGCTGTTGCACCTTTTGTTTTTTGTCTGTACTTAAGCCACAAGCAGCGTGCAACCTGCAGTGTGAACAGAGTCATAGATGTGCTGCCAAAATTTCCCTTTTTTTCTGTATATTGCTCTGTTAGTCTCTCCCTGCTCTGCTGTAACTGCCTGCTGCCATCCTGCTCTCTCCTCTACACACGGTTGATTGGCTGGCTACATTATTATATAGGGGGAGAGGGGGAGGTGCTGACACTTAGTTGGCAGCTACAACAAACAATCGCCCATAATCAGCCCTCCTGCCCTATCCTCTCCTCTCTGTCCCTATATTGCTCTATTAGTCTCTCCCTGCTCTGCTGTAACTGCCTGCTGCCATTCTGCTCTCTCCTCTACACACAGCCCATTGGCTGGCTCCATTATTATATAGGGGGAGGGGGGAGGTGCTAACATCACAGAGGGGCCTGCAGCTGATTGGATGGGCGCTAGGGATTATGGTTAACCCCTTTCTCCCGCTTAGTGACGCTCCAGGCACCATTTTTTTTTTCTTTGCTAATTTTCTTAAAGAATTGGTGAAAATTCAATTTGCTCATCTCTAGTAGGAACCGTTATTTTTAGTGGTACATCTTTATAATTTTTATATATAGGTTTTTGATATAAGGGATATATACATCTTTTTCTCAATTGTCCACTTCCATCAAAGTAGTCAACACTCACCTCTACAGTGAAGACCTCACAAGTTCTTCATCCATTCCAATATACAGTGGTGCCTTGGATTACGAGCATGATTCAATCCGGGATCGCGCTTGTAATTCAAATCACTCTTAAACCAAAGCAAATTTTCCCATAAGACAATTGGTTCCACACCCCAAAAATAATGTTTTTTTTATTCTGAATAACATGTAAAACAAATGAAACAAACATTCAGAAACAGCAGAATATGTGATATTATAAGTTACTGTACAGTATAGCAATCAGCATGTGGAGTATAATGTATAGTAAGTGCATAATAATGAAAAACAAGCAGCGGTTTGTAGATACAGGATGGAGCTGCAGATCCCCATAATGCAGTAGCGTAGTACAACAGGCTAGAATAGAGAAGCAGGGCTGCTGTCAGAGGTCTGTGTGGTCACATGACAGCAATGGGGAAGGGGTGTGTGTTCAGCATGGACCAATCAGGAAGTAAGAATTACAGAGCTGTGCAGGAGGACAGTGACAGAAACTTTTCTATACAGCAGTGTGAATGGCTAAGTGTAAGTGCAGGCACATTATAGCTGGTGTGTATAGCTGAGTGTAAGTGCAGGCACATTATAGCAGCAGTGTGTATAGCTGAGTATATGAAGCATGAAAGAATAAGCAGGGTATATGTGGGCACATACATGCAACACTCTCTGTCCGGGGACAGCTATGACGAGATTATCTCCACAGTCCTGTCTCCTGATGCAAGTCCCAGCCTGAAGTGGATCTGCTATGATTTGGAAGGTGAGGGAGACTTCCTGGGTCAGAGTACAGGGCTGTAGACCCTGCTATGCAGACCATGCCCCTTCCCCACTCCCCCTCCCACCCAGTACAGGAAGCTCTTAAACCAAAGCCATACTCTTACACCAAGTTACAATTTTGAAAACTGTGAGCTCTTCTTGCAAAACGCTCTCAATCCAAGATACTCTTAAACCAAGGTACCACTGTATATGGAAAGTATATAGTCAAAATCCTGCTGATGGTTCAGTCCACCAATCCGGCCACTGTTGTCCTCATAGAGGATGTAGCAACAAACCAGGTGATGGTAACTTTAAAGAGAGGACAAAGACAAAGGACAGATACAAAATGGACCTGGTGAGACCTACCACAAATACTACCAGCAAAATGCACTCACTCATGGGGTCTCATGTCTCATGCCCCCTAAAAACTTATGTATTATGAGGCCAAAAGGTAAATGGATTTAGATTGACTCTAAAGGTTGCGTCTTTCATGTCTTTATAATATTATTAGACAGTCAGGCTGCTTCCCATCAATAGACACAGAACAAAAGCAGGTTACAATAGCAAAACACGCTAGGAGCCGGACCTGTGGTCTTGAAGGGCTGGTGTTCTCAGCGTGCGTGAAATCACTTCCTCGGGGAGGCAGTTCTGAGGGACGCACACATTGTTATAATTACGGGCGTCCCTGGAGGAGCCGTCCAATTCACACACACATAGAAAACAGAGAATTCCTGGTCACATCAAAATGAATATCACATTTCAAACACAATGCAGAACCCATCACATGCGGATAAATAACCGGAGAGCTGGAAAGAAAAGAAAGGCCTGTCAGGAGCGGGAGGAAACGACGCGGACTAATCACATGTACACTGCGCTATATACACCTGTTCAGTTATAAATCAGAATATATCTAATATGACTCCTCCCCCCCCCCCCTCAAAAAGCTTAAATTTCCTGCTTTCTTATTTACTGTTGTTATTAATTTCCTGAAAACAAAATGTTCAACTCAATTGGTCATTTATTTTCTTTCCAACCATATTATACTGGCAGTAATGTGCTCCAACAGCCGGGTGTATATGGTGTATATCAGAGATGGGAAGCCAAAAATACAAAAATACCATAGCACTCCTTATCGGTCTCTTCCAGACTCAGGACATTTAAGGAAGTCTCTAAATAAATAAGGATGAAGCAAAGTTACCGATCCTGTAGCCCAGCAGGATAGAGTCCATACAAATGCGCAAAAGGTAACAGCATCCAGACGTTGTAAAGTGCAAAAAAGTAAAGTGCTTTATTCCATCATAGCTATAACATAGCAGCAACGTTTCGACCTATGAGGTCTTTCTCAAGCCGATCAAGACCCCATAGGTCGAAACGTTGCTGCTATGTTATTGCCATGATGGAATAAAGCACTTTACTTTTTTGCACTTTACAACGTCTGGATGCTGTTACCTTTTGCGCATTTTTAGAGATGGGAAACCTTCAGCCAAATCAGCTGTTGTCAGAAAGTGCCAGAGATTTGTGATTTACTTCTTCAATAAAAAACTCTCTACTTTTCCAGCACTTATCAGCTGCTGTAAGTCATAGACGTAGATAAAGTTATGTAGGACATATAGCAGCTGATAAGTACTGGAAGACTAGAGAGTTTTTTTTAATACTTTCTACTTTTTTAATACTTTGACAGCAGTTGATTTGAAAGATTTTTTTTTTTCTGCCCGCTGGAGTACCCCTTTAAATAGACCCTCTCGGGTGCTGGAGCTTATCTAAGGAGTTGAGCCTTTTCATTATGCAGCCTAAAATTTTATATATTTTTTTTTTCTCCTTACCTTCTAGGCTATAGTGATTTTATTTCTCCATCTACAGGACCAAGTAAGGTATTGTTTTTTTCAGAAACAAGTTTACTTTGTAATGGCATCTGTCAATTTACCATAAAATGTATGACGGAATAAATAATATTTAATAAATAATATTTATAAATAAGATTTCTGGGGTGAAATTGAAAAAACTGTTGGTACTGCCACCCATGGAAAGGAAGGTGTGTCAGTGCTTCACAGAGTCTCTTTAGCATAAATATAATCTTGTTTACTCTAAAGATACTTGAGGTAGGCAGCAGATCATACAGCTTTGCCTTGTTACAAGACACTTGATAAGTTACTTAATACTTTAGAGTCTAGATCTGTACTGAGAGTAGAAGGAGTGATACAGTCGTGCTCACTGAGTTGCGTGATGAGAGGAAGAAAAGAGGATCAGAAGAGCAGAGAGGAGGATGTCGAGAGAGTCCCAACCCAAGTAGTACTGTGCTCTGCCAGAACTTCGGAGGTAGAAATAGAAGAATACTTGAGAGAAGAGAGAATACTTGTGCCTGTGTTTTGACTCTTTTGGTCTTTGCACCACCTATTGCCCACCAGTGTCAAGTGACCTGTCCTAGAGGGTGACACAAGCCCCAGATCTTGTTACCTGGGATGAGCGCTATGCTGAGGGTTTCCCACTTACACCCGCACTGCGAGTTCCTAGGCTTTTAGCAATCCGGATCAGTTCCTTACTTCTTTATGGATACTGTCCTGCACAGTGTTCCTCTGGTCTACGGCGTGATCCCTGACTTGTCCTCTTTTAGGGAAGCTTAACACTGCATAGTGTGGAGTGAGGTTGCTTGAGGAGAAACTGTAAGGAGTGTCCTACCTCTACAGAGTCTAAAGACAAAGACCCTACACTTCCTCTACTTATGTGACTTCCTTCCTACAGCACATGTAAGGTGTGCTGTGAATGGGTGAGGAGTGCGTATGTAAAAAGTAAAGAGAGAGATGATAGGTGACAAGAAGAAAGAACTCTCATTGGTGTGCAGATCCATGTGGTACATAAACAAACAATAACCCTTTGGGTACTACAGCTGGGTATACATACTTGCAATAATGACATATTGTGGCAAAACTCTGGTACTACTACATTACCACTTACCAAGTACAGGCTTTTATGAAGGGTGTAACCAATAGCAACACCCGTAGTGGGACACCACACTATGTTAAGTGGTTTCCCAATCCACATAAAGTTCCGCTATTTTTAGTCCCTGATCCGTTAAGTTTAGGCTGTAATTACATCTGGGTGCATCCGTATCCACGTGCACATTCGCATAAAATGTTGAACTGGTTAAAAAAGGAAAAAAAATTAACTAGTTTGCACATTTTTCTTGAAAAACACAGTTTCCATGGATCCCATAGATTTCTATTGGCTAATCCATGCCTTAATCATGTCCGAGTTATGACATGTCCTATTTTTTCCCGGTACGCATCGTCTGAACAGACTCAATTCAATGGATTCCATGGCTCCTAGAATTATCCTGGGTCGCAGATCCACGATCACGAACTGTTTCACAGAATGTGTGAATGCAGCCAAAGGGCCCTATTACACGGAGCGATAATCGTTCGAATTGGCCCGCCTTTATCGCTCCATGTAATAGAGACAATGATCAGGCGCCGTGATTTAGGTTTGGACCAAAAATCTTCAGGGGCGGCCGACGGCTGACGATTGCTCAAACAACTGATACCTTACCTCTCCCCAGTTTTCTCTCCTATATTCTGCAGCTTCCCGGTCTTTGCGGCAGCAAACTATTGGCAAGAAGAAGGAACAATGTCAGTAATTTCCCTGGGGGAAAAAACTGTAGTTGAAGAGGTCGAGGTCGGGGCAGGTAAAGATATTTGGCACAACAATAAATAGACTGAAGGGCAAAGCAGGCTGAGTCAAAACACAAGACAGGTCTATATTTAAAAAAAATAGGAACACAATTGTAGAATTCTGGGATCAAATGGAATTTTGCTCTATTTGCCCAGACAGTATACAATGGGAAAGGGCCCTTAACAGTCTGTGATGTCTTTGTGATGGCATTGACTGAAGGGATGATAATTTAGCAGGAGCTGGCCCTTTAATTTAATAGCATGTATGTGTGAGAGCAGGCATCACATCTAAAAGGAACCACGATTCATCTCTAAAGACAGTCTGGTATGAGTGCATAGCAGTCCAGGTTTCTTGGAGACATGTCTAGCAGTCAGCTATCTCGCACCAAGAAGTACACTACTCAAAGTAGCATCTGAGAGTCTTGTTATACAGCAGTGGGGGAAGCACTTTTACGCCATCTTGTGGGAGACCTCACCTGTAACCATTACTTAAAAGCTGCAAACTGAAGTTTGCAGCAATCTGACATTTCTATCTGGGTGCAATATTTATTGTATTTTCTGTCAATGAGTTTATGTTAGAGATGAGTGAACAGAATCTTCCGAATTGAGATTCATTACAAACTTTGCAAAAAGTTAAAGTAGTACTCCGGGCGGGGGTTATTTTTAGGGTATGGACGGGGAAGGGATCGAGATAGAGGCCGCCTGTCACTTACCTCCCCAGTTCCAGTGACGGGTCCCGGATCGTGCCGCCCCGTTCTCCCGTCCAGCCACCATTTCCTGGTCTGAGCTGTGGCTTGAGACGTGACGTCTCAAGCCAGCTCAGCCATTCAATGGTCGGAGCGGAGTCCCGCCTCGGCCGCTGAATAGCTGAGTTGCGGCTTGAGACGTCACGTCTCAAGCGGCAGCTCAGACCAGGAAGAGGCGGCCGGACAGGAGAAAGGGGTGGCACAATCTGGGACCCAGCGCTAGAACCGGGGAGGTAAGTGACCGGCGGCCTCTATTTCCGCCCCTTCTCTGGCCATACCCTAAAAATAATCCCCGCCCAGAGTACCCCTTTAAGAACAACGGTTCAGGGAAGAAAAAGAGCGCTGCACCTCACACCTATGGCTGACACTAGTACCTCTTGGCTGCATAAAAAACATCAGAATTTTGTGTATGAATTGATCAAGCCACACTGCCCCATGTACTGCGTGCAGGTATCTGATACACATGGGTCCCTACACTAAGTCCACACTGTGCCAGTCAGCGACCACCACCCCCGCAGGCATGCACAGTCAGGGAAGGAGGAGGAGAAAAGAGAGAAACAAAATACGGTTCAGGGAAGAAAAAGAGCGCTGTACCTCACACCTATGGCTGACACTAGTACCTCTCGGCTGCATAAAAAACATCAGAATTTTGTGTATAAATTGATCAAGCCACACTGCCCCATGTACCTCGTGCAGGTATCTGATACACATGGGTCCCTACACTGTGCCGGTCAGTGACCACCACCCCCGCAGGCGTGCATGGGCAGGAAAGGGGGGCCGTGGAATGGCCCTGCAACCCCCATGCCACAGGACCAGACCCAAAATGCCCCCCCCCCAAAAACTTCCAGCCAGCACCGCCGGTGGAGGAAGCTGCCCCCAAACAGCACAAGTCTGGATAAGGTATTGCGCTCACCATTGCTACTGCAGATAGAATGAGACATCTGAGTGCATGTGCTTTTATCCCTCCTGTTCGTCCCATTCTATCTGCAGTAGCTATGGTGAGCGCAATACCTTATCCAGACTTGTGCTGTTTGGGGGCAGCTTCCTCCGCCGGCGGTGCTGGCTGGGAGTTTTTTTTGGGGGGGGGGGGGCATTTTGGGTCTGGTCCTGTGGCATGGGGGTTGCAGGGCCATTCCATGGCCTCCCTTCCCTGACTGTGCACGCCTGCGGGGGTGGTGGTCACTGACCGCCACAGTGTGGACTTAGTGTAGGCACCCATGTGTATCAGATACCTGCACGCGGTACATGGGGCAGTGTGGCTTGATCAATTCATACACAAAATTCTGATGTTTTTTATGCAGCCGAGAGGCACTAGTATCAGCCATAGGTGTGAGGTGCAGCGCTCTTTTTCTTCCCTGAACCGCCCTTTAAGAACAAGTTTATAAAGATGGCAGCCACACATCTAAAAGGAAATAAAAAAAATGGTCACCTGTCTGCGTTCCCCTGGTGTCCTCCTCCAGGTCTTCAGTGGCTCCAGCCCGTTAAGCCAATTACTTATTGACTGGGATGGGAAAGCACCCTATCCAGCAACTGGCTGAGCGGACTGTCACTCTTAAAATGAGAGGGACAGCCCGCTTAGCCAATCGTTGGCTGTCCTGCATTGTCCCAGCTCAGTCAGTGATTGTCTGAGCGGGATTTTGGCTGCGCGGGGGACAAAGGGACCAGAGAAGGAGGACACCAGGGGAGGGCAGATAGGTAAGTATAAATGAGCAAACTTTGTGAACCACAATAAAACAGCTAAACGTCTGCAATCATTTAGCTGTTTTAGTGCGGTTCAGTTTGGATGAACACAAATTTTACATCAAAGATCGATGAACCTGCTGAACCAAATTTTTGGAAAGTTTGCTCATCTCTAGTGTACAGTATATAACAATGGTTTAGCTTTTTAGTGCGGTTCCTTTAAGTTTTGGCTTGGAGGAACCCAAACTTACACCAAAGATCTGTGAACCCGATGATCTAAACTTGGTTAAAAAAATTCCAATATTACATCATTCGGTCCTCTATCATGTATTTTTGTATTTATTGGATGCATACTCCGGTTTAATAATATCCCAAGAACTAGGCAGCATGATGTCGCATCTGTAACACTTATGTTTAATTGAGCCCGAGCTACACGAACGTTACCAATGTTATTGGCGATGTCCCATCATTACACACAAAGGCCACAAAAATAAATTCTCTTTTGACAAAGCCCATTAAAGTGACAAAGATGAATTTATTGTTGATACATGTTGCTTCTTGCATATTTCATTTGTTACACTCAGTCATGCATAAATGAGAGCGCTGATGTCTTCCAGAGAGCCGGCACAAGCGCTGCTTATGGGGCAGGAATGAGAGCGGTTTTGCATTTGTCTTACTCCATTAGGACTCAAGTCTTACATTTTTGGAACTGTAGATAATCTTTTTTTTTTTTTTTTACATGGGGAAGTAAATGATCTTAACCTACTCCCGCCGCTGCACTGTAAATGAACGTTGATGCAGCCTATGCCCATGGCTGCAGCGACGTTAAATTACGATACAGGTTGACACAGGCACAGAAGCAGTGCCTGTGTCATCCGCGGTGGGACCTGGCTCTCAGTGATAGTCAGGGACCCGCTGCAACTGTCAGCATTGGAGCCAGCACTGGAGCAACGGTCAACATCTGTATATAACTTGAGTTGGGTTAACTTGATCCCTGATGCAACAATTGTGTCAGGGAGCTATGTTAAGGCAATTAGAAAGTCAAGTTAAAGGAGAAGTCCGGCAAAAAAAAAAAATATTAAAGTATTGTATTGCCCTCCAAAGGTATACAAATCATTAATATAAACTTATTTTGGGAAATGCTTATAAAGTGTTTTTTTCATGCACTTACTGCCGCATCAAGGCTTCACTTCCTGGATAACATGGTGATGTCACTTCCTGGACAACATAATGATGTCACTTCCTGGATAACATGGTGATGTCACTTCCTGGATAACAAGGTGATGTCACGACTAGACTCCCAGAGCTGTGCAGGCTGTGGCTGCTGGAGAGTATGATGGCAGGGGGACACTGAGGGACACAGGGCACTGGAGGGACACTGAGCATCCCCCTGCCATCATCCTCTCCAGCAGCCACAGCCCCCACAGCTCTGGGAGTCTGGTCGTGACATCATCATTTTATCCAGGAAGTGACATCACCATGTTATTCAGGAAGTGACATCACCATGTTATCCAGGAAGTAACATCACCATGTTATCCAGGAAGTGACATCACCATGTTATCCAGGAAGTGACATCACCATGTTATCCAGGAAGTGACATCACCATGTTATCCAGGAAGTGAAGCCTTGATGCAGTAGTAAGTGCAGGGAAAAAAGCACTTTATAAGCATTTCCCATAATAAGTGTATATTGGGGATTTGTATAACTTTTGGGGGGCAATATAATACTTAATTAAAATTTTTGCTTGACTTCTCCTTTAAACGCGTTATTGTGATCAAGTTAACCCTGGCTACAACTCATGTTAAGCCTGGCTACACCTGTAAGTGTATATATATATATATATATATATATATATATATTTATAAGAAAGGAGTCGGGTGCCGATACGATGAGGGGTATGGAGGTCAACATGTAAGTCAATGGAAAACGGATTCGGCAGTATGGCATGCAACATTATCCATTTTTACCATCTTTTGTACATGTTAAACGGACAGCAAATACGCAGTGTGAACCAAGTGAAACTTTTGCTGTTTTTTCCAGCACGTGGGAAAACACTGTGGGGCAGAATCCTGGTGATTGGTGGATTTAATGTTATTTCCGAGATCTGGACACCACAGAACAGTGAATGTACGGCTTTCAAGATTTGTTAAAAGTGATGAAAGCATGATAAGTTTCAGTATTATGGAGGGTTGGATACAAATGAATATAAATAATCATGTTCTATATAGATAAAACCAACACTACTTACAGCACTGGCACATATTCCTGCACAGTACAAGATTACAGGAAAATAGTTATTGTCACTTCGGCAATAATTTGCATAATAACCAAACTGAAAGTCACAGCAAAGAAAGTTTAAAATAAAAATGGATACCGAGCGGAATGAAAAAGAATATCAGCTGCTGTATGTTCTGCAGTAGAGATGATCGAACAGAGGAAAATCTAAAGTTCTATAGAACTCGAACCTTGCAGAACCTTCCGTATTTGATTCCCGATGCCTTCCGTGGGGAAGTAGGAGACAGCCCGAGTACTGCCTGGAAAACATGGATACAACTAGAGATGAGCGAACCTCCGAAGTCCATCCAAACCCGATCGTTCGGCATTTGATTAGCGGTGGCTGCTGAAGTTGGATAAAGCCCTAAGGCTATGTGGAAATCATGGATATAGTCATTGGCTGTATCCATGTTTTCCAGACAACCTTAGAGCTTTATCCAAGTTCTGCAGCCCCAGCTAATCAAATACCGATCGTTCGGGTTCGGATGGACTCGAACCCGAACCCGGTTCGCTCATCTCTAGATACAACCTATGGCTTGCTTAAGTTGTGCTCCTCTCTTGTCCAAAACGCGACCAGTTTCATTTTCAGCGATGCAGGTGCTGTGATCTTTGTCGCTGTATGTTGTGTTGTTGCTAGAAGTCTAATGCATTCTGGATGCAGTGCTCTATAAAGCATCTCCTCTCATATCCCCATTTTCAAAACTTCTAATTCTTTTTTATTTTTTCACATTTTATCAATATTATTTTAACCTCAAGGAGTCTTTTAGCTTTGATTGCCGTCCCACAGAGACCGGGTCCGCAACGCCGTGGAGATATTACGTCATGAAAAGCCGAGACCTGGGGTCCTTATAAGCACCTTTCGTGTCTATGTTTTGATTTTCCATGTCAATTCCAGTAATTAGGAAGAAGGAAATCCTAATTGCACCTTTACAGAAACATCTGCTGAGGTCATACGTTGCCTCCTCTCCAAGTACAACACAAAGGTCTGCAGCTGCTCCAGTCAGACCCTGAACGATAAGGTCCTTCAAGTCGCTTCAAATTAGGAACAGGCCGCGGAAATACGATGTAGGCAGTCATGGGGAGAGTGTTACTTAATCTCGGGGAAAAGCAACAAAAATTACAAAAATGTTCGGATGGAATGGACTCACTTATCCAAAAACAATTGCTCAGAGGTCTCTCTGCAGACAACGTTACATAGCCTATCACTCAAAGTGATGGAACCCATTGAACGCCAGCAATTTTTACATGTAAGCCGACCTACTTGCTGCAGAAGTGAGGGAAAGCAGACCTGTAAAGCAATCACATGGGTAAAGCTATAGATGCTGCTACAAATAGTCGGGTTTAGAGGGATTTATAAGACGTTGTGATCTGTGGCTTCTGGGATAATTAAATAAAAGACTTAAAGGTTTTGTAGAGATACAGTAGGTGAAAATGGTTTGACTACTTTTTGGCAGGTCGTCAGGTTCATTGTTACCTGGTTTACTTACGCATTCCACTCAAACATAACATGTGATATGTTGCTGGCCATGATGAGACTAACAATTTCTTCCATACTTGTTATTATCTATTCAGTCTCCTTCCCCCAGTTCTGAGCTGCTGCTTTCTCCTGAAGACACAAAAATCTGTGTGTGAGCTTTTCTCTCAGTTTCCCCCTCATCCCCCTTTCCGTCTGAGACGGCTGATGTAAGCAAGTCCCTGGCAGGCTTTATCTGCAACATTGCTTCTTTGTAATGCTGGGAGGGTATTCTGAGGTCCAGTTGCTGATGAACCCACTGTGATTAATGCTCTCAGCATCACTAAGAAGCTACAAAGTTGCAGATAAAGCCAGTCTGGGACTTGTTTACATGAGCTGTCTCAGAAGGGAGGGGGGAGGAGGGGGAGACATAAAGAAAAGCTCACATACAGATTTTTGTGTCTTCAGCAGAAAGCAGCAGCTCAGAACTGGGGGAAGGAGACTGAATAGATAATATAAGACAAAAATGCTTTATTCTCCTGTTATGAAGACTCTTCTCTCCCTCCAGTAAAGTGTCGATGGTTCAGGGATCAAGTTACAAGCAAAGCAACTTTATGGAGGGGGAGGAGGAAATAGGGAGATGGGAGGAGGAGAGTCTGGGTACACAGGCGGAGAGAGACAGCTCTAGTCTGCTAACTACAGCTCTGTCATGGCTTCCCTGCAGGTGGTACAGAGACACAGACGAGCAAGATCTCCTTACTCCATAGATGTTAAATTGCAGCGAGCAGCTCTAGGATAATTAAAAATTAGACTTAGGCTGGGTTCACACTGCATTTTTGCAGTCCGTTTTTATTTTCCCATCCATTTTATGCAAAAAACTTGATAATAAACGGACGCATTTGTGTGCATCCATTTTGATCCTTTTTTTCCATTGACTTCCATTATAAAAAGAGAATCAAACTGCATCCTTTTATATATATATATATAAAAGATGCATACAAATGAGTCCGTTTTTCATCAGCTTTTTGTATAAAAATGGATTAAAAAAAAAAGGACTGTAAAAAAGCAGTGTGAACCTTAGCTTAGCTTGTGGTGCATAAATATGCAAAATAATGGCATGTAAAAGACCTATGATGGCCAGATATGGTGCCGCTCCTCATGTACACACACACACATATGGCAGCTTATCCTGTCACCTGTAGGACATGGAAATAGGTACTCCGCACTGAGTTGCAGTTAAAGTAATTTTTATTTGCATAGTTGGTAAAGTAGATATAAAATTTTTATATCTGCTTTACCAACTATGCAAATAAAAATGACTTTAACTGCAACTCAGTGCGGAGTACCTACTTCCATGTATATCTGGCCTTGACCCTTCTCCGGCACCACTGCTACTAGTACGTGGATCCACAACACTGTAGGACAGGTATGCTTTAAAGCTCCAGATCCCCAATTAAAAATTTAAAAACATTACATTAAATGACATTTGCTATATTGGTGTTTTCTTATGGGACATTTAGGTCTCTCAGGCACCAGACGGCCAGATACGACCTTGTATAACTACACACTTGTCTCTGTGCTACAATTGGCCCAACAAAATACTCAAAAGCATCAGGTTAAATGGGCACTCTGGGCACACGGACAGAGGTGGCAGCAGAGAGCACTGTTTCATACTGGAGAGAATACACCACTTCCTGCAGGACATACAGCAGCTGATAAGTACTGGAAGACTTGTTATCTTTAAATAAAAGTAATTTACAAATCTGTATAACTTTCTAACACCAGTTAATTTAAGTTATGCCCTATCCTGTAACCATGCGTAGTAGTTTGATTCTGCTTACCCACATATTGCTTGTTTTTTGCTGAAATAATGCAAATAAGTCACCTTTCTCATGTCTGGCATAGGGATGCACGATGCACCGAAATATCGATACTACTATCGATATTTCGGGCAAAAAAACTGTTCGATACCAGGATTTCCTGGTATCGAAACTTTAAGTTAAGCTGAGAACACGGTGGGCGGCTAGCTGAGCGCCGGCCGTGTTCTCTATGTGCCTCCCCCTGCCCCCTGCAGTCTCCTCCTCTGCTCTCCCTCCCTCCGCTCCCATTGGCGCCAATTTCAAATAGCCGGCACTTAGCTATTGCTAGTGTCGGCTATTTAAGTATATAGATGCCGCTGTCACACTGACAGCGGCATCTGACCCCTCCTGAGCCCGCTCCATAAACAGCGGGGCTCGGCTACTGTGTGTAACAGACCCCCGCTGCTGGTGTCTCTCTGATAACAGAGTCCGGCTCCGCCAGTCCGGCTCTCTTATCAGAGAGATGATTTATGTAGAGGAGCCGGAGCTGCACGGAGGAGAGCGGCTGGAGAGGGAGAGCGGGAGGTCCGCGAGAGAGAGGGAGGAGGAGGAGAAGGCTGCAGAGGGAGAGCGGGAGGTCCGGGAGAGGAGGACGGAGGCGGCTGGAGGTGGGGAGACTGAAGAGGGAGAGCGGGAGTCGGTGAGATCCGGGAGAGGAGGCCGGGGGATGTGCAGCACATGTGAGTAACCTCCTATTCTCTTCCTCCGCAATCTTGGTAACTAGTGCAGATAACAGCAGAGCTGTCTTAGTGGTGGGTGGTGCAGCAGAGCTGTCTTAGTGACGGGTGGTGCAGCAGAGCTGTCTTAGTGGTCGGTGGTGCAGCAGAGCTGTCTTAGTGGTGGGTGGTGCAGCAGAGCTGTCTTAGTGGAGGGTGGTGCAGCAGAGCTGTCTTATCGCTTGGTATAGCAGAGCTGTCTCAGTGATGGGTGGTGCAGCAGAGCTGTCTTAGTGATGGGTGGTGCAGCAGAGCTGTCTTATCGCTTGGTATAGCAGAGCTGTCTTAGTGATGGGTGGTGCAGCAGAGCTATCTTATCGCTTGGTATAGCAGAGCTGTTTTAGTGATCAGGCTATTTGGAAGAGCAGAATTGTATTAATGATAATGACTAGTGACTATATTTCTACCCCTGTGTTTTTTTTTTATACTTTACTAAGTATCGAACCGGTATTGAGTATCGAAATAAAAAAGTTAGTATCGGTATCGAACTCAAAATTTTGGTATCGTGACATCACTAGTCTGGCACTAGTTTCCTTGGTTGTTGGTCCATGACCGTTACTCAGTAGTGTCTATTGATGTTTTCCATGTAAATACGCTGCTATTGTCGTACATTACATGGGCTGTGTGCCGGGTTTAGGGGATTCTCTATTAGTTATAGTTTGTACACAGCTGACGGCTGAGCTGATAGCTCCGTATGAGGTTACTAAGTGCTTCTCGTTTTGTCCCTCAGGACTGATATAATATGAAAAACTTGTCAGAGATGACGTCATCCGAGTTTGGGAGGGGAATTAGAACAGAGTTTACAGAGTTCTGGCAAAGCAGAGGCAAGAAACCGTAACCAAAACTACAGACTGAAGCTATTGCCTGTTGCTATATGCACACACACATAAATACATGTATTTACACACACACACACACACACACACACATGTATTTACACACCTGTATTCACCCACACACACGCACACACACACTTACATGTATTTACCCACACTTACATATATTTACACATACACACATGTATTTACACACATACACACACTGCTGGATTTTTGTCATTAAAGTATCACTGTCGTTTAATTATTATTTTTTTCCTTCCAGAAATCAATAGTACAGGCGATTTTAAGAAACTTTCTAATTGGCTTTATTAGCCGAAAAATGCATTTTTATCATGAAAAAGCAGTTTGAAGCTCTCCCCCTGGTTTCATGGTTCTCTATGGAGAGGGGAGGGGTGTAGGAAGATGAGGCACCAAAACAGGACATCAAAGAGTTAATTTACAGCTACATTACATCTTATCTCCTCTGACAGTCAGCACTGACCTCTCTGACCTCTGAATACCGGCTTTTACGCAGGTTCCGCTGTGTAATCCTTTATTCTCTGTTCTCTGCTTGTGACTAATCTCCCTCCTCCCCCTCCCCTCTATAGATTACACAGGGCATGTCTGATATAAACAAGACATGATTTCCTGATAATAGACAGTGAATGAGAGAGAGGGGGGGGAGGGGGAAAGTCTTTTTGAATGCAGATAATGGCATATTTGCCTAATAAACCCAATTACGTTTCCTAAAATCGCTTGGACTATTGATTTCTGCAAAAAAACAAAACCCACAACAGTGACACTTTAAGGTAGAGATGGGGAGCACAACAGGACAGGACTGCTCTAGCTAACAGTGATGTAGAGATAATAAAGCTGTCAAAATGCTGTCACCCTCTCTCTTCAACTAGACTGCTGGTAAGAGGTGAACATATCCCATGGGCAGGCACCGTACAGAATGGCCTCCCACAGAGCCCTAGTCTCTCTATCATCCAGTCCGTCTGGGATTACATGAAGAGACATTTAAAAATCTCAAGTCTTCCAGTAATTATCAGCTGCTGCATGTCCTGCAAGAAGTGGTGTATTCTCCCCAGTCTGACACAGTGCTCTCTGCTGCCACCTCTGTCCATGTCAGGAACTGTCCAGAGCAGGAGAGGTTTTCTATGGGGATTTGCTACTGCTCTGGACAGTTCCTGACATGGACAGAGGTGGCAGCAGAGAGCACTGTGTCAGACTGGAAACAATACACCACTTCATGCAGAGCATACAGCAGCTGATAAGTACTGGAAGGCTTAAGATTTTTAAATGGAAGTAATTGATATATCTATAACTTTCCGACAGTTTTATCCAGAGTACCACTTTAAGGAAAAAACTTTATTGTTGTTTTTGAGTCTCTAAGTCATGTTCCACCCCCTCTTCACCCTAACGCAATGTATCAGTTCATGCTCCATATTCCTTTAAGCGTGTGAAGCACTGTAATGTTTTGCAGTGATTCCTAGAAAACATGAATTTATTATATAAACTATTATGAGTGTGAAACAGACCCATTTCTGAAACCAAGGTCAAAAGAAGCATAAATCATCATAAAAAGCGGTTTATACATCTGAGTCCTAAGAAGCACATTCCATAGCATGGGCAGTATACTGTGCGTATGTGATTATTACAGGATGTGTCACAAAAAGTCGGACGGACACTAGTGGCTGCTACCTAAAGTGCTTCCTATTATAGTCAGGCATGGAAACTATTCTGCCTGGATTCTGTTACACGGCTGGGAGGATTAACACTCACATGTATGAGCCTCATTTATTAAAGGTAATGATAACAGGAATGGAGACGGATTGCAGGGAAGAAATGGGGATTTTGGCAACTTTTTATGGTTCAAAAGAAGTGAAGAACAAGGATGAGTGCGGATGAGTGAGAATGGACGATGTACATGCATTACATTGTAGATATATACCGCTTGTACTGCTGACCAAGGTGTTTTAGAGGACCCTTCAGTCCACATACAGGTGAGATCCAAACTTCTAGTGATTCATTTGAGGATTGTGTGGTTCTTGATCCCACATTCTGAGCAGCCTGAAGATAGGCTACTAACCTACTAACACTGGACTGGCTGCTCGGCACTTGGTTTGACTGTATAGGGTCAGGGACACCAGTTTTTGACAGGTGTCCCTGTTCCTGTACTTACTTTGCATTAGTAATTGCAGGACAAAAGTAGGGACTTACAAATCTGAAATTGGATCCTTCTATGAAAAGATTTGAAAATGATGATACATCCACAAAATATATGATTTATTATATCATACTATCACAAAACATAATAAAACCAAGACAGATAATAATAATAATAATAATAATAATAATAATAATAATAATAATAATAATAATAATAATAAATGTTATACTTACCCATCCCGGTGCCCCTGCAGTGCCACCACTCACTGTCACTCTCTGGTCTCCTGTATCATTATGACCACAGTGACTGCAGAAGTGTCTTTCCGCATTACTGACTGGCTGAGGGGGCATTTCTGAGCAGGGATGAGGCATAACAGGACAGGGATGCAGATCAGTCAGCGACTGTGACTGGTGAAACTGTGCTGCAGGAGCACAGGGATGGGTGAGTATAGCTTTATTATTATGTTTCCACCACCCTCTGCCCTTCCAGTTTTTATTTTTACATTTGCCCGGCATACTACTTTAAATCTGCAATGCAATGTTTTCCAGAACTCCCTAGGGCTACATACAACTGCAGCCCCCAGTATACAAATGCTGCACGCTCGGGTTCCGGGAACGTACATCCCTTAACAAGCAGTAATGCATATTGTTACCACTGGGTGGCCACATATAAAATAGATAAATGAAGCCTAAACATCTCCAGATAAATATGGCAAAATCATGGTAAGGAAAGGCAAAGCTGTACCCATCTAATGGGTGGGGGGACTTCACCACTATAAACTGCAGCCATTGATATTAAAGTGTCACTGTCGTATTTTCTTTCTTTTTATTCAGAAATCAATAGTACAGGCGATTTTAAGAAACTTTGTAATTGAGTTTATTAGGAAAATATGCCATTATCTGCATTCAAAAAAACTTTCTCCAGGTCCCCCTCCCCCCCTTCTCCTCTCTCTCACTTACTGCTCATTATCAGGAAACCTTGACTGTTTTACATCAGTCAGGCCCTGTCTGTTCTATGGAGAGGGGAGGGGGGAGATTAGTCGCCAACAGAGAACAAAGGATTACACAGTGGGAGCTGTATTAAAGTCGGTATTCTGAGGTCAGAGAGGTCAGTGCTGACTTCAGAGGAGATAGCCCGGTGATGTAGCTGTAAATTAACTCCTTGTTGTCCGGTTTTGGTGCCTCATCTCCCTCCACCCCTCCCCTCTCTATAGAAAACCATTAAACCAAAACCATTAACCATTTTCATAATAAAAATGCATTTTTCGGTTAATAAACTCAATTACAAAGTGTTAGGAACCGGACAGCAGGACAAGACAAACAGTGAGCCCTAAGCTCAGCCCCGCCCACTGTCCTCTGCCTATTTGCCACAATCCGCCCTAAAATGGCGGCGAGCAACTGGGCGGCAGTCCCTGCGCTGGCTAGGTGGGACACAAGGACAAGACAGACAGACAAAACACAATAACGAATGGTCAACAGTCCGGGTCACAACAAACGGGCAGCAAAAGTACAAAATCACAATCCGAAGGCAAAGTCAATATACAGGCAGTATGGTCAGGGGCAGGCAGCAAGCAGGAAAGGTCAGAAAGGCAAAGCAGGGTCAGAATCAACAGAGCAAGAATAGAAACACAGAACCAGGCAGAGACAAGCTCAATATCCGGCAAAGATATCCCAGACTGAGGTAGTTATATAGGAGGCCAGGGTTCTGATCCAGAACATAATTGGACCATCCCCCTGATCTCCAAGCACAGACAGCTGAGAACAAAACAGATCCACTGGCAGGAAGACCTGTCAGTCACAGCAGAACCAAAACACAGATTAACCCTGACATGGCCAGACAGAACTCAGCAGGTGAAGTCGGGTGTGTCTCCCAAAGAGAGCAAATAAACCAGTGTTCAGACACAGCAAAACAAAACACAGAACAGAATAAGAGAATATCAGCGCCTTCTCGGCCGTACAGCACGAGCAGAGGGGCGCATAATGCTCCGCAAAGATACAGTCCTGACACAAAGTTTCTTAAAATCGCCTGTACTATTGATTTCTGCAAAAAAATTTAAACGACAGTAACACTTTAAGGGCAAAATAATCCGCACAACTTGCAAAATGCAGTGAAGAAGATGCAATAAAAACAGTCCCTTTGAGACTCGCCATCACAGTACAAGTAACACCAAGACAAGGTAAAATTGTCCCCAAAAATTCCTATTTTGTCTTTTGAGTCTCCCGTCTATAAGAGGTCGGTGACTTCTCTGTGACCTGTCATTCACTATAATATTATTGCTCGGTGCTCATATAAGCATGTAAGTAATCACAATGTAACTTTGTTCATTTATAAGTTGCACATTAATAGACTGGTAAAGAAAATGTTGATTTAGCACCATGGAAACCGGCCATAAAGTTTATGTCTGTCATCGCAGGGCCGTAAATCTGCTAACATAAAAGCCCGGGCGACCCTGGTGATATAGATACCTATGGACAAATTAAAATCGGAGTAATAGTCAGTTGTTCACAAATTACTTAAATAGAAAGGGTCTGGAATCAATTTCTCCAAGACAAAAGGGTAATGAATTTACAGGTTCATGTAATGGAAATCTCATCTGTCCACAAAGACAAGGTCGGAGCTCATGGCAGATTATTCAGATCATATATCTACATTAATAAATGGAGGCAATATGAAATATTTTACAATCTGATGTTATTTTGCCTAGTGAACCACAGAAGGGTACTTTAGTAGGGGGTGGAATATTCAGAAGCACTTCTCAGTCCCTTTAGGGGTTATAGACACATTAAAAAAAAAATCTTGTTTTTCACATAATTTTGGTGCAAAACACTTTCTGTTACATTTGCTTTGTTTCTCTTACGTTTTGTTGCGTGAGCTCCACTGTCTCTCTGCATTTGTGCAAAACTTATGCAATTCTCACCTGTAAACTATTTTTTTTAACTTTCCCAGTCCACGTGAGCTGTCCTCAAAGGATGCTCTACCCCCTGCCCACAATTTGAACTGGTGTTTAACCCTCTTCCCCTTCCCTGCAGCCATTTCTAACACTGAGCTCTGCTAGAAGTCCATCTTTCATTTTAAAAGCTTAATCTTTTTAATTTTAGCTTTTAATTAACATTTATTAACTCCTTTTGGGTTAAAAATGAATAAAAAGAACAATTTTTTTGCATCTAATAAAAAAAAAGAAAAAAAAAAGAAAAAAAGAATTGTTATACATACCATCCCTCCTGAGTGCGTCTTCTTTTTAAGATGTAGTGGAGGGGAGCTGGCCTAACTATGGGGCAATAGCTAGGCCAGCCTCCCTCTACAGATGACGACATTGATACCAGTATTAGATTTGCAGCACTTTATTTTTGCACAGTGTCGTTTTGATTACTAGCTTATATTGGGACATGTGGATTAGGTTTAAGTATTAGGTTAGAGCATTTATCCCTTATATCATACGTAGTGTGACTAGAAACCTTGGGCATCTTATGTGAAATCAAACAACTTTTTTTTTAGCTTGGCTCGTATTATTTGTTAAAATTAGACAAAAAGACTAAAGTGATAAGTAACCAAGGGACCCCCCCCCCCCCCCCGCAGCCCGGCAGGTCACTGACCACAGGGGAAAGGGTATAGCTTGCTACTCCAAAATAAAAGCAGGTGTGCCTCCATTCCTGTGTGCCCACCTGGCACTGGCATCACGAAAGTTTACCATCTGGCTAAGCTATATCTCAACCAACCACTACAGCAGTGGCTTCACACGTTACCACCCAGCAAGTGACCGGTCGACCAGCGCAGGGTACCACACATTGACTTTCAGGTAACATCTGGCTGCAGGTGTTTCTGCAAAAAAAAAAACCTCCATGGCGTTTTTAATGCCTTTTTTCCAGAGAGTTTAGGGCAGTGTGAAGCCGGCCTTACCCTGCAACACATGTAGCATCTGCTTTCTTTCTTAATAGCTGTTCTACACAAGTAAACGCACTTCATCAGACCACTAGCGCTGAACAGCTATTACCCCACAACACATATATGCACTAAAGGTATTTCTTACCACTTTTTCATGCATGGACTAGAGACAGAGACAAAGTTGAAGTCTGAATGTTCACACTCTTACCGATCGCTAAAACAAGTGGGAAGAAATGCTTCCAGCGCGTTCTCTCCCTGTGCTTCTCTCTCCACTCGTTCTATCATACAGTCTGGGTCTGTTTTCCCAAGTGGTAATTTTGCTGCATATATTATCTTGTAATTATTACTTAAAGGAGACGTCCCAAAATCAGAAGGCCAGGGGGTGCAGTAAAAACAATAAAGTAAACCTACCCATCCTCCTGCCCCGTAGTGCTGCTCCCGGGTCCAGCCCACAGATGCCGGTCTCCTGCAGCTCTTCCACCTGTAATGTCACTTACTCAGCTCAGTGACTGCCTGCTCAGCCAATCAGTGACTGGAGCGAGACACCACCCCAGTCTGTGATTGGCTGAGCGAGTATTCACTCAACCATGCCGTGACATTGATCTGGAAAAGCCGGGTATGTGGTGTACCTGGAGTCTGACCAAAACTGACATTGTCTGTCAGTGGGACCCGGGAGCGGAGCTACCGAGGCATGGAGACAGGTAAGTTTACTTTGTTTATTATTTTATCGCTCCCCCTGCCTTTCTGAATTTTTTTTGTTTGGTGGGACTAACCTGCTGATATGTCCCTATTACACAGAAGACGCCGAGGAGGAAGGAATGTCTCTTACTTTCATCCTCGGCGCTGTTCTGGTGCAGTTAGTAGTTTGCTCCGGTGAGACCATTAGGAGCACTGCCCACCCACATGGTGTGATCCGCCCCCGGCCAGTCCGCTCCTTTCTAATGACAATGAATGGGGCAGTGCTCCTAAAGGTCTCACCGGACCGTGGAGCACAAAACTAACTGCACCGGCATGGCCCCGAGGAGGAAGGTAAGAGACAAAGCTCACTCCTCAGCATCTCTTGTGCAATAGGGACATATAAGCCGGTTAGATTTGTCTAACCTGATCATAATTCCCCTTTAAACCAATAGAGAAAGCAGCAATGACCCATACTGGGCCTTAGTATCTGCCTGGGTTTTGCTGGGTGTGGGCTTCAGCTCTGCTTAAAGCTACAGGCCCCATCACGGCTTTATATTGTATGATCTACATATCTCAGGTGGGAACTGACTTGACACGGTAACGCTACGCCTTCATCAGGGAGGCCGCATAATCTATATATCCCATAGTGCTATTGAAGAATACAAGACCTTATCATATAAATGTCCACGCTAAGCTGGTAATTAAAACTAGAGTAAAATCATAAACCGGGAGCCTCTCGTGAGCCGAACCTCACTTTATTTAGTGTCACTTTGTATGCAGCTAAACACAAAGCATGACGGTGTGTCAGTCTGTGAGCGGGCACAGAGCGGAGCGCTTTAGGCTTACATCACCAATAAAAGTGTCAGGCAAAAAGCTGGTGCGGTTAGTTCCGTAATCCTGCGGAGTCACAAGCTATCCGAGCATGTCATGGCAACTCCCCGCACCAGGGGAAATTGTGGATTTGTCGGCTTGTCCATGTTATATCAATAACCGGCTGTGTTATTGGGCTGGTATTAAAAGGAGGCAGAGTGGATTTCTGCTTTTTCGCTAAATGTCAGTCAAATATAAGATTTAATGACGACATTTTTGAAACTCATTAAACGCGGCCTTCTGCTGCAGGTTAGTAAAGGGGTGAAAGGGATTATTTAAAGCAGATGTGCCTTGTCAAGGTTTATGCTCTGGTCTCTTACCTCCAAGAGCTGAGACTCCGGTATATATATATATATATATATATATATATATATATATATATATATATATATAATCAGTTCCTGTAATACTATGTTGCCTTTGGAATTATATTTATTTCACTTGAATTTGAATAATCTTATCAATATAAGGAGAAAGCCTATTTTTATTTATTATTTATTATAAATATTAATATTTATTAAAGGAGGTTGTTCATAAAAGAAGTATAGAGTAAAAAAAAATTAAATCAATCAAAAGTAACTGGTGTCAAAAATTAAATAAAAAAAAAATAAAAAATTCCAGAAAAAAACTTTAGACATGTCATAGAGATACGTTGAAGGTTTCAATCGGATTCGGTGTGAGAGTTTAGACCCATACCGATCATGAGAGTGAGCCGGGAGAGGACTGCACTACGCGTTGTCCTCTCCCAACTCTTAGTCACATGATCAGTCGGGCTCCGACTGATTGCATATGTAAGTCTATGGAGCTGACTGATATGATGTGACACAGAGTGGGGAGAGGACGCGCTGCAGCGTGATCCTCTCCCCCCTTGTTCTCGTAAGGGTAAGAGCACTCAGACCTGGACCGATCAAAACTTTTGTCAAGTTTTTTTATGATGACAGGTACACTTTAAAATGACTAGTCACAGAAAGGTCAGTGGACTGGTAGTAGAGTTGAAGGAGAAGGACAGCACTCCGTGGGTCGGTGGTGCTTGTGGTGAGGAAACAAGTAATATGTAGAAAAAATACTGGCACTCACCAATAATTTTCTTTCATTTACTTAGTGCAGATGCATGGATAGTTACAATTAGTAGACGTTTCGGTGAGACATGAAGCTGATGAAGGCCGTGCCTGGCCGAAACATGTACTGATTGTAACTATTGATGCAACTGCACTGAATAAATGAAATAAAATTATAGGTGAGTGCCGGGATGTTCTCTACATACAGGGGACTGATTGTAGACCAACAAGGTTGCCTAAGAGATTTTCTGCGAATTACCCTAAGGGTGGATTGTATGAATTCTCTTTGAGGGAGTTCCCAGGTAACTTTCCCAGAGAAGTCATCAACACCATAGGTTAACTTCAAGAAGGCCATGGCATATGCTAGGTGAGAACTAGTGGAGTTCTAAACAGCATGAGAACTCCAGAGAAAAGTTAGAGGAGCCCCGTAGCATACTATGACCTTTAGTATGTAGGCTTTGTGGCTGCACCTGCCCTCTGCAGTAGGCATTGCAGCCCAAATTGGTGAGTACTACTTATATATTGAGATTTTATTTGAGAGACAGCCAAAGAGCATAAGGGAGGGAATATTGGGACTAGAGTTTCTTCAGAGAGCTAAAGTGTAAAGATGCTGAGAGACCATTTTCCTACCCCATTTTCTCAAGTGCAATCCCATTTCTCCAGGCTGTAGGATCACTCCATAGGTGTTCCCATAGGTGAGCTATACCATAGGTGTTCCCATAGGTGAGCCAAACCATAGGTGTTCTTACAGGTGAGCCATACCATAGGTGTTCCCATAGGTGAGCCATACCATAGATGTTCTTATAGGTGAACCATACTATGGGTGTTACCACAGGTACGCCATACCATAGGTGTTCCCATAGGTGAGCCATACCATAGGTGTTCCCATAGGTGAGCCATACCAAAGGTGTTCCCATAGGTGAGCCATACCATAAGTGTTCTTACAGGTGAGCCATACCATAGGTGAGCCATACCATAGGTGTTCCAATAGGTGAGCCATACCATAGGTCTTCCCATAGACGAGCCATACCATAAATGTTCTTACAGGTGAGCCATACTATGAGTGTTGTCATAGGTGAGCCATACCATAGGTTTTCCTATAGGTGAGCCATACCATAGGTGTTCTTACAGGTGAGCCATACCATAGGTGTTCCCATAGGTGAGCCATACCATAGGTGTTCACATAGGTGAGCCATACCATAGGTCTTCCCATAGATGAGCCATACCATAAATGTTCTTACAGGTGAGCCATACTATGGGTGTTGCCATAGGTGAGCCATACCATAGGTGTTCCCATAGGTGAGCCATACCATAGGTGTTCTTACAGGTGAGCCCTACCATGGGTGTTCCCATAGGTGAGCCAAACCATAGGTGTTCCCATAGGTGAACCATACTGTAGGTGTTGCCATAGATAAGCCATACCGTAGGTGATCCCATAGGTGAAACCATACTGTAGGTGTTCCCATAGGTGAACCATACTGTAGGTGTTCCCATAGGTAAGCCATACCGTAGGTGATCCCATAGCTGAGCCATAACATAGGTGATCCCATAGGTGAGCCATACCATAGGTGTTCTCATAGGTAAGCCATACCATAGCTGTTCCCATAGGGGAGCCATACCATAGGTGTTCCCATAGGTAAGCCATACCATAGGTGTTCCCATAGGTAAGCCATACAATAGCTGTTCCCATAGGGGAGCCATACCATAGGTGTTCCCATAGGTGAGCCATACTATAGGTGTTCCCATAGATGAGCCATTCCATAGGTGTTCCCATAGATGAGCCATATCATAGGTGTTCCCATAGGGGAGCCATACCATAGGTGTTCCCATAGGTGAGCCATACTATAGGTGTTCCCATAGATGAGCCATTCCATAGGTGTTCCCATAGATGAGCCATATCATAGGTGTTCCCATAGGGGAGCCATACCATAGGTGTTCTAACAGGTGAGCCATACCATGGGTGTTCCCATAGGTGAACCATACCATAGGTGTTCCCATAGGTGAACCATACTGTAGGTGTTCCCATAGGTGAGCCATACCATAGGTGATCCCATAGCTGAGCCATACCATAGGTGTTCCCATAGGTGAGCCATACCATAGCTGTTCCCATAGGTGAGCCATACCATAGGTGTTCCCATAGGTAAGCCATACCATAGCTGTTCCCATAGGGGAGCCATACCATAGGTGATCCCATAGCTGAGCCATACCATAGGTGTTCCCATAGGTGAGCCATACTATAGGTGTTCCCATAGGTGAGCCATACCATAGGTGTTCCCATAGGTAAGCCATACCATAGCTGTTCCCATAGGGGAGCCATACCATAGGTGTTCCCATAGATGAGCCATTCCATAGGTGATCCCATAGGTAAGCCATACCATAGCTGTTCCCATAGGTGAGCCATACCATAGGTGTTCCCATAGGTAAGCCATACCATAGCTGTTCCCATAGATGAGCCCTTCCATAGGTGTTCCCATAGATGAGCCATTCCATAGGTGTTCCCATAGATGAGCCATTCCATAGGTGTTCCCATAGATGAGCCATTCCATAGGTGTTCCCATAGATGAGCTATTCCATAGGTGTTCCCATACATGAACCATTCCATAGGTGTTCCCATACATGAACCATTCCATAGGTGTTCCCATACATGAACCATTCCATAGGTGTTCCCATAGATGAACCATACCATAGGTGTTCCCATAGATGAACCATTCCATAGGTGTTCCCATAGATGAACCATACCATAGGTGTTCCCATAGATGAACCATTCCATAGGTGTTCCCATAGATGAACCATACCATGGGTTTTCTTATACGTGAGCCATACCATAGGTGATTCCATAGCATAGCCACACCATAGGTATACCACACATATATGTTTCTTATTTTTTTCCTTCTATGGAATTTTATCAGTTGTATGGCATATATCTCCCTATGTAAGGGTATACATATGTAACACATAGCATGTACTGTACACTAAATGTAAATGTAAGATATACATAATGTAATCGGACAGTAATTATATTCCATGTTTCAGTGATTGTTTGTTACGTCTCAGCTGACACCGGTGAGCAGGACTCCGTAGTTCTCAGGCCCTGTGGAGGGTCCAGCAGTCAGACTCCATCTACACACTCATACGGCATGGCTCATTGACAGCATCCAGAATAAATCTTGGATCTAGATGAAGCCTGTTCTAGCAATAAATGGGTGTAACAAACATGCATAAATAATCCCATCAATCACAATAATCAAACGTAGAAGTAATAAGTCAAGAAAGAGCAAAGTGACCTCATCCTAGATGTCATCAACGTCACGGCACTAAGCGTTCCCTACAGGAGAACCGTCCAGGTTTGATCCCTACACTTCCCGGATTCCTAGGCTTATAAGGTAGTATCACTGATATACACTTCTGTACACACTGGGTTATTATGGGCCAGCATGACTCCCACAATGGTGGGAAAATACCAACCGCTCTGATTCTTACAATTGAGACTGACAGGGTTCTAGCCTTTCCAGCTTCCACTTACACCAGCACCTTGGCAGCGGATGGGAGACGGCTTCTGGGAAAAAGCTACTTTTGTTCAAGAAAAACAATACCATTTCCAGGACCGTATTAGTAGAAACAGAGCAAGACTTGAGCCAATTCCAAGTTCATTTATTCCTTGATTTTAAGCAAACACATCGCAAACTTGTAACGCTGATAAGACGATTGAAATAACGCACTTAATTTGTAGTACAGGATTAAATTAGGACTCGCGAGGACTTCCAAGAACATTAGCGTGCATGCGGAGCGGGCTAGGTACGCATCCTGGAAATGGCACAAAACTGGTTTTATGGATATGACACATAGGCGGCTCCAATCTGTCCCTTTAAATATTGAAAATTCAGTAAATAAATACATTTATTGATGTTTAAAAAAGTTTTCTTGAATACATTTAACTATTTATGAGTGTGCAGCATTGAATTACTGGTGGCTGAAGAAGTTGAATGCAGCCCTAGGGAGTCCTGTCCTAGCACACAGTGGTCTGTATGTACTGAGATGTGTCTGTACAGCTGTGTTCCTACATAATGTTGGGAAGAAAGGATATCTCCTTAAGCAGAATTAGTACCCCTTAGACCTACATAATGTTAAAGGGGTACTCTGCAACAATCTTTTTCTTCCAAATCAGCTGGTTTCAGAAAGTTATATAGATTTGTAAGTTACTTCTATTTAAAAATCTCATGTCTTTGAGTACTTAACAGCTGCTGTATGTCCTGCAGGAAGTGGTGTATTCTCTCAAGTTGTTGAAATCCTTTTTTTTTGCAATTAATTATTAATAAAACGGCCCTATTGTGACTTATAACGGTTTTAGTTTTTCACCCACAGGGCTGTATGGGGTGCCATAGGCATAGCATTGATCAGTGTAATAGGCATTCTGCTGATTGAGCCTGCCTGTGGCAGACTCAATCAGCAGAGCGCCGAGCGGACTGCACAGAGGAAGGTAAGAGACCTCTGGCGGTCCGTTAAAGCGATCGGGACCCCCGCAGTCACACTGCGGGGGTCCCAAACGGTAAGTGACAGCTCCCTAGAGACCCAAGACGTAAATATATGTCCAGGGTCATCTAGCAGTTAAACTTTATTTTTCCACTAATTTTGCTTTGTTACACTCATATAAGAAGTTTCTACTCTCCACCCCCACCCCAAAGAACCTGGAGAGGGGAGGGAAAAAATTTGTTAATTAATAAAAAAAAATTTCTTAAAGGTATCCATAACCTTTATGGTGCAATCTTTATTTGCATCCATTCAATGTAATTTTTATTATTGCATAGCGTACAATCTCAAAAATCCTGAACCCAACCCTTAAGTCTTTGTAAATCTTTCCTACCATAGACACATCTTTGATCACATGGTTTCGCTCTCTTTTGGCAACGTAATATTTTGGCTGCAGAACACGTTTCCTATCTTAATGTGAGTGAGTAAATGACGTCCTTCACCTCCGGAGGATGAACCAGAAGCTAATGAGAACACACACAGCTCTCTAAGGTCTCATGTTCCCTCAGGTCAAGTGAAGGAAGATATACCTATAGCTATAGCTATATATACCTATATACCTCTACCTATATATATCAGCTGTAGTCTCTCAGCTGTTCCCGTAATACAGTAGTTCTTGGCTTGCCATACTCCACTAGCGCTCTCTCTGCGTTGCATATTCTATATCAGACCTTTGGCTTTGTTTCCCCGACCTCGGCTTGTCTCTTGATTTGAAACTTCGCTATGGACTGTGTTTGTTTCTGACCCAGACTGTTCGACCATTCTCTCTATCTGACGGCCCCTGTACGTAGCGGCATAGGGACTGGGCGTAGGGACTGTCACCTACTTGTCACTTGTGGCCTAGAGCAGGATCGGCAAGCAGGCAGGGACAAGGACTTCACTGACGTGATAGGTCTCCTGACAATGAGTTGACCGCACCTGCTCCCCTGCTAGGAACCCCATATGCCAGCTGGTAACAACTAGTACATTTGTAAAAGGGTCCTATCAGACAAAGCGATTTTTAACAATTAAAGTAGAAGTCCGGCGAAAATTTAAATTAAGGTATTGTATTGCCCCCTAAAAGTTATACAAATCACCAATATGCACATAGAGGGGGAGATTTATCAAACATGGTGTAAAGTGAAACTGGTTCAGTTGCCCCCGGCAACCAGTCAGATTCCACCTTTCATTCCTCACAGACTCTTTAAAAAATGAACGGTGGAATCTGATTGGTTGCTAGGGGCAACTGGGCCAGTTTCACTTTACACCCTAATTGATAAATTTCCCATAAAGTGCTTTTTTCCCTGCACTTACTACTGCATCAAGGCTTCACTTCCTGGATAACATGGTGATGTCACTTCCTGGATATCATGGTGATGTCACTTCCTGGATACCATGGTGATGTCACTTCCTGGATAACATGGTGATGTCACTTCCTGGATAACATGGTGATGTCACTTCCTGGATAACATGGTGATGTCACTTCCTAGATAACATGGTGATGTCACTTCCTGGATAACATGGTGATTTCACTTCCTGCATAACATGGTGATGTCATTTCCTGGATAACATGGTGATGTCACTTCCTGGATAACATGGTGATGTCATTTCCTGGATAACATGGTGATGTCACTTCCTGGATAACATGGTGATGTCACTTCCTAGATAACATGGTTATGTCACTTCCTGGATAACATGGTGATGTCACTTCCTGGATAACATGGTGATGTCACTTCCTGGATAACATGGTGATGTCATTTCCTGGATAACATGGTGATGTCACTTCCTGGATAACATGGTGACGTCACTTCCTGGATAACATGGTGATGTCACTTCCTGGATAACATGGTGATGTAACTTCCTGGATAACATGGTGATGTCACAACCCGACTCCCAAAGTCGTGACTCTGGGAGCCGGGTCAAGACATCACCATTTTATCCAGGAAGTGACATCACCATGCTATCCAGGAAGTGACATCACCATGTTATCCAGGAAGTGACATCACCATTTTTATCCAGGAAGTGACATCACCATGTTATCCAGGAAGTGACGTCACCATGTTATCCAGAATTTCCCGTAATAAGTGTATATTGGGGATTTGTATAACTTTTGGGGGGCAACACAATACTTGAATAAAAATTTTTTGCCGGACTTCTCCTTTAACAATCAGAAACTAGATCATTTATCATTGATCTGAAATTGTTTACCATATTACACAGAGCAATAGTCACCAGTGGCAATTGTCAATATGATTGTTTACCCCATGTGATCCCAGCAGAACAATGTGAAAATACATAGAACGATTAACAATGAATTTGGGGTCAGCAACAAATGGACGATAAATGATTTCTTGTTGGTCATTTGATGGTTGCCGGCATTTACACAAAACGGTTATCGCTTGAACTTGAGTAACAATAATTTGCTCGATATTCGTCCCGTGTAATAGGCACCAGTTGCTTTAGAATCTCCACAGGTAAATCTCACTTTACAAATCACTGAATTTTGTGCTCTCTGCTGCCACCTCTGTCCATGTCAGGAACTGTCCAGAGCAGTAGAAAATCCCCATAGAACACCTCTCCTGCTCTGGACAGTTCCTAACATGGACAGAGGTGGCAGCAGAGAGCACTGTGTCAGACTGGAAAACACTTCCTGCAGGACATACAGCAGCTGATAAGTATTTAAAAACTCTAGTTTTTTTTTTAAATAGTAGTAATTTACAAATCTATATAGAGTTGATTAAAAAAAATCTCTAATGGGCACACAGTGCACTAGGGGATAAATGACTGGTATCAGAGAATTGGAACCAAATGCAACCATTGACGTAGATGGGTGTCATTGTAAATTAGGGGTTAATCATAATAGGAGTTTTTCAACAAACAGCTCTAGACAATAAGAGCTGACATCCAGAATTGGGCTCTAAAAAACACTGAAATGCTAATGAAGTCGAAATGAGATGTCTATATTAGGTTTTGGTTGAACTCCATTCAAGGGTGGAGCGCTGCCAACATTTGCGAATGATTAGGGAGGGCATGTTTCATGGAAGAAAACGGAATTTCTTTAACTACATATTAACATGCATTTAAATAATTTCGCTTTTTGTAGACAGAAACGTAAATACATTGCTGGCAGAAGGCAAAAAGTTCCAATTGAAAACTAAAATTAGGTTATTAGGCAGGAGCAGAGGCGTACGTAGAACTGATCGGACCCTATGGCCATACACTCCCCACTCCGCTGAATGGACTCCATTATTGGTGAAGTTAAAGTGTATGTGCCCACTCCATACCAGGCCCTTTTATAATGTACCCACGAGGATGATGAGCATTATGCTGGGAGTAGTAGTCTTATGCCATGAGGTGGGGTGGTGCAACTAACCCCGAGATCCCCTATGAACCTTGCACCGTCCTTTACCAAAATAGTAGAAGCACTCCGCTGTACTTGCTCTGGCTGTTAGCCCATAGACAGTTGAATGTTGCAAGAGAGTCCTTGCTTAGCTTTCTCCATCTTGTCTTGCCAATTTTCAATGCCTGGATTAAAGGGGTAGTTCGCCATTTTTTTTTCCTTTCAAACCAACCGGAGCCAGAATGTTCCAGAGATTTGTAATTTATTCTATTAAAAAATCACAAGTCTTCCAATACTTAGCTGCTGTATGTCCTGCAGGAAGTGGTGTATTCTTTCCAGTCTGACACAGTGCTCTCTGCGACCACCTCTGTCCATGTCTGTGTTTCCCCATAGGAAACCTCTCCTGTTGTGGACAGTTCCTGATGAGTCAAAGTGAATCATGTACAGAGGCTAGGCAGGCTCACAGATTGCAGGTGCATAGTCCGAGCATGCGCTCTTCTTATTTCTTCTTCTGCACTAGTTACATCCTTCATTCACTTTCTGTGTTCTGTCTTGGTTTCTCTGTTACTATAGACGGACTGAACCTAACAACATACAGCGGACAGAAGATTCTGAAAAGTGGCATATCTTGTAAACAAGAATTTAGAGGCGATTTCAGTGAACAAAAGGTAAGCTATCCTGGATCTTTTCCCACAAAACTATAAGTTAATCTGCTCAGCTTCTCCTGCCCTATAACATGCTGCCTGCACATCAGACTACATGTTTAAAGGAGTAGTTTACAAAAAATATTTTCTTTCAAATCAATTGATCTCAGCAAGTGCCAGAGATTTATAATTTGCTTCTTAAAAAAAATAAAAAAAAATCTACAGTCTTCCAGTACATATCAGCTGCTGTATGTCCTGCAGGAAGTGGTGTATTCCTACCAGTCTGGAAAGCAGGATAGGTTTTATTTTTTTATTTTTTATTTTTAAACATGGTTGATAAGTTGTAAACTTAAAAAAATAGGAAATAGCAACCAATAAGAAACAATGTCGTTATCATAATAGGACGGATACACAAACAGGACGAAGAGGTATAAATCGTCATCCACAGTGTAAAGGTAGAGGATTTGTCATAGGGTGCTATAGTAAAAGGCATAGTGCGATACTATCTGGTTGATCAGGAGGGGTTTTCTGCTGCTCTGGACAGTTCCTGACATGGACAGAGGTGGCAGCAGAGAGCACTGTGCCAGACTGGAAAGAATACACCACTTCCTGCAGGACATACAGCAGCTGATAAGTACTAATGCTGGATTCAGCTGATTTGAAAGAATACCCTCTTAATGTCACTTGTTCCCTTTGAAGAGTAAAGTTTGAAAAGTAGCCATGGGGGAATAAAGGAGAGGTGAGTATTTCTTTTTTTTTTAAACCCCAGCCATTCATTTATATGCCCGCCCCATCCACGGAAAGTCATTTTTACTCTAAAGAACTGCTATTTTTAATCCATAGTAATATAATACAGTATAATAACCAATAACCATCAGCTTTTCTATTTAAGAGCCAAAAATGTCCCATCGTTCAGCTCTCCAGGCAATGTGCTACATAGAAGAACAGGATATTGGGGTTAACTGCTGTCACATGGAACGGTTAGGCTTAAAAAACCAACATCTGTCTATTCCTATGTATGACGCTGGTTCTGGATATGGGATTCCTGCTGCCCACACATACTGTAGCTTACATACAATGCCCGGCGTAGCTGCCTGACAGGTACCGAGTTATATCCGAGTCAGATCCGAGTCAGATTCAGATCCACCTCTGCTCTGTTTTATTCTTATTTCAGCTACAGTATGGAATGATGAGAAATAGACTACAGGTGGCATATTGAAACGCGCTGTGTGCTGTATTTATAAAGATATAAATTAATAAATATATATAATGAAAAAAAAAAAAAAAAACACCACACACTGTAACCAACCATTGGTAAGGCTGGGTTCACATTGGGTTTTTGCAATCTGTTTTTATGGGAAAAAAAAAAAAAAAAAACTGCTTAAAAAAACAGATGTATTTGTGTGCATCCGTTTTTTCCATTGATTTCCATTGCAAAAAAAAAAAAAAAAGGATCAAAATGCATCCTTAGCGTACACAAAAATATAGTCGACCACATTTTTGTGTACGTTTTGATATGTGTGTTTTTTTTTATAATGGTCAATGGAAAAAACGGATGCACACAAATCCATCTATTTTTTCATCCTTTTTTGCATAAAACAGCTAAAAAAAAAAAAAAAGAAACGGATTTAAAAAACGCAGTATGAACCCTAAGGCTGGGTTCACACCACGTTTTTGCATTCTGTTTTTAAATGGTTACTTCTAACATACTGTACACAAAAACATGGTAAACTACGATTTTGTGGACGCTAAAAAAAAAAGAAGGAAAAAAAACCCCAAAACATCCGTTTGCTATAAAGTATATATGTGAATTCTGTAAAATAGCAGCTCAGGCACCATGGCTTCTCTAATAATAATAATAATAATAATTATTAACAACAACAACAACAACAACCATTATTATTATCAGAAAATAGAAACAGATGTGCAAAAGAATGACTCTAGTCAATAAAAAATAGAGGTGACATATTCCCACATATTTCCACCGTCCTTTTTGTTGAGACACCACCCGGTTACCGTGCATGGCGTCGGTCTGTTTCCGAGCACCAGCTGGACATGAAGCAAAGGCCCGGCCCCCAGTGCGATGAAACCCGCTTCCCTCTACGAGCGGCATCACGGAGGGGAGGTTTCCAGCCCCCGGTGCTTCATGGGGACGCTCAGGATATTCCTGGATAACATGGTGATGTCACTTCCTGGATAACATGATGTCACTTCCTGGATAAAATGGTGATGTCACTTCCAGGATAACATGGTGATGTCACTTCCTGGATAACATGATGTCACTTCCTGGATAAAATGGTGATGTCACTTCCTGGATAACATGGTGATGTCACTTCCTGGATGACATGATGATGTCACTTCCTGGATTACATGGTGATGTCATGACCCGTCTCCCAGAGCTGTGCGGGCTGTGGCTGCTGGAGAGGATGATGGCAGAGGGATGCTCAGTGTCCCTCTGGTGCCCTGTGTCCCCCTGCCATCATCCTCTCCAGCAGCCACAGCCCGCACAGCTCTGAGAGTCGGGGCATGACATCACCATGTAATCCAGGAAGTGACATCATCATGTTATCCAGGAAGTGACATCACCATGTTATCCAGGAAGTGACATCACCATGTTATGCAGGAAGTGACATCACCATGTTATGCAGAAAGTGACATCACCATGTTATCCAGGAAGTGACATCACCATTTTATCCAGGAAGTGACTTCACCATGTTATCCAGGAAGTGACATCACCATGTTAGCCAGGAAGTGACATTATAAGCATTTTCCGTAATAAGTGTATATTGGTGACTTGTATGACTTTTGGGGGAGAATACAATACTTTATTAAAAATGGCCGGACTTCTCCTTTAACCCTCCTAAATATGTTTATAGGATTTCAGAATTACACATAAGATTTATAGGATTACATCCTCCTGTTGTGAGGATGGGAACAGGGCCGTTTTAATACATTGGTGGGCCCAGTGCACAGCCCTCAAGAGTGCCCCCCCCCCTTTCCCTTTCGGCACATTGTATAATGTACTGAATTTGCCCCCACACTGTATCAAGAGCCCCAATACATACAGTAGTTACCTTATAACACTATTTCCACCATACAGTGATTACATATTACATAAAAACTGCACTAAACAAAACAGAAAGATATCACCAATGATACCATTACATAATACCGCCACATCATGACCCCTAACACTACAACCCTATAACAGAGTGCAGTTACATCCAGTGACTCACCGGGGCGTCTTCTCCGATCAGAGTCTGTCACCTTTTCTTTTTCTCTCCATCCAGCCTGGGCCACCTTGAAGTCTTCTCCTGGCTGTGAATCTTCTCTCCAGAATCTGCCAGACAAATATTTTAGGCTCCAACACATACAGTAGTTAGGTCCCTTGTACCTCTATACAGTAGTTACACCCCTCTGTACCCCTACATAGTTACACCCCTCTGTGCCTCCATAGTTTTAAGGTGTCCCTGTAGCATATAGACCCTCATGTGCTCCTCGAGTTACATACAGCCCTCCTGTGCGCTCCCCCATTAGTATATAGCTCCCCTGTGCACTCTCCACAGTAGTATATAGCCCCCCTGTGCTCTCCCACAATAGTATATAGCCCCCCTATGCTCTCCCACAATAGTATATAGCCCCCATATGCTCTCCCACAATAGTATATAGCCCCCCCTGTGCTCTCCCCCAATAGTATATAGCCCCCCTGTGCTCTCCCACAATAGTATATAGCGCCCCTGTGCTCTCCCCCAATAGTATATAGCCCCCCTGTGCTCTCCCCCCAATAGTATATAGCCCCCTGTGCTCCCCAATAGTATATAGCCCCCTGTGCTCCCCAATAGTATATAGCCCCCTGTGCTCCCCCATAGTATATAGCCCCCTGTGCTCCCCAATAGTATATAGCCCCCTGTCCTCCCCAATAGTATATAGACCCCTGTGCTCCCCCATAGTATATAGCCCCCTGTACTCCCCCATAGTATATAGCCCCCTGTACTCCCCCATAGTATATAGCTCCCCTGTGCTCCCCCATAGTATATAGCCCCCTGTGCTCCCCCCATAGTATATAGCTCCCCTGTGCTCCCCCATAGTATATAGCCCCCTGTGCTCCCCATAGTATATGTGCTCCCCCTCCCATATAATATTGAAAAAAACAAACACTTTTACTCACCTAGTTCCTCTTCTCTTCCCTCTCGTGGCCACACTTCCTGCGGTCACAAGAGGCTGCACTCCCCTTACCCTCGTGCAGACGCTCCAGTGACGTCGGGCGCTAGAGGGAGAGTGCGGCCTCTTGTGACTGCAGGAAGTGCGGCCACAAGAGTGACTGACAGGGAGGGAGCCAATGGCTCTCTTTCTGTCAGTATCGCTGCTGCTGAAGTGCTAAAGCGCCGCCGCAGAAGCAGCGGGCGGGGGGCCCTGCAGGGGGCGCCATGGAGGGGTAAGTAGATTACCCATCCATGGCGCTCCCCCCTGACAGGCTGGTGGCCGGAGCCCTGTGTGACCGCACTGGTCGCACATAGCAACGGCCGGCCTGCTCGGGGGGGGGGGCCCTTTAACCAGTGGTCCCGTTGCACGTGCACCATGTGCCCTCTGGTTAAAGCGGCCCTGGATGGGAATGATAGAGCTGGACACTAGGGGGGGGGGGGGGTCCTGATCCTGCACCCCCCCCCCCCTGTGGTGTGCAGAACGGAGAGGAGGGGGTCACTGTACAGGTGTTAGAGAGCTGACACAGCTATTGTCATGTGAATTATTTTACTGTAGCTTCGAGGTGGTGGTGGGGAGGACATCTCGGCTTTGATCGCTTTATTTACACAGCACGGTCGGGGGCTGACAAGCCTTCAGGATTTGCCATTGATGTCGGCATGGTACCGGGTCACTGCTGCACTGTGCGCTACTTCATAGGAAGTTATTCCATCCACATATGTCAGTCATTAGCTTCTGTGCACAGGACGCCAGCACTGACCATTCCTGGGGACATCAGGGCTCCTAGAAGAATCGGAAGAAATACAAGCATCATAAAAGTCATGTCATAACATAGAGACAGGTCAAAGGTCTTGATGAGTGGGGTCTGAACATGCAGACCCCCACAAAGTGCTAGACCCGCTGTATGCATATGGGGGTTTCATAGACTTTCCAGGGAATCCTAGGGTTTCGGAGCTGGGAGAGAACAAGCTAAGGATCACACCAGCCCTGTATAGAACAATGCGAATCAAACCAGTTTAGGAAAGAATTCTTTACAGAAAGAAAAATACAATGACAGACTTTAAAGGGGTACTCTGGTGAAAATCTTCTTCTTTCAAAATCAACTGGTGCCAGAAAGTCCCAGAATTCTTTGATTTACTTCTATTACAAAAATCTCAAGTCTTCCACTACTTATCAGCTGCTGTATGTGCTGCAGGAAGTGGTGTTTGATACATTGCTCTCTGCTGCCACCTCTGTTCATGTCAGGAACTGTCCAGAGCATAAAAAACCTCTCCTGCTCTGGACAGTTCCTGACATGGACAGAGGTGGCAGCAGAGAGCGTTGTGTCAAACTGGAAAGAATACACCACTTCCTGCAGGACATACAGCAGCTAATAAGTACTGGAAGACTGGAGATTTTTAAATAGAAGTAAATTACAAATCTATATAACTTCCTGACACCAGTTGATTTGAAATAAAAAGATTTTCGCCCGAGTATCCCTTTAAAAATAGAAGAGATGTATGAGTTGTAATTAAGGAGTGGAGAACATTGATCCAAGGAAGTTATATCTGACTGCCTTGGGAAGAAGGGATTTTATCTTTGCGGATCAAACATTAAGGTCTGTAAGAAGGCCTGTAGGTGATGTACGTGAACCTGTAAGAGTCCGATAAGGAAGCACAGAATGGGATTTTATACAGGTGTAGTTTCCACTAGTGCTGCTAGAGGGCGCTGTTAAACAGCAATTTGAACACAATTCGGCTTCAGAGAGCACAGGCAATATTAGACAATACAATGTTCTTCTGAGAGCTCGCTGAATGAAAGACAATACTAAACAAGAAAGATAACTGAGCCGGACAGATTAACCTCTTAGATGCTGCATCAAAGAGCAATTGCAACATCTAAGGTGTTTGATTGTGGATGCGGACCCCTCACTGAGCCCAACAGCACCCGCCGACATGACTGCAGGGGGCAGAGGGGGTTACCACTGCTCACAGGGACCTAGCCCCCACAATGGGTGGAAGCCTATTTATAATATGGCCTCATGGATGGTTTATCAGTTTTAGGTTAGGGTCACACCCAAAAAATTTCATAGCTCCAACATTTATCACTTAAACTACAAAAAACAGCCATATAAAAAAAAGCATGCTGTGCACCCTGCTGACAGGCAGTAATGCATTGTATATAATAGAGGGGTATATATGAGGGGTATTATATACATATTACAGGCAGTTGCGTACCTACTGTACCAAAAAGGAAGACCACGCAACTACTATAGGGCCCAGGCATCAATGGGACCTGTGGAACCCCTCGGCGGAGCATGGTCTGCCTTCAAGGTAGTGGCTCACAACATTGTACGAGGCATGGCACTGTGGATTTCTTTTGTGGCTGGGAGCAGCATTGCACCTCCAGCCATGAGTAACCCCCCCCCCCCCCCCCATGCACATAGCCACCTTGCCCGGCACATCATTCTTTTCGCACTTGTGCTCTCTGCTGCCACCTCTGTCCATGTCAGGAACTGTCCAGAGCAGGAGAGGTTTTCTATGGGGATTTGCTGCTGCTCTGGACAGTTCCTGACATGGACAGAGGTGGCAGCAGAGAGCACTGTGGCAGACTGGAGAAAATACACCACTTCCTGCAGGACATACAACAGCTGATAAGTATTGGAAGACTTGAGATTTTTAAATAGAAGTTAAGATTAAAGAACGGAAAGGGGGGACATAGTGAGAGGTTAGTTGGGTAAAAGATCAGAAACTATGTGAGAAAATATTACTGTACTGAAAGAGTAGTAGATGCTTGGAACAAACTTCCAGCAGATGTGGTTGGTAAATCTACAATACCCGTCTGGTAAATAGATCTATCTATCAATCTATCTATCTATCTATCTATCTATCTATCTATCTATCTTCTATCTATCTATCTATCTATCTATCTATCTATCTATCTATCTATCATCTATCTATCTATCTATCTATCTATCTATCTATCTTCTATCTATCTATCTATCTATCTATCTCCTATCTATCTATTTATCTATCTATCTATCTATCTATCTATCTCCTATCTATCTATCTATCTATCTATCTATCTATCTATCTCCGATCTATCTATCTATCTATCTATCTATCTATCTCCTATCTATCTATCTATCTATCTATCTATCTATCTATCTATCTATCTATCTATCTATCTATCTCCTATCTATCTCCTATCATGTATCTATCTATCTATCTCCTATCTATCTATCTATCTATCTATCTATCTATCTATCTATCTATCTATCTATTATCTATCTATCTATCTATCTATCTATTATCTATCTATCTATCTATCTATCTCCTATCTATCTATCTATCTATCTATCTCCTATCTATCTATCTATCTATCTATCTCCTATCTATCTATCTATCTATCTATCTATCTATCTATCTATCTTCTATCTATCTATCTATCTATCTATCTATCTCCTATCTATCTATCTCCTATCTCTCTTTTATCTATCTATCTATCTATCTATCTATCTATCTATCTATCTATCTATCTCCTATCTATCTATCTATCTATCTATCTATCTATCTATCTCCTATCTATCTATCTATCTATCTATCTATCTATCTCCTATCTATCTATCTATCTATCTATCTATCTATCTATCTATCTCCTATCTATCTATCTATCTATCTATCTATCTCCTATCTATCTATCTATCTATCTATCTATCTATCTATCTATCTATCTTCTATCTATCTATCTATCTATCTATCTATCTATCTATCTATCTCCTATCTATCTATCTCCTATCTATCTATCTATCTATCTATCTATCTATCTATCTATCTATCTATCTATCTCCTATCTATCTATCTCCTATCTATCTATCTATCTATCTATCTATCTATCTATCTTCTATCTATCTATCTATCTATCTATCTATCTATCTCCTATCTATCTATCTATCTATCTATCTATCTATCTATCTATCTATCTCCTATCTATCTATCTCCTATCTATCTATCTATCTATCTATCTATCTATCTATCTATCTATCTCCTATCTATCTATCTATCTATCTATCTATCTATCTATCTATCTATTTATCTATCATCTATTATCTATCTATCTATCTATTTCCTATCTATCTATTATCTATCTATCTGCTATCTATCTCCTATCTATCTATCTATCTATCTATCTATCTATCTATCTATCTATCTATCTATCTATCCTAAGATACTAAACAAGGAAATTATATGAGGGCAGACTAGAAGGAGCAGACATTCTTTTTCTGCCGACAATTTGAGGCTGATAATACGGACGTAATATGGAGTTTGCACAAAGCCTAATAATCTAATATAAACAAATGGCGGATGATCAGACTTTCTGTATTATCGGGGGCAGATTAGTAACAGAACCCAGGAGTAACATTTCTGTATGGAGAAGAGAGAGCAGAGTATATGGCAGGCAGATATGTCATCCTTTCTGCATATTCCAGGTGTGCTCCCCTGACCCTCGCTGTAAGACCACCATGTACAGGGGGGAGAGGAGGCCGCCCTGACAGCCCTGACTTATGTTTCTTCTATCAGGCAGCTACAGGATGGAGATGTATTGTGGTGTGCAGGAAGGCTTCTTCTCACGCTGACAAAAGTGAGACACCATACACATAGCAGAACCCTGCACTATGAGCGGCCATTGCTATACACTGCAGCCCCGCGTACTGTAATAATATACAGTACAAGGTGAGGGGAGCGAGACCCTGCTCTGTATAGTGCTGTGTGGCAGAGCGTGATCAGATCGGGGGATCGCAAACTGCAAGGTTTATGCCAGCAGAGGGGGCCGGGTCACCCCTTCCTAATACTTTTTAATAGGAAAAAAAAAAGTTTTCAAATCAACTGGTTTCAGGAAGTTATACAGATTTGTAAATTACTTCTATTTAAAAATCTCATGTATTCCAGTACTTATCAGCTGCTTTATGTCCTGCAGGAAGTGGTGTATTCTTTCCAGTCTGACACAGTGCTCTCTGCTGCCACCTCTGTCCATTTCATAAACTGTCCAGAGCAGGAGAGGTTTTCTATGGGGACAGTTCTGCTGCTCTGCACAGTTCCTGACATGGACAGAAATACTAGAAAATGCCAAAAATTTTTGATTTACTTCTATTATAAAAATCTCAAGTCTTCCAGTACTTATCAGCTGATGTACGTGCTGCAGGAAGTAGTGTCTGATACATTGCTGTCTGCTGCCACCTCTGTCCGTGTCAGGAACTGTCCAGAGCAGTAGGAAATCCTCATGGAAAACCTCTCTTGCTCTGGACAGTTCCTGACATGGACAGAGGTGGCAGCAGAGAGCACTGTGTCAGACCGGAGAGAATACACCACTTCCTGCAGGACATACAGCAGCTGATAAGTACTGGAAGGCTTAAAATTTTTAAATAGAAGCAATTTTTAATTGTGTAGCTTTACGAAACCAGTTGATTTCAAAGCTCCCCCAGTCCGCCCATCGCTCAAGCAGGGTGTATGGGAGGCGTATGCCAGGGAGAATAGACGAATCTGCACCTTCTACCTGGCGTACGCTTTGTTAATGTCTCACAATTTACTCTACTGGGCACCAGAATTTTTTTTTTAATTAAGTCACAGTTGTTAAATACAGATTGATGCAGGCTTACACTTGGTTGGGTTTCCTGATGTGTGTGTCTTCTCCTAGGGTCCCAGTTCCTTTCTTCGTCTGGTGATACCACTGGGGCACCATTAGGGGCACTGCCCACTCACACTGTGGCCGCTGCAGCATGCTTAAAGAGGACGTCCCACGAATGATAAAATCAGTAGGTGGGCGAGGGTGGGTGAGAAAATAATAAACAAGTGTAGTCGCTGGTCTCCGTGCTTCTGTGATGCCGCTACAGGGTCCCGTTCCCCTTCTGCTGGATGACAGGTACGCCATGTGCCCGGCTCTTCCAGCAGCAACGTCACAGCATAGCTAAACGATTGCCCGCTCAGCCGGTCAGTGGGCCGTCCCAGTCACTGACTGGCTGAGCAGGCTGTGAACAGGACCCAGGAGGGGCGCTACAAGGCATGAGGAGCGGTGAATTTAGCTGTTTATTACCTTCTACCTACCCCTTCCCCCGCCTGCCTGCCGATTTTAGCATTTATGGGACTTTAAGGGCCCGTTCACACTGCGGATTGAGTACAGAGATTCCACTAGGAACCTCCATTGGTGGACTCCGTGTTGAATCCCTCCTGCTATGTCTTTGAATGGGAGGGCTTGCACGCCTCCGCTCTCCGCCCCTCTCCTCTCAAAAAATTGACACAGCAGGAGGGATTAGTAGTGTGAACGGGCCCTAATTCTGATCACTCTGCGTTTGAATACCGGTGGCTGAAGAAGTTGGATACAGACTTAGGGTATCCGTGTTTCCATGTTTTCCCGGACTCCATAGACCTGTATCCAATTTCTTCAGCCACTGGTAATCAGTGAAGTAGCTGTAAATTAACTCTTTGTTGTCCTGTTTTGGTGCCTCATCTCCCTTTACCCCTCCCCTCTCCATAAGAGAACAATGAAGACACGGGGGGAGAGCTTTAAACTGCTTTCTCATGATAAAAATTTATTTTTTTGGCTAATAAACCCAATTACAAAGTTTCTTAAAATCGTTTGCAGTGGGAAGCTGGCACCTCACCGTTAATGACAGGCTGCAGCGATCGTGCTGCAGCGTGTCATTAACTCCTTAAACGCTGTGATAGCGTTGCGGCTGGGGCGTTTAAGTGTAAGTGACAGGGGGAGTCCTCTGTCACTTATCGATCGGGACCCCCGCAGAGTGACTGCTGGGGTCCCGATCATTGAAACGTACCGCCGGAGGTCTCTCACCTTCCTCCGGGAGGTCCGATCGGATTGTATAATGTAATAAATGAATGTAAAAGTCCCCTAAAGGGACTTAAAATGTGTAAAAAAAAAGTTAAAATCACTATTAGACTACCCCAAAGCCCCTTCCCCCCCAAAAAGTTTAAATCACCCCCCTTTACCATTATATAAATAAAACATATAAAAATAAATAAATAAACATATAATATACCGTAGCGTGCGTAATTGTCCGATCTATTAAAATATAACAAGCGTCATTGTGAACGGTGAACGATGTACACAAAAATTTGCCTTTCGTACAAATCTGCATTCGACAGAATAAAACGTTTAGAATAAATTCATCAAGCGGTAAGACAGCTGTAAACGGCATCTCACATTTATCTAACATTAGGTAATACTCCGCCTGATTTACTCCCGGGCTCTACCTCAGGATACCTGGTTCTAATTTTGCGTTTTCTTATCTCCCTCAGTTTTCATTACCTGGTCTTGTTCGTATTATTAAACAATAAGCTAGATGAGGAATATTTCATTGGAGATGTTTTATGATATGAATACCGCATGGAATCCACAGGGGAACGCTATCTATCATCAATGTCATTTTTAATTTTCCTGCAATTAAAAAACTGAAATTCAATATATTAGGAGGAGGGGGTAAGATTGTCTTAAGGCCGGGGGATATAATTTCTCTTCTTTATCTAATCTGCTAAATTATGACAAAAAGTCTTTGGCTACTTCTAGTAGGGAAAGAAGAGACAACCCTCTATGGGAGATCTGCCCGCCCAGATCTCTATTGGATCAGAAAGGAGACTGGATCTTGGCATGAGAGGGGACATTCTATAGGGACAGTCTCTTTTTTGGCTTGATAGGCATAATGGAGAGAGAGAGCAGATCTCCCAGATGTGATCAGATCAGGGTTAGAGGTGTCATAAGACGACAGCGGTAAAATAAACTTACACAGTGCCAAATAACATGGGGAAAGTAACAAGATGACAAAGAGTCAAAGTCAATAAGCGGAAGGAAGGAAGGAAGGAAGGAAGGAAGAAACGGAGGGAAGGAAGGAAGGAGGGAAGTAGGGAAGGAAGGAAGGAAGGAAGAAACGGAGGGAAGGAAGGAAGGAGGGAAGTAGGGAAGGAAGGAAGGAAGAAAGAAACGGAGGGAAGGAAGGAGGGAGGAAGGAAGAAACGGAAGGAAGGAAGGAGGGAAGTAGGGAAGGAAGGAGGGAAGAAACAGAGGGAAGAAAGGAGGGAGGAAGGAAGGAAGAAACGGAAGGAAGGAAGGAAGGAGGGAAGTAGGGAAGGAAGGAAGGAAGGAAGGAAGGAAGAAACGGAGGGAAGGAAAGAAGGAAGGAGGGAAGGAAGGAAGGAAGGAACGAAGGAAGGAAGGAAGGAGAGTAGAAAAGAAGGAAGGAAGGAAGGAGAGTAGAAAAGAAGGAAGGAAGGAAAGAAGGAGAGTAGAAAAGAAGGAAGGAAGGAAAGAAGGAGAGTAGAAAAGAAGGAAGGAAGGAAAGAAGGAAGGAAGGGGGAGGGAAGGAGAGTAGAAAGGAAGGGAGGGAGGGAATGAATGAAGGTAGAAATGGAGGGAAGGAAGAAAGAAGGGAGGCAAGGAAGAAAGGAAGGAGGGTAGAAAGGAAGGAGGGTAGAAAGGTAGGGAGGAAAGAAGGAAGGAAGGAAGGAAGAAAGGAAGGAGGGTAGAAAGGAAGGAGGGTAGAAAGGTAGGGAGGAAAGAAGGAAGGAAGGAAGGAAGAAAGGAAGGAGGGTAGAAAGGAAGGAGGGTAGAAAGGTAGGGAGGAAAGAAGGAAGGAAGGAAGGAAAGCAGGGAGAGAAGGAAGAAGGGAAGGAATGTAGGGAAGGAAGGAAAGGAGGGAGGGAGGGACGGAAGGAAAGAAGGTAGTAAGGAAAGAAGGGAAGGAAGAGAGGGAAGGAAGGAAGGAAGGAAGAAGGGTTTAAAGGGAGGGAGGAAAGAAGGAAGGGAGAGAAGGAAGGAAAGAAGGGAGGGAAGATGGTAGAAATGGAGGGGAGGAAGGAAGGAAGGAAGAAAGGGATGGAAGGAAGGAAGGAAGGAAGGAAGAAGGGAAGGAAAGAGAGAAAGAAAGAAAGAAAGAAAGAAAGAAAGAAAGAAAGAAAGAAAGAAAGAAAGAAAGAAAGAAAGAAAGAAAGAAAGAAAGAAAAAAAGAAAGAAAGAAAGAAAGAAAGAAAGAAAGAAAGGAAGGGAGGGAAGGAAGGAAAGGAGAGAGGGAAGGAAAGAAGGGGGAAGTTAATAAGGGAGGAAGGAAAGAAGGGAGGGAAGGAAGGAAGGAAGGAAGGAAGGGAGGGAAGGAAGGAAAGGAGAGAGGGAAGGAAAGAAGGGGGAAGGAAGGAAGGAAGGAAAGAAGGGAGGTAAGGAAGGAAGGAAGGGAGGATGGATTATCAACAGGGTGTATAACTATACACTTTCTTTGCTTAAATGCTGTGGATATGTATTTCCATTGGATCTATTACAGAAAACATGGTGACGGACACAAGTTCTTGCCAGTTACCTGCTGTCATTTATTTTACTAACATTTTTTTTCCATAGAGCAAATGAGCATTTAGCAACTCAGCAGAAGCCGTCCTGCTGTAGAAAGGTCTGAGGGATCAAAGTTCTTTGTTTCTTCAGCTTTTAATTTAGCAGATAGAAGCCGCATCAGAGCTCTGCAGAGGAGACGGGGAGTGTTGAGGTCACACATACCCTGGCAGTCATCTCAACCTGTCTCACCATGTTATTTTTAGTTATTTTTGTCTTATCATTGAATTGTCTGTCATTTCTTAGTATGAATTCCTCCTTGACACCGAAATATGAGGAAGTGTTGCTTTGTCTGATACCTGATGCTTTGTGATACACATACAGAGTTTATGTCTGTATACTGTATACTTCTGTGTCTGTGTGCACAAAAAATCGATTAGAAAAAACGAAATACTGTATATTATACTGTATTTTTTAAAGAGAGTTGGGTCCCCAATCTTGAGATTGTGGTGGCTTCCTTTAGGTCAGACTCCCTGCAGTCCCCTATCCACAAGATAATAAACCTTGTCCAGGATATCAAACTAACAGATGTTCTATAGGGCGAAGCACATGC